>NC_091460.1:78427396-78736146 GCF_027789765.1 Dendropsophus ebraccatus | reverse complement strand
TGTTTATGTTTAAAGCAGTTTAAAACCATGAAAAACGTGATTCAGACAATGTTTCTACATGTAGAGAAATGCATGTGGCCGAAACCATGCTCCCCAGTAGTCATATACTTTTACCAGGATTATTGACTGCTGCAGCGATAGCGGCGTTTAAGTGTAAGTAACAGGAGCAGCTCCTGTCACTTACCGATCGGGACCCCTGCAGTGTGTGAGCCACTAAAACATAATGTCCACTGTTTGTAGTAGACATTCGAAAACAATTGTCATGATCATTATTTTGACGTCCGCTCATATAACGTCTGTCATTTCATACACTGTGTGCATTGGGTGTCTGTCATTTCATTGGCTTCAATGCATTGCCTTGAAGTCGGTTAAATCGTCATTGACGGTAAATGGGAACCTTTAGAATGGGACAAGATAAAGCTTTATATATATATATATATATATATATATATATATATATATATATATTTATTTTATTTATTTTTTTATGCCAATTTTAAATCGCTGTAATTTATTCCTTCTGAAAATGACATCACTTGATCAATTTGTTTAAAATGTAACCCCAAAATTGTGCCATAAAAAAGGATAACTTCAAAAAATAAACCCGCATATGGCTATGTTGCTAAACAAAAAATATAAAAAATATGAGGCTATGTTCACACAAGGCCAAAATCGCCCATCATTTAATGACAGATAACAGACATTTTTTTTACAACAATGACAGTTATTATATTGCCCATTATTTACCAAACATTAGCTGTCTAAAAAAAATGGTTATCGTTTTGACCATGTGTGAAACTCAGGAACTTTAATATATTCTGTATTTTTCAGCTACTTTTTACATACTAATGTGAGGAAAAAGCATTTTAAAATCGATTTTTAATGGTAAATTAGGGCACATATAAGTGCATGTGGTCTTAAACCAATTCTAAGTTATTCTTAGAATGTTAAGTTTTCAGATCTGGCACCTTAGCTGACTAACCAAGCTTATCAACATTTCCAGAAAAGTAGCTATCAGCATAATGAAAGACAAAAGTGGCCAGATATCGCTCCTTTAATTCCACAATGAATAATGAAAGTGCTTAAATTTAAGGAGGAAAGAAATTTGTATAACTAATAATAATGACCTACAAATCTGATACCACACTTTTCAAAAAGCCAAAAAAATGATTACAGTTCTGGGATTAAGTTACAGAAAATCAAAGAAATAAAGAGTGATTCATTTTATTGTGGCTTTGAAGAGGGTCTATGTTTTCAAAGCGTTATATTTCAGTAAAGCACGGACGCTGATTGTAATGGAATCAGCATCCGTTCGTTACTGCAGAGGCGGCATTGCATTGAAGTCAATGCAATGCCACCCTCTGTGTTTACACCTTGTTATTTTAACGCCCTTTCCGGAAATAACAGCTGTCCATACAATGTTAAGTATGGCGACCGCACTTTGCATTGAGGTGAATAGTTAATTGATTTGCAGGCACACCCAACAGTGCCTGCAAGTTAAAGGGGAACTCCGGATAAGAAAAACTTGTTTTCTATTAAAAGTACATTAAAAGTTATATAGATGTGTCTATATAATGTATTACCATATCTGTTAGCTGATAGAAACTGGTAGCTGATAGAAATCCAGGAAGTGAAAAAAAAAATGGCCCCTGTGCCAATTCACATTGTCTCCTGCTCCTTCTGCTATCCCCCCTAGGAGACAAATATTCCATGCCTCTGTCTCACATTGTGTGTGTTTGCTGAGATCAGACTGATGATGCAGACAGGGGGCAGGGTGTGATGTCACAGGAGGCTTGGCTGGATAACCCAATCCCCTGAGTGATTCACCATCTCTGAATGGCCAGAAGCAGGTGCAACAACCCCCACCCCCCAAACAAATGGATTTTTTGGTAGTTTAAAAACTGGGATAGACAAGTGAGTAATGCTATATGCTTCTGCAGAAGTTTCATTTTTTTAACCTCTACCCAGAGTTTCATTTTAATTCTAAAAAAGAGAGTTACAGAGATATCAGCTGCAGGAACACGCTGAATGCAGCCCGGCGTCTGGCAGTTTAACAGCGTCCACCTAAGGCCACATAGCCTAAGGCTTTGTTGACACACAGTATAACAATGACCGTTGCTTAGTAACAGCTGTTTTCGAATGTTTGCATGTTACTGGTCGCTGTTTGCATGTTTCTGCTGCAGTCAGTGCTCTGACAGCTGCAGGAACATTTATTTTTATACAACCCATTCAGGGTGTGTATGGAAATCAATTAAGTATGGATTTCCATACTCACCACAGGTGAACAGACTGCATCTGTGTGTGCATGGAAGATTAATATAATAATGGCCGCTGGTAATTAATTGACATGCTTATTCTTTTACATGGCAGCACCAAACAACGGCTGATGGCGTGTGCATGGAACGGGCAGTTTTGCACTGATTTCAATACAATGCCATCCTAAAAAGATGGAAATGTTGTTGAAGTGAGAAAAAAATCTAATTAGTTGATGTGAAAAGAGTTTGCATGATGGGCCTGTTTAGAGTGTTCCCACATTATACTTTTTATACTTGAAGAACAGTTTGCAAAGCAAAAATACCAAACTACTTTGTAACTATTTAATAGAGTACAATACAATACAAATATATAGACTATTTACATGATAAGCTACATAAATTATGCGCTCACCCCCCTCCTGCTGTGTAACAGGCTGCATTCAGACTGGAATGCATATTCAACATGACGGGATCCCTTTAAAGTGGTAGTGCGAGTTTGCAGGAAAATCCGCTGTGGATCCTGTAGTGTGAAGCTGAATGGGTCCTATACATGCAGCGGATCCGCACGGCAGCACTGATTGGATGATGGGGAGCAAGGGGAGGCGGGAGCATCACACACAGCCGCGGAGCCGATCAGGTAATGTATGCTCGGGGCCAGGGCTGTGGGCTGTATGAAGCTACCCTTAATGAATATTTAGTAGGAAAAATTCACAATTTCAACTCAAATGGTGACAATAAAGTAAAAAAAAAAAAAAAAAACAGGTTCATACATACGAACATGCTGTTTTCTACCTGTAGGTGATGTCATACAGATTTTGCACAGGGTGTGGGCTGGGGAAAGAGATATTACTACTTGTACTGTATATGCATAGTTTTGGTGCTGTTTGATTAAAATAAATGGCTTGATTCTGGTCCAATTCTTACATTTTTTAACATCTCGCTCCTATGTTGAGCACAAAAAGTAAGCTTTAAAAGTAAGTTTGGACCAATTTTCCATGATTGGCAGACTAGTGGGATGTTTAGTCCACAGGATGTATTCTGTCTAATAATCCACATGTAATCCTGCCCCATATTATAAATGAGATGCTGATTACGGATTTCTGGCATTTCTTGTTTATATGTTAGAGGCCATATCATGGTATTGCTGGTATACTTCGTTAGTCAATTGAAAACAGCAGTTTAATTTCTTGATTTTAAGTGAGGTGTAATTATATTGCTTCATTTGCTGAGCAAATCATAGCAGAGATTCTCTAAATCAGCCTGATTGTGTAATGAACAGATAATTACAAACAGCAGTGTTCTTGCAGTAAATTTACTGTAACTGCTAATGCCAGGTTGGCTGTAGTCTTACAATGGCTCATTAGTACATTAACAAAAGTAAGTGAAATACAGACTAAAACATGCCTACCAAGTGATCAGATTCATTTGTCTCAATGATTGCATTTTTTCAACTTGAAAGGCTTATTTTACTTAGTTTAAAATTTTTGCACTGTAGAAAAACTGTATAATGGAAGGAAAATTAGTAAATCAACAGTTTTCCATCAATTGTATTGACTGATTTATAAAAATAACTAGTAATACACCACAAGGAAATGAGATGTAATTGATATAATCCATAACCAGACCCAAATTATATTTCAATAGTCATATATACCAGTGTTTACATAAAAACAACAAAAAAATAATCAATACATCATAAAATAAATGTTAGTATGCCTAAAGCTAAAAAACGCACACGATAAATCTCATAGGAATTTTGACAAATCATGCCCCTCCTAAGCGAAAAAAACAAAAACAAAACTGAATATAGTTAAACAGGGTTAAAAGAAAGAAAAACAAGCTAATTCTGATTGATAGATATTGTGCACAACACTAAAAAATGTGCAGCCATCCCTTATTATAAAAAAAGTGCAAACTCGATGATACATACCCCCTTTAAATGGCAATTTAAAACTTTTAACATAATGCTGCTCTTTTAAAGAACATAATAAATATCTTGTTCTTACCTCAGCATGCTCCCCTGGTGTCCTCCCGCTGACCGCTGCTTCCGTCACTTCTGTGGGGAGCTCATCTCGGCAGTGACAGCCAGCTCAAGCAGCCATTGGCCTTGGCACTGCCCTGTATCAGTCAGTAATTGGCTTTGTTAACACAACCTCAAAAAAAGAGAAAAGGTGGCCGTGTTTTTTATTTAAAAAGACATGCGTTATTGCCGCAATGTAATGGACTTCAATGCACTGCATTGAAATCAATGTAATGATGGACGTCCAATGCACTCAGTGTATAAAATGATGGAGGTTGTCTATAATATTCACGTCAATAATTTTCAGACATCTTTTGCAAACAGTGTCACCATCCTTTCACCATTTTTACTATTAAATTTGTTTAAAGACACACCCAATTAGTCTACCTCAACTAGAATAATTTACCAACAGCCGTCCCTGCACTGATGGGCGGCCAAACAGTGAATTGACGGGCAGTAGTGTAAAAGTTAAAGGCAACAGCATATAACAGGATGGCATCATGTGCATCCTGTTTTAAAAGTAAACATTTGGTGGGAGGAGGAGTACCTTTCAACCAAAATTAGCCTAGTGATACCAAGGTGGGAAGGGCCATTTATTTTGGCCCTCTCCAGCCTAAAAATTGCAGCTTATTACTGCCCCTGTGTTAGTGGGTACTGGGGTAATAATGTGGTGGTCTGTGTTAGCCATTTTAAGGGCTAAGGCTCAGTTCACACAGAGTAAAACTGGCAGAATTCCGCCAGCTTCAGTGTCATAATGACAGTCTATGAGAGGCTCCCATGCCTCCTTTCTTCGCGCTGAAGAATGGACATGTTCATTCTTCAGCCGGAGAGAGGAGCAAGCCTCTAATAGACTGTCATTATGACATGGAGGCTGGCTTGATTTTGGGGCAGAAAATTCCGCCAGTTTTACTCCGTGTGAACGAAGCCTAACACTAAATCCCTGTTAAGTATGGGATGCTTTATATCAGTCAGCTTCCACCACTAAGCCTGTAACACACAACAGAACATGTTTAAATAGAAATAAATACACCACCACACATCACACATTGATTATGTTATTAGAGATAAAAATCTGCTGGTTTTCAATGAATTCCATCAAATCCAACATAATCATTAGGATAAAAATATCTGAAAGACAAAAAAGCACACCTATTATTTTGACAGGTGTTCTTCTGCTTACACTATGCACAATCTGTACAGATAGCTGCTTCCAGTCTGGACACCAGGGGGTTAATTGGATATGTTATGTGACCCCCACTTAATCCCTTGAGAGCCTGACTGAGCAGTCAGGGCTCCAGGGTGTTAAATGGGGTTACATACCATATCCACCTAACCCCTTGGGGCCAGACTGTTCAGTCTGGCACTCAAGGAGTTAAAGGTTGGGAGGAAGGGGGTTACACTTACCATCCTTGGCTTCCAGGAAGCTCAAGGGGTGTCTCTTTAAAGATGACTAGCCTGTAACAGAACCTTTGGTGCCAAAATTTAGATCAATGAAATATTTAGATAATCTTTAGAAACAAAATAACATTTACATAGTAAATAATATATTTACTATACCATTAAAAAAATATTTACCCAGAAATATAGTAACAATTTGATGCTAGATGCTCTACAGTGGCATTTTGTGTTAGTATTAAAGTAGTTGTCCAAGGAGAATAACTTAACCAAGGTGTCCTGCAGCTAGGATTAGCTGTAATCTGTTCAGAAAGCTGGCAACAATTGATGAATTCCCCTGCAGCATCACTGAGGAGGAAATGAAACATTACACAGTTCTCATTGAATCAATGCATGGACATTATTGGCCTTCTAGAGCGAGAAGGACTCTTTGTAGCTGCGCTGGTTAAATACGAGACCCCTGAACCTGGGACCCCCCTCTCAGTTTTCTTGTTACTAAAAATTTCATAATACTTTTTTGAAAATAGAATTGTTAATTAAAGCAACCTCCTTTAGCTATAGACCACTGCTAATACTTCTCTCTATGTGCATCGCAAGAGTTAAAAAAGGAAAGAATACATTTTGTAAAAGACAAATTGATTGAAAAGTCAAAAGCAAATTAAAATTAGAGTGAAAAATATGTTATTTGACTGAGAGGCATGTTATTTATGTTGAGAGAAAGTAAATTTAATAATAGTGTCAATCCATATTGAAGTTGTGCTGAATTTATTTCTCTGCAAAGACACTTCTTACTGTGTTTAACTTTGCAGGAACTACTGATTTACGAAATGTAATAACATTTATCCATGTTATTGCTTTGAGCACCAGAGACTACATGCAGGAAATATCCAGCAGGTCCGTGTAGTACATTTCAAGCTCATTACACTTGGTGTTCTATTAACAAAATCTGCAATTTGTTACATTGTTTAATTAACTTAGTCAGTCAGAACTGTACATGAACTTTTTCATTCTCCTGTTTGTCATGATGATCCATAAGAGGCAAAATCTCCCTTTAGAGTACCTAACTGTATTATATCTCATTTGTTATTTATCTGACCAATTATGTATTCTGCACATTCTCCCTGTGAAATAAATAATGCATTTTGAACTTCTTTTCAATATATTCCCTTCGAGGTTTTAGTGAATGGCTACCAGTTCTAATCAGCAAGTCAGCTGAAATCAATTTATCTCCTAAGTACATTTTCCTAATAATCCTAGCGACAGGTCCTAGTACACACAATGTGAGCAAAGCTGAATATTTATATCCGCTCTCATTGTTGTATTAAGTACTGTATAGGAATTCCCCTGATAAAAGCCCATATAGGACAAACTATTCTATTAAAGCTAAGTATTGCTATTAGTAACCTTCCCTGTAGCATGCATGCCTTTGCTAATAGGCAAAACGTAATTAGCTACAACCATATTACACAATTATTCTACACATTATTATATTAGTAGGCCAATTCACTAATTGTAAGAGGTCAATTGAATAGTCAGCCACATTTTATTGTCCTTTTTAATGCCAAGAGTAATGGTGCTGCAGGTCTAAATAGTATTTATGGTGCTGTCAGATCATTGGAGCTTCTATGATGCACTTACAATACTTGTCGCCATCATACAGAGACTAAAATGTGTTCACATATTAGTAACGTTATAAATTATTCTGTATGGGTTTATAACAAATCATAAGATAAAAGAAACTGTGATGAAGGCTGTGGAATCAAGGAACACGTGTTTCTAATTTACCTACTTGTTCATACATTTTTAGGTTAACATTTATCATTGTCAGTGATGTCTAGATTTTATTTCAGTTTCACACTAGACCACCAGATCATCAGAGGCTCTTCTGATGCACCCAGACTGTCATATAATAATTAGCCCATAAAAGTCAGGGTCTTAAAGAGTACTTGTCACTTGGATATTGCAGTAGGATAAGTTGAAAAAAAAAATTGGAAGGTACGCTGCCCTCTTCTTATGGGGGGCATAGATGGAATTCCCAGAAGCACCATAGACTGCATTGTAAGTGTATCACAATGCAGTTCATGGAGCACCCAGGAGTTCTTTCTCCTGTTTGCATCAGAAGAGGGCAGGAATTTTTTAACGTATCCTTCCCCGATCTCCAAGTGATAGAAACACTTTAAAGAGCCAATAAAGGTTCCCATTTGATGATGACTTGGGAGCCAATTACTTGCAACAAGGCCCTCTTTCTTATGGGTTAATTTACTTGCATGTCCAATTATATCGAAAAAAGTTAGACTGAAATAAAAGTGGATCGCCTTCATACTTCTAATTCTACATAGATGGAGGATGAGCCCAGTCTGATGATATATACTGTATAATAATGTACAGATGATAATTTAATGCTATGTGTCAAATAAAGTAATATGCAAAATAGTCTGCAAAACCTCAATTAAGACTCTCGAAACATGATATCAGATATCCCTCCAGGGAAGGACTTAGCAAAGGGGTGGCTCCTGTAAAGAGACCACTTAAACCACCACACTAAGTGCCCCTTTAAGTCAATATCCAACTTAATGACGAGTCTAAGGACATGACAAGGAAAATACCAATAGCACGTATCCATCCACTAATCTCAGGGAGACCAGCTTAAGAACACAATGTATGCTGCTAGTTAAAGCGCTGAACAAAGTGGAAACCTGGGTGCATTGCCCCCTATGAAATACAAATATGCAAATGAGTCTGCGCAGCCTCATTTAAGAGTCTAAGAGAGTGAAAAAGGTACTAGTCTTATATCCCTCCAGGGAAGGACCTAGCAAGGGGATAGCAAGCATGGCTTGTGTTTTACAGTACCATCGTGCCTGTTCATTTTAAATATAACATGAAATTACATCAATCTTAAGTTTAAACAAAAACACTGTGCTTTTAGATCGAAGGATAACCACAAGGAGTACTAAGGGATAGGTCAATTTAACTGTTTACTAAAGATAAAACATTGAGGACAAATTAACACCATAAATCTAATGACGCTATTTAACGGACTGACAGTGAATACTTTGCTCCTCGTTCCCCGCTCCCCAGTGAGCGGGTGAGTGCGGGAGGTGCCGCGGGAAGCTGCAGGGGGGGGGGGCTGCCCGGGTGATCGCTAATTCGTCCGGGCAGCCCATAGAGGATAGTGGCGGTCTGCTGCCTCCACTCCTATTCCACGGAGCGACGGCAGCAGATCGCTGCTATAATTTTTGTTTATTTTTCAACATGTTCGAAAGACAAAGGACGCAGCGATAAGCTGACATGAACAATGTCGGCTGATGGTTGGCTTCTATTCCACGGGACGGTTATTAGCCGAATATCATTCAGTGGAATAGGGCCTTAAGAAAAAACAAAGGACAATGCTAAATGCATAATCATGCCCTCAAGCAACTTTACTCATAATACTCTAAAAATCAACAATCTCTGGTTGGCTTTTTAAAAAAGCTTTTTCCCCAGAGGCTGTGCTTACACATTAGCATGCTGTTGACATTGTAAATACCTCAAACTAGTAAGAATCACTTCGAGAATATTGTTTTCAAGCCTACAGGTTTTATAATTTTATATAGTGTATTCACAGTTTTCATTTAGCTCCTAAGCTCCCTTTAATAGTGACGGTAGGCCGACAGAATCTAATCACTCGCTATACTTACAAATGAATAAGGACAAAATGTTTTTAGCATAATATGGGAAAAAATGGTTAACATACATTTTCTCAGTAAAGCTCCGGTCACATCTATATTGTAGCTTTCATTTATAATGAAGAGAGCCTAATAATTCTTCAAACCTGAATATTGAATCTTTTCACTTAATGGCTATGTTCACACAACGTTTAACAGCGTCGGTTGCATAGCAATGGACACTGCTAAACTTCCAGTCGCCGGGCTGCAGGAACTTTTTTTGCAATTGACTTGCGGGCACCTTTGGGTGTTCCCGTAAATCAATTAATCATTCACTCCACTGTAAGGTGTGGCCTCCGTCTGACTTTACATTGTGTGAACAGCTATTACTTCCAGATGCTGTTCACTGAACAACATCTTGAAATAAGCCAAGTACACTATTTTAACGCCCATTCTAAAGAATGGGCGTTAACATAACAATATGTGCATACAGCGGACGGCATTGCATTGACTTCAATGGAATGGCATCCCTGCAGTAAAGAATTGACACTGATTCCATTGCTATCAGCGTCCGTTCTTTACATCAAAAGAACATTGTGTGAACATAGCCAATCAATGAAAAGAACAGCTGTATTCCAACTCATCTTTAGACACTTGTCAAAGGGGCAGCGCTACAATATTAACAAATAAAAATTCCTGCATGTCTAAAATCTAAGTAAAATCAACACAAATTATTGATGATCCATTAGAGCAAAGAATAAAAGTGGGTTACAAGAAACAACTTACACATATGCGTATCGATAAAGAAACAGCTGAACCTCTAATATATTATAACATGAAAAAGGCTACGCCGAAACGTGCGTCGGGGTGGGGGCAGCCGGTGGACGCTTGGACTCCATATCACTGTTGGTATCATACTTACTTATTTAGCACTATTGCACAATCAGATGTTTGTATATTATGGATTTGATTTTTGTAATACTATGATCCCTTTAGCACTTATAGAACTTTGAGTCCTGTATGACATATGATCAATTTTTCTATTTCCACTGTGTCTTTACCTATGTAATTTATTATACTTTTAATTAATTAATTTATTTATTGTGTCCACCTGCAGCAGCCCCCTTGTGTATGTTCGCTGTTTTTAACATTCTAGTCAGCCCTTGTTCATTGCTTAGTGTTTCAATTATCATGAATTAATACCATGTCATATTTTTAACAATAAAATTCATATTTGTTATAATATATTAGAGGTTCAGTTGTTTCTTTATCGGTTTATAGTTGTAACTAGAACCCAAGTTTTTCATTATTTTTAATACCTATTCCCCATATATTAGAAGAGTACAGTTAATTTCTTATGGTGGAGTTCTGTCTATCTTGTATATGTGTTACACATATGCGTATTAGACCACTCTGGTCATACCTTGACATGACCAAATGACTTTAATCATGATCTAAGACAGAAATGGTCTGAAACATGCAGTGTCAGTGATTTCATGTAACCTGCTTTTGATCTCTGATCTTATAAATAATCATTAATAAACTGTGCTGATTTTACTTAGATTGGAGAGATGCCTCTTTGCTCAAGTATTTTATTGTCAAACATGTTGTTCATTTACAGAATAGTAGTTACCACAGAAGCCTTCTATTACTCACACAAATCAAAACTGCTTATTATTTTATACAAATGTTAGTTATTTATTCATGCCCAATTTCAGGCCAGCAGAAACCGTTTTTATTCCATAGTGTGCTTTTCACCATATTTTTATGTACTGTGCGACAAACAGATGCAAAGTATGCCATCTGTTCAATAAATTGCTAGTAGCCTCACTGCACTGCTCTATAATTCTCACTCATTCACAGAGTAGTCTTACTGTGTGTGAATGTTTATTTTTACTATTGCCTATACATACTAATAGGCACCCTAGAGGCTATTCTTTGCTTCTCTGGCTTATTTGTATTCAAAATATATTTTTACTTTTTGTATGGAATATTTCTTTTTAAGAATAAGAGTGAGTTGCCACTGAGTTAAGATGTTAGTTGCCAATACGACTACTGGTCTGGTGCACAAATTTGTCCCTTTTAATCTAAATTACTTAATTTTGTATCTTTAAAGTCTTTAATTCAGCAGAATGTGAAGTTGCCTTTTTAATGGCCTAAGGAAAATGAACTTATACTTGTTTTTGGAAAAAGAAAGCCAAATACCATCTGAGAAAGAGAGAGTCAAGAAAGGGAAATACCAAGGACTATAGAACCACTTGGTTTTAGTGTACTTCGGGCACCTAAAGGTGTTAATTGATTCTCACTCTTCTCACATAACTTGGTAATAAATGGTTAAAAAGTAGAGGAATATAATGGGGGAAATAAACCTATCTTTTGATGCCCAATTGCCACAAGCAGTCTTAAACAATTTTTTACTTAGGTTTTTGAAGATGTCTTAACATATCTAAAAGCCTTTCCAAACCCCACAAAGCAGAACAGATGGTCTTGAAATGGCTCAGTAACAGGAAGGACCTTATCATCAAGAAGGTGGTGAAAGGTAACAGTGCAGACTGTGAAATGGCATCATGTATATACATTTTGCACTATTGATTTTGATAGCTTTGTGTAGAGGCTGTCAAAAATTTTAGTTTTAATGCCTCTGATAAGAACATTTGTCACTGGGGAATCTAATAAAAAGTGCTTCCAATTCACTAGGGAGTTGTACTCCCATCAAGTTAGTACAGCAATGGGGGCCCCTCTATCTTGTACCTTTGTAAACATCTTTCTCACATCACTTAAATTCAAAATAGCTAAAATAACCCCTTCGTGAACCATATCAGATCTTATACAAGGTATATGGGTGATATATTTATTGTGAGGGATGGAATGAAGACATGGTTTACAGATTTTGTGCAATACTTAAATGTGGGCAATACTATGAAGTTAATTGACACTGTGGTAGGTTTCCTAGATGTTACATTGAGGGCAGAGGAAGATAGGTTGTCTACCAGAGGTTTTTGGAAACCCTGTGCACCCTATCTTTGTTTACATGTAGAGATGACCGAGTATGTTCTATTGAGTATAGTATTTGCTTTAGCATCAGGCTCCATGAAAGTACTCAATACTGCATTCTGCTCAGGTGCTCAAATACAAAAAAATCTTGTTGAAAGCCTGAGCAGCCTTTCAACAAGCTTTAAGGCTGTGGAAATGCATAATGCATTTCTGCAGCCTTAATTATGTCTACCTGTCACGACTGGACCTTCCTGATCAGCAGAGAGATCCTCTGCATATACGGAAGGTCATCTGATTGGTCTTCTAAGTCCATCTTAGAAGTAAAATGAAAAGCTGTGAGCAGCAGACCAGATGACGTCACACTGTGAGCTGAAGGGGACCAAGGTAAAAGCTCCAAAACAGCCCCCACGTACTGCCCAGACGCAGCAGCTGTGACGTCACCCAGCACAGTAGCTGCGTGTGGCCGGCCGCAGTGGTGCCGTGCTCCAGCCCCGTCTTGCTCCTGCCTCCAGCTCCATCTTGCTCCTGCCACCAGTGTCGTCTTCCGGTGCCACAGCCCGCATTCAGGACTGCAGTATTGTAAGTGTGTGTGTGGGAGATTGGTGTTGGGGGGATGGGATAGGTGGGGTAGTGTGTGTGTGGGGAGGGATGGAGAAAGGTGGTGTATTGTGTCTGTGGGGATGGGGTCAGGTGGGGAAGTATGTATGTTTGTGGGTGGGGATGGGGGTCAGGTGGGGTATTGTGTATGTGGGTAAGGGGGTTGTGGGGTAGTTTGTGTGGGGATGGGGGTCAGTTGGGGAAGTGTGTGTGTGGAAGGGTCAGGTGGGGTATTGTATGGGGAGGGATGATGGTCAGGTGGTGTTGTGTGTAGGGAAGGGTCAGGTAGGGTAGTGTATGGGGAGGGATGGAGGTCAGTTGGGGTAGTGTGTGTGTGGGGGGGAAGGGTCTGGTAGGTTAGTGTATGGGGAGGGATGGGGGTCAGGTGGGGTTGTGTGTGTGTGGAACGGTCAGGTAGGGTAGTGTAAGGAGAGGGATGGGGACAGGTGGGGTAGTGTGTGTGTGTGTGTGTGTGTGTGTGATTTCTAGTTTACTTTACACAATAATTACTTTTGGTTTATTAATACAGTTATATATTACAATTACATATTTTTGTTATTCAAACTATAAATAAGGCAAAATTACATAGTAACATAGTAAAAAAGGTTGAAAGAAGACAAGAGTCCATCAGGTTCAACCTAGGGAAACCCTACTGTGTTGATCCAGGGAGGGCAAAACCCCCCACGAGGCAGACGACAACCACCCCACCACAGGGAGAAAACTCCCCCCCCCCGACTCCAATGGCAACCAGAAAAATCCCTGGATCAACGTATCACCGGAAATCTAATGCCCATAACTGTAATATTATATTGTTCAAGAAAAGCATCCAGGCCTCCCTTGAACTTATTTAATGAATCGGCCATGACAACATCATGTGTCAGAGAGTTCCACAGTCTTACCGCTCATACAGTAAAGAACCCGCGTCGATGCTGATGCTAAAATCTTCTTTCCTCTAGACGTAGAGGATGCCCCCTTGTCATGGTTACAGACCTAGGGTAAAAAGACCACTACAAAGATCTCTGTACTGTCCATTCATATATTTGAACATTGTGATAAGATCGCCCCTAAGACGTCTTTTTTCTAGCGTAAATAACCCCAAGCGTGATAACCTGTCCTGGTACTGTAACCCACCCATTCCCTTAATGATCTTTGTTGCCCTCCTCTGCACCCGCTCTAGTTCAGCTGTGTCCTTCTTATATACCGGTGCCCAAAACTGTACACAGTATTCCATATGTGGTCTGACCAGTGATTTATAAAGAGGCAAAACTATGTTCTTATCTTTAGCATCTATGCCTCTTTTGATGCACCCCATTATTTTATTAGCCTTGGCAGCTGCTGCCTGGCACTGATCACTAAAGTTGAGTTTACTGTCCACCAATACCCCCAGGTCCTTTTCGGAAGTAGTTTTACCCAGTGTATTATTATTTAGCACATAACTGTATTTATTATTTCTATGGCCCAAGTGCATAACCTTACATTTATCCACATTAAACTTCATTTGCCATTTCACCGCCCAAGCCTCTAGCTTCTCCAAATCCCTCTGTAATATGATATTAGCCTCCTCTGTACTGATTACTTTACCCAGTTTAGTATCATCTGCAAAAATGGAGATTCTGCTCTGTAGCCCCTCAACAAGATCATTAATAAAAATATTAAAAAGAAGTGGACCCAACACTGACCCCTGTGGTACCCCACTAGTAACTAAAACCCAATCTGAATATGTTCCATCAATGACCACCCTCTGTTTTCTATCACACAACCAGTTACTTACCCATTTGCATGCATTTTCCCCGAGTCCCAGCATCCTCATTTTGTAGTCCAACCTTTCATGCAGCACAGTATCAAATGCCTTTGAAAAGTCCAGATATGGTGTGTTTTTCTCGAAGTGACACACCATCCGAGTTATACACATTTTTGTGCCAAATGCTGAAACACCAAGCTCAAAAGGTTGCCCATCACTGTTCTAGAAGATAGCAGCAATGTTTTTCTAAGTCTGGAGAACCCATTTAAAGCACAATTCCGCAGGGGGACTTTTTGGAGAATTGATGGGGTTGGCTGACTGGCTGGGCGAGCCTGGAGCATCATATCCCAGGTCCCTGTAACAAGGAAGTGGCAAAGGACCATGGCAGTGGAGCTGCACTAGCAATGGAGATGTGAAGGTAATTCTCCCCGGCAATCCTGCGAAAAATCACCCCGCCCGGAATTGTGTTTTAAGATCATGGTAAGGGCAATTATGCTACAGACAGTTATCTTGTTAGACTGCCGGACAGAGGGTCCGGGGGCTCTATGACATTTATAGAGTGTGTGTACTGGCTGTAGCTATTAATGACTGGCAGTGCTCCTGTCACTGTCCAATCATGACTCCCACAGTGTGACTGTGGGAGTTCTATTTCCTTTCCCTGACTGCCAGAGGTCGCTTACTTACCAATGTGCATTCAGCTCTGTGATCTTCTAATAGAGTCTGCCACAGACTTACTCTATGTGAAGATGGTAGATAATACTTATCAATGCTATGTAATGACACAGCATTGACCAGTCTATGCAATTTAATGATAGCATATAATAGTCCCCTGGGGGAACTTAAAAAAAAAAGGAAAATGATTTTTTGTTACATTATATATCAGAAAAAAGAGCATTCTACACATTCTACATTCCACACAAATATGGTATCAATAAAAACTAGAGATCATGGCACAAAAAAAGACCCCAAACAGAACTATAGCTTGAAAAATAAAAGCTCTATGGGTCTTAAACCCAAGAAGGAAAAAAACGAAAAGGCAAAAATACACTGTGCCCTTAAGGAGTTGAGAAGTTTGGTGTTTTTGTAAACAGTTATGGATTGTAAATTTAAAGTCTTAAATGTTTTGTGCCCAAAATTAGAACAAAAGGTTTTAATTTAAAAATTGTTGAACTTACATAATTTAACTACTTGTGCATTTCATATTTTTATAGACTAAATCTTTCCAAAAAATAGTTAAAAAAAAGTTTGCTCATTTGCCTTTAATTGCAGTAGTTTGACATCATCAGTGTTTGACATGTGCTCAACAGAAATTGTACTGTACTTTTTCTCCATTGATTTCCCCATTTATGTTGTAGATTAGCTGTACTTGAAATTTCAGTCCTCAAAAGTTGTTTGATTAAGACAGCTATCTTTCCTTTGTTTGTCTGTTTGTTTGTTCACGATTACCTGTGTTTTCTAAACTAAACCATGTTTTACTGTTTTCAGAAAGGTTTAACCTCAAAGGTAGTGCAGGCAACCATTTATCAGTTGATTAAATGTTCTCTCAATTTAGAACACTTTTAGTTAGGAAGTCTTTGTGTTACTTTGAAGAGATTTTTCTTCAAGGCTTCGTCATGTTCTCATTTCTCTGATGTTTTTCCTAAATATACTGTGTTTTAACCTTTTTATCCTCTGATCTATCAGTTGTCCTAAAATTTTTAAAAATGTCCATTTTATTAAATGTGCTTGTGATTTCAAATAAATATGGGGGAATGTATCATCTGCTAATTTTTTTTTTTTTTTTTAGAGCAGGGGTACTTTTTGCACAAACTTTTGCAGTTATTGGGCAAAAATTATCATTGGCCACAAGTGCCTTAATAATTGTTGCACAATGGTTGCCTAAAATAGCTTAACATGGTAGCAGTAGTGTACTGCTGTGCATTATTTTTGGGCAAAAATTTAAATATCGTACATAAAAAATCAGATGAAAAAAGGTAGCGTCTCCGAAACCTCGCCCCCCTCTTAGTGCAAAAACATAAATGGGGAATATGTTGTAGACTATAGGAATCTAGCAAACTTGCCTTAATAAATGTTTCACTAAACAAACCAATGCACAAAAACTTTAAAGTTATTTAATATTATAGAAAAATAACTGTACTAATGGAAGAAAATAAACCAATTACCTTCAGATATAGACAAGCTACAAAAACAGGAATCCCTGCTCCTGTAGGTACGGATCATCATTATTAGACATTTTGTTCCTCGCTGTGCATTTAAAATTCGGTGGCCCAGGAGGTCTGCCTCACTGCTTGGTGTATCGAAACAGGGACACTTTTATTGACAGAAGTCCCTGCTCCTGGACAAATTTCAGAAGGTTCACTCAACTCTAGTAATAACATAGTAGTGAACCTAATTCCTCAAAAACATCATGTACAAATAATATATTGCAGTACACAGAGTTTTACAGTTCTGTATAGCAAAGGCATATATAGGATAAGTGTTATATGTAGACAAATTTAGGTGATGGTCATTTTGTATAGGCCTTCAGGGCAAATTAATGGATGAAATTACCAAAATGTCATTAAAGGGGAACATTGTAGCTATGGGTGACTTCAACATGCAAGATGTTGATTGGAATATGACTTGTGCACTTACATGTAAAAGCAAGAATGTAATAGAGGCCCTACACAAGTATCACAGCATGGTTAAACATCGCTTTGCCTCCAATGTATGGGTTCAGCTCCAGTGTATTCAGAGGCCAAATTTGCAGAGGAAATTGCCCATTTAAAGTTGAATAAGGCGATGAGTCCAGATAGTGTCCACCCCAGGGTTCTTAAAGAACTCAGATCTGTGATTGCTGCCCCTCTTTCTGATCTATATAACCAATCCCCTTCTAAAAGAAGATGTTCCTGATGATTTGAGAACAGCATGCATGGAGGTCATGAGTCCTTCCCACCTTGCCCTGTCACCTGCTCTCCAATCACGTGAGCTGGGATGGGCTTCCATTAACTCCACACACGCATTAATGAACATAATGCACTCATGGCCATGCAGTTAGATTGCCAGCTTCTTTCTTTGGGCCACTTTTAGCAGGTACTAACCATTGCTTATGGGGAACACCCCACAAGAACTGTCATTTTGGAAATGCTTTGACCCAGGCATGTAATCATCACACTTTGACATATTGTCAACCTTATGAGTTATTTTTTAAACCCAACCCATTTGTAGATGCCATTGTCATGATATATCAATGCTATTTACTTTACCTGACAATGGTTTTAATGCAAATGTATATTTGACAACCATGAAAAGAACCAGAGAGCTTTTTTAAGACTTAATGTAAATCACTAACAAGAGTAGAGCTAACTTAGCCTTAGGGCTGCATTCAACTTCTTCAGCCTCCAGTAATCAAACACATAGAGCTCAAAGTTTGCTTATCTCTACTAACAACTTAACCAATACATACACATTTTATTAGCAATTTTTGTATTTCTTTTATAGTTCAACATATTGGGGCATATACCCCCTTTTCTCACTATTGTGCTTAGAAGAGACTAAAGCACAGATATGTCAAACATTTATATCAGCAGGGTTCCTTTAAATGAGACCTCCTCCAATCATTAGATAGAGCCTGGTAAAGGGGGCATTAGTGTGCTTCACTTTCCAACTTTCTACTTAGTCCAACTGATTGCAGAAGGTGGGCTGTACAGACTTGAAATAAGAACCTATTTCATAAAACATCAGGTATGCCTTGTATACAAGGCATATGACTAAGGCTTGTGTTCCACTTTTGTGCCTACAGTACCTTTTTACACATCTGTGTGTATGACAAACAGTACTTTTTTATATAGTTATGTTGCTTTATATCTTCATTTCAAATGTATTTTACAGTTACTTTCACAAGTATTCCCTTTTTTATTATTTCTACTAGTTTTCTTTTTTCATTGCTTTGTTAGTCATTGTTTTTGTTCTGAATATCTTTGATCTTCGATTGTTGACCTTGTCACTTCAAAGCCAAGAAACTTTATTTAATTTTCTGTTTGCAAGTGACATGTATTTCTCTTATGGACATAATAGCTTATTATTTTCTCACATATTATGCAGATGGTTGACATGTGCCCTGCAGGAAAACGATTGCGTTCAGTGACTGTTTACATTATCAGTGACAGTTAGAGGCAATAAATTAAGACAACCACAAAAAGTAATGGCATTAATGTACAACATAAAAATAACAGTGTTCCATAACATGCTTTCCTATACTTATCAGATACAACGGACCCAGTTACAATGACCTCAGGTGACTAGATTCCATATGATTGTCTTTTCTGAACCATTGTTATTTCAAAACACATTGAACATAGAGTGCAATACTACACCAATCAGAATGGTAAAACACCAGTACTACAGACATGCTTGCACTGGTTGTCTCTACAGTACAGTTCAGTATTACATAATCTGTACTATTCTATACCAGAATGATCTGTTCCTCGGAACACAAGGTCAGGGGGCTGCATCATATATTGTAGAACTATCTTTCTGGTATACTGTAAATACACTGGACCCTGAAGAAGCCTTGTCTTTATATAGAAAGTGATTTACAGTTTTCAGCAGCTTTTTTTTTTTTACTTTAGTATGTTTGTAAACAACTGAAAGGGAACAGTTTAACCCCAACACCCTGGGCAGAACCCACCCAACCTACGATAGAGCCCCAATACTTACCCCCTTTTGCCAGTCCTGCTCCCAATACCGATCCCGCAGCAGAAAAATCTCCACCCACTCGTCTGCATGCTCAATATGCAAATGAGGAAAGATAAGTCTGATGTCCATAGGAAATCACTGCTTAGTGATGGAGGGGGATGATGGAGGGGGAAAGTATCAGGGGCTCTATCTGAAGATTCAGGTGGGTTCTGCCTCGCATGCTAGGTTTACAGGTTCCCTTTAATATTGATGAAGATACCTTTCCACTTAACCTAGGAGCTATCATTATTCATATTAATACTTTGCCAGATTGAAAATGGCAAGGCATGCCAACAAAACCCTATCTCTTTCTTACATAATAAGAAAAATAATTATAATAGTATTGTTACTATTTTCTTACAAACCTTTAATTAAAAGTATTGACAAAAAGAACCTAACTAATAAATACATACATTATATCATTAACCATTTATTCTTCTTTTCCTGCAGTATTTCAAACATACTGTATAGGAGCATAGAGCTCAGTGTGTCACTTAGAAGAGACTAAAGAAAAAGACTTGTGTTTTCCTGTATTATATGGTGATCAGCAAAATATTACTGTATATATCCTGTTTCCAAATTCAAGCAACATGCACAAAAATGAATCTGTACATCTGTATGTTAAAAAGAATCAATAGAACAATGTGTACAAAAATGACATAATCTAAGTAGTATGTGTTTTTCTTCTTTACTTGAGGTATACTTTAATACAACTAAAACAATAGTTTTTAATCTAAGAATCTGAATTCAAGGTCTTTGCAAAAGTCACTTACACCCTAGAAGCCAATAGAATTAAATTAAACCGAAATCACTGTCATAGCTAGATAAGAAATCCCTAGGGAATTTACAGAGGTTTCAATAATCTTATTAGTGAATCAGAAGGAGGGCATTTTGCCAAACCTTCTGATTTTAGTATTTTTGCAGTTTGATTACCTTGCAATCTCAAGATCTGCATTCCTGTATAGACACATGACAAATTATGGAAATGTTTTTCAATATCTATCTATCTATCTATCTATCTATCTATCTCCTATCTATCTATCTATCTATCTATCATAATTTTTTTTCCATGCATTGCTTATGTCTAAAGTTATTTTTTGCATCCTGTTGAGGCTGCAATACTTTGCAAGCATTTCACATTATAGACATGCACTGTGGCCGTTACAGAGATAATGGTGCATTGGGGGTAGACAGAATCTCTAAAAATCAGCTATTGTGAAAGACTTGATCCAGTCTTACCTATACAGTATACTGGTGTCATATTTTATTGTAATCCTGTCTGTGATACTCAGGAATACTCAACTTATTTTTGGAGGTCTAGAGGCCAGAATAAAAACAACAAGCTCTCAGGCCTAATATGAAGGGTGGGGGCCGCAAACAAGTGCCGATCAGAGAGATTGGCAGCTCATTTGCTATGCCATTACATGTCACAAGAGATTGGGGAAAATGGGGATCCCTAACTAAATTCAAGGAAATTTAAGGGTGGACACATTTATAGAATTTTCACAGTGGTAATTGTGATGCAGTAACCCACCTTGGCCACTACACAGTGTACAGAGCTGTCTGCTTCCTGCTGTTTTTCCACTGTGTATACCTGTGTTACAGCTCTGGCAAACAGAATATTGCAGGTGTTCCAGGTGTTGGCACCCGTCTATATTGAGGATAGCATAAATTGTGCCTAAGAAACCATTTTAATTATTAGAATAAATAGGTTGTATTTTCAAGGGGCTAAATCCCTATTTAAATTTGGGTTATGATAATTTCAGCTGTTGCAAATAAATTGTTCTTTGGAATAATGATAATAAATTCAGATTTTGCAGTCAAAGCCTAGAAAGTTAGTAATGTTAAAAAAAAAATATATATATATAAATATATAGTACAAGTTGGATCCGCGGTAACGCAGTGCGGGATGCACAGTCCTCACGGGGTTCGACCCTCACCCCAATCGTATTCCAGGAAAAAGAGCAAAGGACAGCATCTCCTCATAAGGTGCTTATAGTTTTATTGTGCCAGTTTGCAAAAAGAAAGTGCAACGTTTCAGCTCTATGAGCCTTTGTCAAGCATATAACATGATGATACTCATCGCCATTTTATATTACACATGCCCAATCACCAAAGGGTTACAATTAAAACACAACCAATCAATACAGAGTAGGCGGTACTTAAAAGTATACAAACAGTGTCGTAAGTCCATATCCACGGGAAACACTTCTAAAAGTTACTGTCATCTACCGTAATTCATATCATCAATATGACTCACTATTCCGCCTTCCATATATCACCCGATCCTTCCGGCTACAGGACTGCACATCGTCATGATGTCTCACGCTGTCTCCGGCACCCGGTTTGTAAACAACTTCACTGCGGTTGCGCACAGTCAGCCACACCACTGGGGGATCCCCGACGTCATCAAGGTCACATGAGGCTTCACTACCAATGTCAGCTCCGTCAGTATAGGACACCCCCTCGTTGTCATGGTTTTCGTAAACATTCCTCGATCTCCATATAATAGCTCACGGGCTCTGCATCCATCAACGCGGCAGCGTATTTCATTCAATGTCCATTGATTGGTATTGGTAGAGTATATACCAGTGTATCCGCACATAACAATTAGTAGACAACACGGGGCGTATTCTCCACAAGTTCTCACTCCATCCGGAGTTAAAAGATCGCCCCGCTATCTTCAGCTTTATATTTAGTAGTGCCATACACCAACCCTTGAAAAAAGGGAAAAAAAACGCAGCAATACCGCAAGTGAATGTTCACACCACTCGAGACCCGAAAACCCTCTTCTTCTATACAACAGTCAGTGAGGGAGCAAAATGGAGAAAGTGACACCGATTGTGGTCCATTAACATAGTCTTCAGCAACCCTGTGAGTGCCAAATTCGAGTGCATAACGGAGATACAGCGCTTCTTGTCACTTCAGAATATGCAGCCTGGCAGGTCTGGAAATCAGATGATATACACGAATAACCTCTGTAAAATACATAAAATGACATGTAATTAAAATCATAAAAATGATGGGACATATATACAAGGGAACAAATTGGGTATGCACTCAATCGAACACATTTAAGTTTAATTCTTGATTCATACCCCTAGGCCACATACAGTTCAATGTGCTTATCCATCTCGCCTCTTTTTGTTTCAATAATCTTTCTCTATCTCCTCCCCTTCGCAATGGAGGGACACTATCAATAACCCGGAATCTAAATTGGCTCACAGAGTGCCCTGCCTCAATAAAATGCTTTGCCACCGGATGTTCTGTCTTTCTCAACCGTATGGTACTTTTATGGTTGTTCATTCTTGTTTTCACCTCGGTTATGGTCTCGCCCACATAGCACAGGCCACATGGGCACTGGATCATATAGACAACATATTTAGAGTTACAAGTATACCGACCTCTCATCATCAATGTTTTACCTGTGTGTGGATGCTGAAAGCTGTTACCCTTTACTAAATTCGCACAATTGCTGCAATGTAGACAAGGGTAATTACCATCACGGACACTGGCTAATACTTGCTGTGTATCCCTCTTGTTAGTGCCAATATCTGAATGTACCAAATAATCTCTAATATTCTTACTCTTCTTGTATGCCATGATAGGTGGTTGCTTAAACTCTGGTATTTTATCCCCTAGACCATCCCTTAGGACAGACCAGTTGGAGCGCAATATCTGTGATATTCTACCACTATATGCACTATAGACGGACACAAATGGAATCCTCTTAGTAACTCTGGATTTATCCCTGGGTAACAATGTCTGGGCTCTTGTAGTTACCTCCCATCGTTTTTTATGTCCATCCAACAGAGAGGGGATATCCCAGTAGGGTGTTGGATGGACATAAAAAACGATTGGAGGTAACTACAAGAGCCCAGACATTGTTACCCAGGGATAAATCCAGAGTTACTAAGAGGATTCCATTTGTGTCCATCTATAGTGCATATAGTGGTAGAATATCACAGATATTGCGCTCCAACTGGTCTGTCCTAAGGGATGGTCTAGGGGATAAAATACCAGAGTTTAAGCAACCACCTATCATGGCATACAAGAAGAGTAAGAATATTAGAGATTATTTGGTACATTCAGATATTGGCACTAACAAGAGGGATACACAGCAAGTATTAGCCAGTGTCCGTGATGGTAATTACCCTTGTCTACATTGCAGCAATTGTGCGAATTTAGTAAAGGGTAACAGCTTTCAGCATCCACACACAGTTAAACATTGATGATCAGAGGTCGGTATACTTGTAACTCTAAATATGTTGTCTATATGATCCAGTGCCCATGTGGCCTGTGCTATGTGGGCGAGACCATAACCGAGGTGAAAACAAGAATGAACAACCATAAAAGTACCACACGGTTGAGAAAGACAGAACATCCGGTGGCAAAGCATTTTATTGAGGCAGGGCACTCTGTGAGCCAATTTAGATTCCGGGTTATTGATAGTGTCCCTCCATTGCGAAGGGGAGGAGATAGAGAAAGATTATTGAAACAAAAAGAGGCGAGATGGATAAGCACATTGAACTGTATGTGGCCTAGGGGTATGAATCAAGAA
This sequence comes from Dendropsophus ebraccatus, assembly GCF_027789765.1. Classification (NCBI taxonomy): domain Eukaryota; kingdom Metazoa; phylum Chordata; class Amphibia; order Anura; family Hylidae; genus Dendropsophus; species Dendropsophus ebraccatus. The sequence goes on along the minus strand of NC_091460.1, from coordinate 78,712,223 downwards.
TTAAACTTAAATGTGTTCGATTGAGTGCATACCCAATTTGTTCCCTTGTATATATGTCCCATCATTTTTATGATTTTAATTACATGTCATTTTATGTATTTTACAGAGGTTATTCGTGTATATCATCTGATTTCCAGACCTGCCAGGCTGCATATTCTGAAGTGACAAGAAGCGCTGTATCTCCGTTATGCACTCGAATTTGGCACTCACAGGGTTGCTAAAGACTATGTTAATGGACCACAATCGGTGTCACTTTCTCCATTTTGCTCCCTCACTGACTGTTGTATAGAAGAAGAGGGTTTTCGGGTCTCGAGTGGTGTGAACATTCACTTGCGGTATTGCTGCGTTTTTTTCCCTTTTTTCAAGGGTTGGTGTATGGCACTACTAAATATAAAGCTGAAGATAGCGGGGCGATCTTTTAACTCCGGATGGAGTGAGAACTTGTGGAGAATACGCCCCGTGTTGTCTACTAATTGTTATGTGCGGATACACTGGTATATACTCTACCAATACCAATCAATGGACATTGAATGAAATACGCTGCCGCGTTGATGGATGCAGAGCCCGTGAGCTATTATATGGAGATCGAGGAATGTTTACGAAAACCATGACAACGAGGGGGTGTCCTATACTGACGGAGCTGACATTGGTAGTGAAGCCTCATGTGACCTTGATGACGTCGGGGATCCCCCAGTGGTGTGGCTGACTGTGCGCAACCGCAGTGAAGTTGTTTACAAACCGGGTGCCGGAGACAGCGTGAGACATCATGACGATGTGCAGTCCTGTAGCCGGAAGGATCGGGTGATATATGGAAGGCGGAATAGTGAGTCATATTGATGATATGAATTACGGTAGATGACAGTAACTTTTAGAAGTGTTTCCCGTGGATATGGACTTACGACACTGTTTGTATACTTTTAAGTACCGCCTACTCTGTATTGATTGGTTGTGTTTTAATTGTAACCCTTTGGTGATTGGGCATGTGTAATATAAAATGGCGATGAGTATCATCATGTTATATGCTTGACAAAGGCTCATAGAGCTGAAACGTTGCACTTTCTTTTTGCAAACTGGCACAATAAAACTATAAGCACCTTATGAGGAGATGCTGTCCTTTGCTCTTTTTCCTGGTATATATAAATATATATATATATATATATATATATATATATATATATATATATATATATATTTATTTATTTGGTACTTCAAGATTTACCATAAATCCATTGAAGCATTAATCTTAAAATAATTTGGCTAATAAGGAACAGGTATAGCACCTTCTCAATGCAAAATACTTCTTAACTTATTCAGCTAAAAAAATAAAATAGTGTTCAAAGTTGAATACTCAATGAAAGAGAATGTTTCCAAAACCATCTGCTACTTGTGCACTTCCGTAATATAATTATTTAAGTATCTCCAAACTAGAGCCTCTTTTTAATCAAAATATGTGACCATTTAGAAAAGTCCTAGTCAGATGTGGGAAGTGTTGCTGTCATTTTTAATCTAGAAAATGTATTAATCTTCAACTCCCATTGTAATTTTAAACTCTTCGACATTCTGAATTCTAAGCAGCAAATTCAAAGAAATGTGTTTCATTACACTGAAAATCTTACTTTCTTTAAATAGAAATGAAACACTGTCAGCTGAATACAAGCTTTGATGTTATTTTGTTTCATCTTTTCGAAGTGTCTAATATGTGAATTAATTTCCTAATGGGGAAGGAAAGAATTGAGGCCTCATGTATTTCCTCATTGTACATTTTCTCTACCTCAGTTGTGGTAAAAACAGGTGTGGAAGCAGGAAATTAGTGTTGTCACTTATGAAGCCTGCATAAATATTAAGGACAACTCTGCTTAATTTTTTTGAATTTTATTATATAGAATATTGTATATCTATGGATTTAACCATAGGTATTTGTACGCTAAACAAAGTGAGAAAAAAACGCAAAACCGCATGTTACGCTACGGGCGTAAGTTACGGCATTTCCGTCCCGAAACAATGGTCTGGTTCATTTTTTACGGCGACGCATACGATCCGGGCGTAAGTTCGTACGTAGTGTGAACTGTGCGCCCGTAGATCGTATACTTTCCATTGTATGCAAACTACGTACGTTTCCGGCCGCTTATTCACGGAACACGCTACGGTCGGAAACTTACGTAGTGTGAACGTAGCCTAATTATGCTGAAATATAATGGTGGTTTGAAAGACACATATTTATCGTGTTGGGACAAAAATTGCAAAGGGAACTTGGCGGGGAACAGTCCGCAGCAACAAATCCACAAATGAAAAAATGTTCCAGCAAAAATAGTTCTTAAAAACACTTACTTTATTGTAGAAAAAACTTACATAAAATACAGCATGTGAACAGGTACATGTAACTAGACGCGTTTCGGCTGTAACCAGCCTTTATCACAGCTAAATGAATACTGGACATACAACTCATATATATACAGATAAAACAACAGAAGAAACACCCTCTCACCACATGGTATCCAGTTAGGTTCACACATCAGATGACTAATTAATAGGCAAGGTTTGAACCAGACTTGGGAGTGGGGGAGGGGAAAAGACAAGCAACCTGCACAATGCTGATTAGCTAGTACAATTATACAGCCAAATTCACATGAAAAGAAAACTGACCTCCTAAAGATGAAAAAGTGGTGCACTAAAAGTGTCAGCATAGGTTTTTAAAAAAACATTCATAGATATAAAGAAAACTATTCATAGATATAAAGAAGATCTGATCTGAAGTTTAAACCTGCTGGAAAGCGTGTATTTAGTTTAAGAATCCAGAACGCTTCTCTATTGAGAAGCTTCTGCTTCCAGTCACCACCTCTTACATTTTTGGTTACTTTTTCTAAACCCATAAAAGTGAAAAATTTTACATCTCCTTCATGGTGATCAATAAAGTGCTTAGCTGCACCAGATGATTTTACATTTTTGACTCTTATGTCATGTAGGTGCTCTGCTATGCAGGCTTTTATTTTCCGGGCAGTGCATCCTACATACATAAGGTTACAAAAGGAACACTGAATGGCATAAACTGCATGGTGTGAATCACAGTTAGTAAATGACTGGATATTGTGGGACTTGTTGTTTGTACCTATAAATGTTTTTGTCTTGTGTGCAAACTTGCAAAGAAACCTTTCTGTTTCAGCCACATTCTATTACTTGAGGCCTTTGGTAGCATCGATGGAGACACAATATTGCCAACTGAAGTGCCACGATGTGCCACTACCTGACAACCATTCTGTAAGATGTCACTGTGGAAAAAACAGGTTTTACTATTGTCCTACTTTTGTCGCTGTCATTTTTATTACAGGCTGGATGGAAGAGTGAGTCCCAGTCTCTAGAGGCTGCAATTTATCTTGCTCTTTTGAGCATCCACGTTGCATAGCCTCTTTTTCTGAGTCTCTCCTCCAGCATAACAGTCTGCTGTTGGTAATCTGCATCATCTGAACAGGCACGTCTTAATAAACTGAAACATTAATGAACTTAATGAATGAGCTGAAACAGAAAGGTTTCTTTGCCTGTGGGGGCGCCAGATGCAATGTATGCAAGTTTGCACACAAGACAAAAAAATTTATAGGTACGAACAACAAGTCCCACAATATCCAGTCATTTACTAACTGTGATTCACACCATGCAGTTTATGCCATTCAGTGTTCCTTTTGTAACCTTATGTATGTAGGATGCACTGCCCGGAAAATAAAAACCCACATAGCAGAGCACCTACATCACATACGAGTCAAAAATGTAAAATCATCTGGTGCAGCTAAGCACTTTATTGATCACCATGAAGGAGATGTAAAATTTTTCACTTTTATGGGTTTAGAAAAAGTAACCAAAAATGTAAGAGGTGGTGACTGGAGGCAGAAGCTTCTCAATAGAGAAGCGTTCTGGATTCTTAAACTAAATACACGCTTTCCAGCAGGTTTAAACTTCAGATCAGATCTTCTTTATATCTATGAATAGTTTTCTTTATATCTATGAATAGTTTTTAAAAAAACCTATGCTGACACTTTTAGTGCACCACTTTTTCATCTTTAGGAGGTCAGTTTTCTTTTCATGTGAATTTGGCTCTATAATTGTACTAGCTAATCAGCATTGTTCAGGTTGCCTGTCTTTTCCCCTCCCCCACTCCCAAGTCTGGTTCAAACCTTGCCTATTAATTAGTCATCTGATGTGTGAACCTGACTGGATAACATGTGGTGAGAGGGTGTTTCTTCTGTTGTTTTATCTGTATATATATGAGTTGTATGTCCATTATTCATTTAGCTGTGATAAAGGCTGGTTACAACCGAAACGCATCTAGATTACATGTACCTGTTCACATGCTGTATTTTATGGAAGTTTTTTCTACAATAAAGTAAGTGTTTTTTAGGACTTTTTTTGCTGGAACATTTTTTCATTTGTGTATTTGTACGCTAACCCATCTTGGTCTGCATTGATCACTTTGCATTGATCATCAGCATTCATTTGATTATTATCCTAGACAAGATTACAATGGAAGGCAATACAATTATTCTAGGATCACACTATGCATAATAGGGGATCACAGATAACCTTTTCTATGCCTAGACCATTATCTTATAGAAGACAATGAACATCTCCAGTCTATTATTTCCTATGGCTAGTGTGGCTGCTAAATAGCTTATATGTGAATGTTTACCTCCTGTGTTAGCTAAGACTTCAGAAGAGAGGGATTTAGGGATATGGTTTCTGTCGGCCTTAAAATGAGTCACCAGTACAACCCAGCACTAGGTAATGCTAATCGTATGCTGGGCTGTATAGCTAGAGGTATAACCAATTAGAAGAAGGAGATTGTGATCCTGTTTTATAGCACTCTAGTGAGACCACATCAGAGATACTGTGTCCAGTTCTGGAGAACTGACTGACAAAAATATATTAACAAAATAGAACGTGTCCAAAGATGGGCTACAAAGGTGGTGGAGTCAGGAAAAATGTATCTAAATCTGTATAGTCTAGGAAAGAAGGATAAGCGAGACATGATCAAAACCTTTATATATTTTAAAGGACTAAAAAAGTTAAGGAAGGAAGTGTTTTAATGAATGAATGAATGAATGGAAGAAAAAGAACACAAGAAAAAGGGGCCACAATTTGAGATTAGTCAAGGAAAGATTAGAATCAACATGAGAAAATATTTCTTTACTGAAAGCATCTATTTTTTTTTTTTTTTTTACAAAAAAGCTCAGTATCTGTTTTTTTATTTCAAAAAAGAACATAGATTATACATTCCCTGTAAGTTATGGTCATCAATGTTTAGAATGCTGTCTTAACTTTTCATGTTCAACAATCTACAAGATATATAAATGTTATAAAATACATTCACTGTATTCTTTATGGTTACATTTAATTAGTGTTATTGAAATCTTAGTTATTTTCTTTTCCCTGAGGATTTCTGTCACATATTTTGTTAAGATATGAGCACATCGTGTCCACTTCTAAATGAAGATAAAGCAATTACATGTAGTGTTGACAGCTCATTTCCTTATGGAAAATCATAAAAAAATATAGTCAAGTTTAACAATTTCCTGCATCCATATGGTACTCGACTTGAATCATATTCACTTTTCATTCTAGACTTGAGTATATATATATATATATATATATATATATGTGTGTAAAATCGCAGGTGAAGACACTGTCTTTAGTATAAAAAAAATTCTTTTATTTTGCCATATGCATACAAAAAAGATAAAAATGTTTCGGCCCTTTTTTTGTATGCACATAGCAAAATAAAAGGAAAACATTTTGATACTTTGATGCGTTTTTTTTTTTAGTAAAATACTGGGAACGAGCCAACCCAGTGGAGGACTGTGCATCTATGTGGAGGAATCCTGGAGGTTTCCACCAGGAGTGTAATATATATATTGTGTAATCCATCAGGAGTGTAATATATATGTATTGTGACTCTGACTGGGATGATGGATTGTGTGGTGCACTACAGCCAACGGGGGGATTTATTTATGGCGATGGCAGGGGTTGCTGGGCTGTGTGTGTGTGTGGGGAGGTTTGGCTGCAGCTGATGGGTTTGCTGGGTTGTGTGGTGTGCCACAGCCGATGAGTTGTGATTAGAGATGAGCGAACTTTTCAAAAGTTCAGTCCGACCGGACTTTCAGATTTTTTCGAAAAGTTCGGTCTGACCGAATTTCGGATTTCTTAGGTTTTCATAGTTTAAAGCATCTATATGTTACGGGGGTAGTGTATTTGGTTGAATTTAGGGCTCTACATGTCAGTAACATCATTATCTTTTCGATATCTCAAAGTCAATTTTTTTTTTTAGACTTCAATGCACATCATTACAAGGTCTATGCAGGAAATTCACCATTACAGTGTCTATGCCGGAAAAAGGTCACAAATGCAGTGAAGGAGCAGCAGTAGTCATTGGAGGCCAGTGGAGGTCCAGCAATAGTCATTTGAGGCCAGTACAGGAGCAGCAGTAGTCAACATGGATGCCAGGCACGAGCAGCAGTAGCCAACATGGAGGACAGGCAGGAGAAGCAGTAGCCAACATGGAGGCCAGGCAGGAGCAACAGTAGCCAACATGGAGGCCAGGCAGGATCAGCAGTAGCCAACATGGAGGCCAGGCAGGAGCAGGAGTAGCCAACATGGAGGCCAGGCAGGAGCAATAGTAGTCAACAATTGGGTATATAGCACTTTTTTAAAGATATAATGCTATACACCTGAATCGAGTATTTTAGTTCCTCAGGATAAGACGGATGTGATATACACACTTTCAATCAGAAGGGTCCAAGTATAGAAATTGGGTATATAGCACTTTTTTAAGATACAATGCTATACACCTGAACCAAGTATTTTTGTCTCTCAGGATAAGACAGATGTGATATACACACTATCAGAAGTATAGGACTTGTATATCTGTACTGCACGTTTTGGTTCCGTGCACCCTTTTTGTGTCCAATGCCTAATCTATCTATCTTTCGCCCTCTCTATGTTTCTCTCTCAATCACTAGATGTTTTTCCTCTCCGCTTTCCTAATCTTTCCTTTGCTTTCCCACAATATCTTCTCAGTAGTCTGTAGTACACAACAGCAGCTTGCTTTCTGTCTCTCTCTCTTCCTCTACACACTGTGTGGTGCGTTCATGTGACCGCTCCTTTTAAAGCAATACCGACGTCACACAGGGGGTGGGCTAGTACAAGATCCCTGCAGATTGGATGTGTTCCGGGCATCATGGGAAAGCGCTTTTCCCGCCCGGAGCACTTCCTGCTTCCTAGAATGTCGGCTGCCATTTTAGAAAGCAAGAAAAAAAAAATCGGAGCGGATTTCCAAAAATCCAAATCCGATCGGACTCGGATTTTTGGGAAAATCCGAACCGGATCCCAATCCGGGCGAACTGATTCGCTCATCTCTAGTTGTGATGACAGCATGGCAATAATCCCAAGCACACCTTCAAGTCCACCAAACATTGCCAGAGAGAGCTGAGTACAGCTCTTTTCAGTGGCTCCATAGAAAATAAATAGAACAGCAGGTCACATGCCGTATCTGCAGCTTATTACACCTGTAGTTGAAAAAAAAAAAATAATAATAATAATAATAATAATAATAATAATAAAAATATATATATGTAGGTATCATTTTATGCATATCTCCTCTAATCTTTACAAATTGCCAGGTGAACTCTCTGCCTCACTGTGAATAGACATATATTGGAACCCATCTGTTGCAATGAAAAGAATTGAGTACAGAGCCAAGGATGAAGCATGCTACCATGTGCTTCACCAAGCTATATATAACAATCAGAGGGGATCTTGCCTTAATAAACCAAATGAAAAACTGCCACAAAATGCTGGTGTGTGCCTTCCTCATATTAAAAGAAAAAATATAAACATTTAGGAATAGAATTTTTTTTTTAGTTAATTCAAAAATGCAATTCTAACTATACAAACTGTGGGTAAAAGATTTTGTTGTAGAATGTATGGTGGAGTTATGTCGCCTATTGTGGTAGGTATGTCACACTACAAAAAAACCACTTTCCCTTTAGCAATTTTTATTCCCTTCTCCTCTAAGCATTTTCATATGTATAATCTGGCTGGAGGCAAAGAATAAGCAGACTGTCTTTATCAGGCATGACTTTGATGGATGTATTATTCAAGCTAAAGTAATACAGTTCATTTAATGAAATACCTATATGTAATAGAAATACATGCAAGATTGACAGTTAAATAAATCACCTTTAAAAACACATATGAGCATTCAATCAAAAACAAATATTATTTAAAAGATAATTGCCAGATAGATATGACCATCATTTTTCAGTAGTCTACTAATAGTAGTAGTAGTAGTACTACTAGTTTTAGTAGTAGTAACAGCAGCAGTAGCTGTAAATATTATTATTAGTCATTATAGTGCTGGTAGTTAGAAATGGGCAAAGCAGCTGAAAATTTGTTTTGTGGAGTTTGTTTTGCAAATTTTGCATCAGATTCGTAATTACTCACAAATCGAATATAAAAGAACCTCATTAAAACAACCAAACTATAGTAACTACAATAGTGGAACTATTGCAGAGTAGTGTTTTTCTTCTTCGACAGATGTTTTTACAGTGTCAAAAATTGGAAAATGACAATTAAAAAAAAAATGTCAATCAGCCAGGCAATCATTCCATTTCCGCTATGGGCAGCAGTGGACAAGTGTGGTTGAGATTAGGGATGAGCGAACTTTTGAAAAGTTCGGTTCGGTTTGATTCGGCGAACTTTCGTGAAGTTCAGATTCGTACGAACCGAACCTAAAACGAATCTTGCTAAGTGAAATATTCAAATATTCGATAAGCATACGCATATCTCCTGATATTCGAATATTCGATCCCATTAAAGTCTATGAGAACAAGTATTTGATTATTGAAAAACATGTATTCGACCACTTGGAGGTCACCAAGTCCACAATGACACTTCAGGAGCTGATGCCAACACCACTGGAATGCAACTAGTAAAGCAGAGGAAGCATCTGACGCCACAAAATCGCAGTATAAACCAGCTATTAACAGTTAGTTACGTGTGCGTATATACGTACGATATTTGTACGTCTAGCGATGCGTACGAAGTTCGTGCGACGCATACATGACATTCATGCGACCATTGCAGTGTGCACAGCAGAAGACAGGAAACATGGCAGAGATCTGCTCCATTCACCAGGCCCGAATTAAAGATCATGGTCCAGTTCTTTGATGACAGGGACTATGATTTAAGACAGGAATGTGTGAAAAACCCTAACCAACATAAGTTAAAAATTATGCAGAAAGTTCTGCGTGCCCTTCGGAGACAGCTAAATGTCCAGAAGACCAGAGGGCAAATCCAGCAAAAATGGTCGGATTTAAAATTAAAAAGCCCTGATATCCTGACCGAGCTTCGAAGAGAGATACGTTGCGGTGAGTAATATATCTGCATGCCTCACAACTTTCTGCATGGTCAAAGAGGGACATTTTGGCTAAGTTCACACCTAGTGATGAGCGAGTGACAGTGACAGCAAACTAGGTTACTGGGTGTTTGCATTCAGTGACAGCAAACTAGGTTACTGGGTGTTTGCATTCAGTAACAGCAAACTAGGTTACTCGGTGTTTCCATTCATTGACAGCAAACAAGGTTACTGGGTGTTTCCATTCAGTGACAGTAAACAAGGCTACTGGGTGTTTTCAATCAGTGACAGCAAACAAGGTCGCTGGGTGTTTCCATTCATTGACAGTAAACAAGAGTACTGGGTGTTTCCATTCATTGACAGCAAACAAGAGTACTGGCTATTCCCATTCTTTGACAGCAAACAAGGTTACTGGGTGTTTCCATTCAGTGACAGCAAACAAGGCTACTGGGTGTTTCCATTTAAATATGTAGTAGCAAATCTACAAATGGTAGAGTGCTTTGTGCTGCTGATACGTGAAGAGTAGTACAGTACATGTGTTCATCCAGTGCTACGTGCTGCTACGTCATACATAAATACACCGGGTGGTAAAAGCAGGCTGCTGTGCTACTATTAGGCACTCTGTTTACCAAGTGCTATGTGCTACATAATACAGCCGACCAGCTGTACCTATAAAATATTCATACACCCTTTAATAACCAGGTAATTCACCTGTATAACATCGACTTGTGACTTTATTACCTGCGATTTTGAGGTGTCAGATGCTTCCCCTGCTGTCCCAGTTTTATTCCAGTGGTGTTGGCATCATTTCCTGAGGTGTCATTGTGGACTTGGTGAACCTCCAAGTGGTCGAATAGATGTTTTTCAATAATCAAATACTTCCCATAGACTTTAATGGGATCGAATATTCGAATATCAGGAGATATGCGTACGTTTATCGCATATTCGAATATCAGGAGATTCAGATTTGTTACGAACTTTCTCGAAGTTCGGTTTGGTGAAGAACAAAACTTTTTGCGAAGTTCGTAACAAATCTGGTTCGTTACGGTTCGGTTCGCTCATCCCTAGTTGAGATCACACAAAACAGCCAGATGAGGTACCAAATCACGATCCACAGAAGAGTCCAAACACGGTAGCAAAAGATCAGGGGAGCAAGATGACAAGGATAGTTGGGGTGCAAAAACCAGAAGAGTCAAAAGAGCTGAAGGTTAAACACACACACACACATACACAAAAAAAAAGTGTGAGCGCCACACATTGAAGTTTCCCTCCAGCAGCAGCTGAAATCACAGGTGCAGTCATACTTGGAGTCACCCTTGCCCCTAAATATTTTGGACCCAGTGCAGGTCTGGACTGAAAAGGTTGGTCTTTAGCTGCGTCTGACAGGGTTCGAATTTACCACTATCATGTGGATCATATCACGAGAAAACAGAAGAAATCACAAAGATTGGAAAAAGCATTTCAAAAACATTAATACATAAAGTGACACAAATCAGATTTAAAAACGTTGACTATGTCATAATTGCTAAAACTGGCTGTGTCCCCTAAGGGTTAAACCATTTGCAACACAGGTATATATCATCCACAGCAGTTCAATGCCTCAACAAAGTGCATCATGCAACCCATACCCCCAAACAGTATTATCCAGGCACAAATCCCCATGATTATGTTTCTCAAAGAGGACATTTCCCTTCCTATTACCATAGCCTTGGGGTTTTTAGTCACTGGCACTTGTGACAAGGAATAGTAGCGTTCATGTTCCATTTTTATGGACTCGCATGGTTACTGGCTGATAAATGTTCTTGGAGTTTTTACAATATCACCAGGATAGTTTGACAGTGGTTAACCAAAGGATACTTATTGTATCAAGTTTTTAATGGCTCTCGTGGTTTTTTGGTAATAGGCTATAAAAAGGTTTTGTCATGCGGTACTGTATATATCAAGCAGGATGACGTCATCTAACCATGATAGAACAAACTTCTAAAGCTACTACCAGCAGAAATTTGTTGCTGAAAGGCAGGTTACCTTGCTTGATTAAGAGTGCATCAACACTTGAATGGTTGAGGGAGCTAAAAAAATTAGCAGGGAGCCAAGTAAGTTATTTACTGTATATGGGAGATAGTGCCACTACTGGTGCCTCAATAAATGGGACAGACCACAGATGTAACCTAATGGGGGGGTCCACTGGAAATAGAGGGGGTTGAATGCTTTCTTGTACTGAGGTTTGAAGGGGTTCAATAGTGATTTGAATGAGTTTTGTAATATTTTTTATCATGTGTGTCTTCCAAGACAGTACAGTAAGGGTTTACATGAATACGGACATGGAGAGAAAGGAGCTGCTGCATCTCACACCTATGGCTGACACTAATGCCTCTCAGCTACATTTAAAAACCAACGCCAGGATGTTGGTATATTATTTCATCAAACCATATTGCCCCATGTACCAAGTGCAGGTCCCTACACTCACTCAACACAGTGTCGGTCAGCGACCGCCAACCCCGCAGAGTGAGCGCAAGCAGGCAAGGAGGCTATAGAAGGGCCCTGCAACCCCAATGTCACAGGACCAAACCCTAAGGGCCCCCCCCAAAAACCCAGCAGGTGCCGCCGGCGAAGAAAGCTACCACCAAGCAACATAAGTGTGAATATGGTTTACATGAACCAATTATCTAGTAATCCGACAAAGCAGGAACTCCACTGAGCTGGAACACTGGGTTAACTTCAAGCATCGCACCCACGGACTGTTTCAATGCATACTGAATTGGTATTATGCCATGACAGCACCTAGTGACTTGGTATAATGCCACACCAGCAACCAGTGACTTGGTATAATGTACACCCAGTGACTTGGTGTAATGCCCAGCCAGTACCCAGTGACTTGGTATATTGTCACACCAGCACCTAGTGACTTGGTGTAATGCCCAGCCAGCACCCATTGACTTGGTACAGCCCACAGCCAGAGAATTTGTCTGGTGCAACAACAGCACCACTACACACACACACACACACACACACCTGGCCACCTCCAGGAAACAAATTACCCTATATATAGAGGGGGAGGTGCTGACATCACAGTGAGGCTTGTGGTTGATTGGATGGGGCGCAAGTGATAATGGATCATCCCTTGCTTCCAAGTGACAGTATTGTAAGCTAACATGTGCTTCCACCATCTTTGCCATGTTCAGCGGATTTGGTAACAAATCGCTGTGAATTCGCTTTGCTTAACTCTACTGGCAGTATTATGCATTTTATTATGAATAATTATTAGTATTGAGCGAATACGCTCAGATCCTACTCAAATTAGTGACGGCCAATTTGACCTTCACTTATAGCTCCTGACAAATGTATTTAATTTTATATATTTTGTTCCCTTACGGGATGTTCAAACAAAATATAAAATAATTAGAACGAAAAAATGTAATAGCTTCTCGCAAAACCATTACAAGTGAGGCAAGGATGGCTGAAGATTGATTGAAATTGCCGTCAATCCCTGTCTCACTTGTAATATTTTTCTGAAAGCTATTCCATTTTTTTGTACACATTTTGAATTTTTGAATATTCTGTTCAGATATCCCCTGAAGGAAAAAAATATACAAAATTTAGACCAAAAAAAAAAAAAAGAAAGAAATTTGAATTTGAACAATCATTTGTTTTTAATTAAATTTCCTATGTTAACCAGGCACTTTCCGCACTAGTAGCGGGCACCTGGTAATAGTCTTCTATTGGTCTAAAAGGGGCTCATTACTCAAGTTGAGCAATTGAGCATTGAAAAATGTTAGCAAGGACTCGAGTATTTTACTATGTGCTCAACTCCAATAATTAAATAAAATATTAGAATTCAAGTTAGGTTTAGATTAGCATAATTGTAATAACAATATTTTGTTATCATATCAAAAGCTTAAGTTCTTTAATGAAACATACCATGTAGCATGATTGCAATGATTTTCTTGTGTGGCACAATTTACTGCTCCAAATAGTTTCCTCCTGTTTGTATTAATGAAATAACATCACCTCCTGTCTCAGCAATCAGTCTGGTCTGCTGAACTGTCATGGTGACACCATGGGAGAATCAAGGAAGCTCCACAGTCCTAAGCCAACAACTGTTTCTCCTTGTCCCCACATATGTATGCAGAGTCTACATGTGTGTATGTATTCCAGATAGAGTTAGGGGAGCAATACAGTATTATTCAGAAGTTTTAGAAAGATGGGGAACAAATGCTGCAGAGTTAGAATCTCCCTATCAATGAGAAGTCTGACTCCAAATTTTTATTCTGCAACAGCATAACAACCCCAAATATACAACCACTAAGGTAAAAAAACATCTGCTGTGTAAGGCCGGGTTCACACTGAGCAAAACTAGTGGAATTCCGCGGCGGAATGCCGTTAGCCTCCCTCTCATAATGTGAGTCTATGAGAGGCGCGCGCTGCTGTTCTCACAGTGTCTCTCCGCGCTGAAGAATGAACATGTTCATTCTTCAGCGCGGACAGAGCAGGAATTCCGCTAGTTTTGCTCAGTGTGAACCCGGCCTTAGGGTAGCTTCACACGTACCGGAGTTTGCAGCGAAATCCACTGCAAATCCTGGTAGTGTAAAGTTCAATGGGGTTACATACCCGCAGCGGAATTTTCATTCTGCTGCGAGTATGTAACCTGCCCCATTAACCTCCCTGTATGTGAGGCTTCCGGCTCCTGTCGATCCCCATCAGCCAATCAATGCACAGTACTCAAAGCAATGTTCAACCTAAGCTTTGGCCACTGCTGAAATGTTCAAGCAAAGTTGGGCAAACCAAAAACTGAAAACACAGGAATATCTGAACCTTAATCTAAAATGTAATGAAGCATAGCAAATGAAATCTAATTGAACAGTCAGTGTACATTCACATGTTGCAGATTTGATCCAGGATTTAGAAATGTAGTTTTATTGGTTTACACAGCATCAGATCCGCATCCTCAAATCTATAGCATATCCTGCACTCGTGTCCTCTCTGTACAGCCCCCCACCCCCCCAAATTTGATTTTCTTTATGCCACAAATAGTTTATAATGTCATTAGCAATATGTCTAGGGTCATTGTCCTGATGCAAAATGAAAATTTGGGATGATCTGATAGAAGGCGACTTACATTGCAGCATTTTTTCTACACCTTGCTAAAACATTTGCACAGTACTGTACAAGCTCTAAGTGTGCACACAAAATTGTTATCATGTGGGTTTTAGTGGAATCTTTTACACGTATAGCACAGATGCTTCTGTCCTGGAAATGCTTTATTTAGGCATCATGCTATTTCAATGAGCAAGCAGTAAGGCCCCGTTCACACCACGGTTTTGTGTCCAGTATTTGTTTCCTCCTGCTGTCTTTGATTTCAATCTTACAAAATACAGGACTCTTTTTGGGTTATTTCTTCAAACAGGGCAGACAAGGAATCTTATAACATTTATTGTACTGTTGAATTATGTTTTAATGGTGAATTAGCCCAGAAAAAAAAAATTCAAACCTTTTAACATGATGCAGAAAATGCAAAAGAAAAAAAAACAAACACTGTAATTGAACTGTTAAGTGTAACACATATAACATATATGAACAATGAACACACTAGGTAAAACTTGCTAGGCAAAACACAGTATGCTATGCTTAGTGCCTGACCTGATAATGACAAGGATGTTTAAGAAAGAATCCCTATGTCATGCACTGCTTTCACCAGCTTGGTACTTAGGGATAACACAGTGCATCAGTTCCCTTCAGTGTTCCTTTAGTAGTGCTATAATATATTCAATGCACATCAGAAAGGTGAAGCAAGTGTTAGCCTATGTGTGTGACTTGCCTTTTAGGCCAACAATGTAATGTGCCCTATTTGTATGGAAAAATTTCATGCAAGGATTTTATTTCCATTCCACTGATATATACTCATGCATATGATTAAGTTCAAGCCTCAAAATCACTGGGTCAAATTTATTTAAATAATGTACATTCCAATATGTATGAAAAGCCATCATTTAGTGACATATTTATAAGATTTGATGAATATCTAAAGAGTTCTCTGCAGCTGGTCTTGCATTGCATGAGAGAAGGAACAGTACAATGATTAAATCATAGCCTGCTCTGCAGTGGCACTCTGTGTATTTTAATTTACAAGTCTATTTATTGTCTGCTAGATGATTGAATTCTAAAACCCTTCCTATGCTTCTAGTCACAAGAGTATATGAGACACAGAAGGTAATGACTGTGTTATATCTGGACTCTGACATTGCGACTTATGAGTGCAATGTGATACAGATTATTAAGTATGTTAGATTAAGTGCCGCTTTACCTGCCTTTTAGTTACATTTAGATGGCTTTAAATTAGTAATTGTTTAAGCATAAGAAATCAATAGAGAACTACAATTCAATGGCCAATTAAAATAATTTTGAAGAATCATCACATGTGATAATTATCATTGAATAAAGGGCCATTTTAACTCACTGAACATAGAATAGCTTGAATATAGATGCCATAACCACATAGGACATTACTATAGCATGGGGTTTTATTTTAAATAATCCAAAGCGTTGTCCTATTTAGAAAACTTATTTTAATGTAACCTATTAGGGGATGGGGGGGGGTGAGGGGGTAGAGCCTGTGTGGGGGCATGAGGGGGTGGAGCCCGTGTTCTAGATTTCCCTCCATTTAGAACTAACCACCCCACACACTCAGTGCACTGAAATGCAATTTCATATATGTACACATATAGATACATAGATTCTGGCCGGTGATTGGATTATTCACATAAAGTGCACTACTTAGTAAATGTGGCTGAATTCCACAGAATCCCACCTCTCTCTGTGCAAAGAATTGACCTGGCACTTCTTTGTGCAGAGAGCGGCTTGAGCGGAGATGCACAAGCCCTCTCATATACAGGCTATGGCAAACTGAGAGTTTATTCTCATGGAGTAATTGTCCCAGAAAACTCAGTGCGTAGCATATAATAGAGCCTATGGAGCCGGCAGAGAGGGAAGCGGGAGTGCAGGGACAAGTGGCGGATTCCGCACAGAGTTTTCGGTAACAATTACTCCGTGTGCATATACCCTGAGGCAGGCGGGATTCCACAGTGGAGTGTTCCTCATTTACTCAGAGTTCCACATTCACATAGTGTGAACATACCCTTACTTATAAAAGATGTACCATTGTATTAGCATTTGTCTCAATACTATTTCTTTATAGATCACAAGCTCTTGTGAGCAGGGTCCTCACTTCTCTTGTTTAAACTGACCATTACTGTGTAATTCTTAAATGTCTAATTTTGTTTGTACATTTACCATTGACATTAAAAAAGTGCAGTTTAATTTGTTAGTGCTGTATAAATAAAGAATAGCAGTAGTAAACAGCAGACAGATTAGATAGACATATGATTAGATAGACGGACAGACTGAGCAGGCAGAAAGACATTTGATTTCTAAATATCGGACATAAACAGATTTTTTTGTATGATTAAAATGTTCCATGTGAGTCATATTTAACAATGGTCAACCTCAGAGAATTCATAATGATAATACATAGCTTTATCATTTAAAATCACATTGTCAGGGTTAAATTGCCTATATACGCCTTTCCCTCTTGTCAGAAATGCTGCAGTCTAGCAGTAAATTGATTGGTAGTCCTTCCTTTTGAATTCAACTGGCCAGAGAACAAAGTACAAAAAGGATAAAAATGATAGTCATTGTCCATGCCTCATTGGTCTCATCTTGGCACTTTTGTTTGACAACAAAAACACAAGACATTTTAGGGCATCAGCTGCCATATTGTATGGAATGGATCATTGGCGAAATAGAACCATTAGACATAAGTACTTGTCTGACTTAGTCCAAGGAAATAATAGATGTATATAATTTAGTATTACGTTTATGAATGGCATCTCTTTCATTCTTGTACTTGTAGAAGACTTCATCAATCAGATCAAGAGTGAAGCACAAATAAAATAGTAAAATTATTGGCATAATATGCAGAATGTAAAAATACTATTTAGTAAGTTTAGGGGAAAATATAATAGCTATCTCTACAAGAAAATCATGTGAAGAAAACTTTTCAAATGTCTCTTGTGTGTGATCTCGGAATTAATGTTAATCATGTTCCCCTATTATTATTTTTTTTATTAAAATATCTTTAGAACTGAGGAAGGTCAGTTTTCTTGCTACATACAGGGGCAGCTTGGGGGATGGGGGGTTGCAAACAGGGCAATTTCCCAGAAAAAGTTATCTTTTAAAGGGAACCTGTCACCCCTGTTGCCGGGGCAGAGTTCGCCCCGGCAACTGGGATGACAGTTCCTCTTTAACTCTTTGCCTATACACAAGATTGTGTGAAAAATTCAGTTCTGTTTATAAATATTATGTAAGGAGCTTCTTGCTGCTTAGTGACAGTTCTCATAAGAACTGTGCACTGGACAACTCTTTCCAGTTGCCATACAGAGTCCTACCGTCTCTTAGGTCTTCTCTATCGGGAACAAATGTGTCAGGTTTTTTTTTTCTCCTGGGGGAGAGCTAACGTGTTTTCTGGGCAACAATGTCTTTTGGTAATATGTTGTAAATAAATATATAGGATAAAGAATACATTTAAAACAATTTCTTGATCTTCTTTGTTTTAACTGGCTTGTTATTGCTACAGACTCTTGGCAATGAGCGTATTGTGACATGGTAATTTACATGTGTAAAATGGAGTTTAGTGTTATTATTTTTACTAGTAGGGATCACGGTGCAAAAATAATCCAGCCCCAAATAGTCATCTATTCTGGAAAAAGTAGCACTATATATTAATTTATTGGGCATTTACCTGACCGACACCTGGACATTTTAAAGGCCAATTGGTCTATTTGAAAACTCAGCTGCTAAAACTCATTCATTTTACATACAGGTTTGTACAAATTGTCTTTTTCTTATGTAGTTATGTATAACTAATGGGTGATATCTTTTCTGTAATTTTCCCCCCAACCTCATTACTTCCTGGACACGGTTTACAAATGTTATTTTAAGGTACCAGTTTGGTGTGGAAATGTGTTACTTGCATGTTTTGGGCCATTGGGTGGCATTGTTCATAGTTTCATGACAGATTCATACAGCTATATATGTATGCATAAACCTTATTTGTAGCTAAACCCAGTTTAAGGCTATGTTCCCACTTCAGGAACATATTGGGTCAGAAAAGATCATGAAATGGGAACATAGCCCTATAGTGGAAATGTAGAATAGCAGGCAATTAATTAGCCAGTATAAAAATAAACCATAAGATGACAGTTAGTATACAGAAGGGACATTGTTATTATAGCTATGATGCAAAGAATAAACCCTGGTGGCTCATTCATAATAAAGGTTTTATCTAATACTGAGAATTACAAGTCACTTCTCTCATTAGAAAAAACAAAATAACTGCATCCTGATCGCTTGACTACAGTAAATTTCAGGTCCCAATATGATAATTAGCATTCCATACTGACCCCAATCTGCTGAACATTATTTTGATACCAAGTATGTTTTACATGCTCACTATGTTAAGATTTGTTTCATGAACTGACAGAGAAAATTCTTAAGTCATTGCAGATTATATTCACTTTTTATGTCCGTGTTAAGATTTTATTTGTCATGTTTTTTGAGTGAATCTTATAAGGTCCCTATACCCCTTACATTTTTGTCAAGATGTCTGTAATGATAGAGGTAAAATGTGATTAAAAATAATCACCTAACCCCTTTGTTTTAGGAGGAAGGAAGAAGATCAAGGCCAGTACATCTTTCCTTTGGTATGGTACAAAAACCCCAGAGAAAAACTAATGGCAAAACTGATAGTTTCCATAGTTTCCTAATACTTTGTGGTAGTGAAATGACAATGGATTATTACCATGTTTATCAGTTGAAAACAAGTTTATTGCTCTCAGAGAGAGAAATAAAATAGCAGTCCTGCAAATATGATACATGTTAATAGCTACAAAAAATAAAAAAGGGGTTGTCCAGTGAAAATCTTTTTCTTTCAAGATTCATAGATTTGTAATTTACTTCTGTTAAAAAATCTCAAGCCTTCTTATACTTATTAGCTACTATATTTCAAACAGTAAATGTTGTTCTATTTTCAGTCTGACACAGTGCTCTCTACTGACATCTCTGGCCGAGACAGGGGCTGTCCAGAGTAGGAGTTTTCTATAAGATCCCCTTACAAAACGTCTCCTGCTCTGGACAGTTCCTGTCTTGGCCAGAGATGTCAGCAGAGAGAGCACTGTGTCAGACTGAAAATAAAACATTTGCTGCATGACATATAGTAGCTAATAAGTATAGAAGTAATATGACAAATCTATATAACTTTCTGACACCAGTTGAAAGAAAAAGATTTTCGCTGGTGAGCTTTAGAACCAACATGGTTTGTTCATTCCATGGTCACTCGGTGCCCAAAGAAGTGTCCCGAGTGGATTTGAAAGCTTGCCATGTAACCTCATTTATTTATTTTTATCTATCTGCAAGACTTCTAGTTTGTCTCGCAATAAGCCTTTTTTGTGACAGTGATGATGCAATTTTTGAGCCAGACACAAGACAATCTCCATTGAGCCAGACACAAGACAACAATTTCCATTGGGCCAGACACAAAACAACAATTTCCATTGATTGGGGGGGGAGTATTTTTTACAATGTCTCAGAATTCTTAGTGTGTAACAATTAAAAGGGTTATGCAGGCTTCGAAAAAAATATGGCCAGCACTACTCTTGTGTTCTCAGTTTGGGTGTGATTATGTAGCTCAGACCACAAACTTTAGGACATGGGTAGGATTTGCAAGAAAGTAACTGTGTTTTTCTTATCCTGGATAGCCCCTTTAAAATAAGAAATAACTAATTGCTCTCGTTACTGCAGCAAATTGAAAGATATTTTTCCCAAGATACTCAATGCATTAAACAATCGTGATTCTCTTAAATGGATTATACAGTGCTACAAAAACATGGGCATTTTTCCCCCTCTCTTGTCTCCAGATTGGGTGGGGTTTGGAACTCAGTTCCATTAAAGTAAATGGAGCTTAATTGCAAACCACACCTGAACTGGAGACAAGAGAGGGGGAAAAGTGGCCATGTTTTTGTAGCGCTGGATAACCCCTTTTAGACTGTGTTCACACATGGCGATTTTGATACATTTTTCATGCGTTTTTGCAACATAGCAAAAATTAAACTATTTTACTGTGATTTGTGTGGTAAAATATTGTCCATAATTGCTGCAAAAATGCATTAGAAGTTGATGCCATCTCCAGCAATGAAGAGTTTTTCAAGATGCTTAGTGCATTTCTATGGAACAGAGATATCACAGCATTTTTGTAATAACAGAAAAAAGTCTCGGTGTAGCCTCAGCAATACGGATGTACCTTCTCGTGTTACTATTATACACGGGAGAGCAATGCTGTTCTACAAGGGATACTTAAAGTCTATCTTTTTTTGTAAACCTTTATTTTCAGTGTTCTCCTAATGTAATTTTCCTCATTTACATTAATGTAGCAACGAAAGCTATTACAGCCCTTGTACAGGCTGATAACACAAGTGTAGCTGGAATGCATTTCTATTTCAATTTGTCTTTACAGATAGGGCGACGACCTCTTGCAATGTTGCTATTCTATTAGTATGAAAATAGCAAACGTTGTTAAAGATGATGTGACTTAACCTTAAACATTTTTTATAATCGAAGTTCAAAAGAAATAACATTTTGTAAGTGCTGAAATTGCTGGAGGATTTCAGGAACATATATCTAAATATGAGATTTAATGAATCATAGCTGAATACTCCTTGGTACATGATATGCAGTAATGAGCAAGATTTTCCCCAAGAGAATCCAGGCATATAGCTCGGCAATGATTTAGCATAAGCTGGAAACACAGCCGGAAAGGTTTAGTGTACTGTTCCATTTCATTTCTGATTCGGCTCTCGGATTTACTCCATACTTATTCTTATTGTTTCCTAATTTTCTAGCTGTGAAAAATCTCATTTTGTGTCCTTCTGTTCACCTTCTCTTTTATGGTCTCATACACCACAGAGTTTTGCTCATGGTTTTTGCACACCTACATTCATTTTATTCATTTGTCATTTTTCTGGCATATTTTGTAAATGCAGCTTTATTACTTTTATTCTTAGGTAAATAGGGCAGTAATCGATTTTACCTTACTGCTTATACTGTAATACAATTTTAAAGAAATATTCCTGCAGCATATAACTGGGACATCCAAATGTGTACTTGAATATCCTCAGGTTATCCTGTGCTGTGCATGGGAAGTTATTGTGAATACTACATTTGGTAATAGACTCTTAATAGACATAGGTAATAGACATAGACTCTTCTTGTTTGTTGGATATGACTAGAATATGCCCCAACATTTTGGTTAGTGAGCATTGGAGCTTACCTGTCAATCATATACATATGTCATCACAGTGAATGGCCTTATGTTCAAATTACAGTTTTTTTTTTCAATTACAATGCCTGTGGGTGTTAATGGGATACTGTATCTCTGTATACCTTCAATCCATTTTGTGCTATGGCGAAATCTGTTGTTTGAAGTGATTTCATTCTGCAATATCATTTATAACTTTAAAGAGAAAATTGACATCTTGGATATGCATATATCTCTGCTGTCAGTTTCCAGTAGCCTATTTTACGAGCTTTACTTAGGTACCTTTACTTTGTAGATTGATTGAATGCAACAAGTTAGAAAAAAGAAAGATGTTTAATTGTGGGGACGGTGTTACGAAGGTGGGTCTGTGACATTGTCTATGCCCTGCTCTGAGACCAGCTCTGAGATTGATCTGGCAGTTCTTCTTGGCTTAGTTGAAATTGTGCTTTCTCTTTCCCCATCGTGTTCTCACCATGTTCTCCAGCTAAATTCTATTGTACTTGCAAACACTGACAGGCAGCATTAGAGGAAGAGGAGCTTTGCTCTAGTGTTTTGCCCGTCAGTGTTGGCGCATCTGCTGTATAATGCTAAAGCCGCTGGACAACATGAAGGGCAAGCGGCGCATGCACCACTGAAGGAAAGAACGGTGCGAGCATGAGATTTCAACTGAGCCAGGAAAAGCCACTGTGTAAATCTTTCTTGGAGGAGGCGGGATCAGCAGGATGATGGAGGGCTAGTCTTAGAACTTGGCTGGCACAAACAGTGTAACAGACCTGTCACTGTGATACTGTTCCCTGCATTTGAACATAGTTTTTTTTGTTAACATGCCGCACCTGAAATACAAAGTAAAGGTACCTACACAATGAATATAAAAAAAAAAGGCTACTGGAAACTTACAGCACTGATATATGCATATTCGTGCTGTCAGTTTCCCTTTAATGTTATATAAAAATATTTCTGATTTCCATTGTTGGCACATTCTGCTATTATAATAACCTTTAATTAGAGGTTAGTAAAAATAATGAAATCTTTACTAGCTTTACTAACAGTTTAGTGCTTAACTTGTTGGCCTAGAAATGTACAGATTGCAGCAGCCTGTAGTCTGTAGCTTGCAGCAAAGGTTAAAACTGCAAACTACCACAACACATTCAGGGTGGAGCCTGCTTGCACAACTGGTTTTCAACTATTTTGAATTTTGATAATGCTAGTTGTACTGAAAGGTAGACAATGATTGTATAAAAAATCCCATATATACTAGTGAAAAGTAAACTGTGGTGGAAGCTATGGTTCATATTCTCAAACTAAAGCTGTAACAGAAAGGTAATGGGGAATTGACAGGTGTTGGAAGTCTTATACAATCAAAATCAATTTATTGAATGCGTAGAAATGTGTTTCACTGTTGAGATCTGTCAAAGTGTTGGTTTTCTTGTTTTTGTAAATAAACTGAAGTGGAAGATTTTTGCTTAGCTCTGTTAGGGCTTAGAGGTTTATCATGTCTCAATTTTATTTTTACTAATTGAATAGTAAATAGTACTAATCTGAAGTATGTAGAAGGGAAATAGTATTGTAGTGGTTTTATTTGTTTACACATGTATTATTCTTTCAAACACTTCCCTTGGGATGCCATATTAGAGCTGCATACTCCCTTCTTGTATTGCCTGTATAAGCTATATAGTAGCTGCACAGGCTGGGAGATAATAGACAGAAAAGTGTCAGTTGCCTAATACAGTCTCCCACAAGAGGTTATTTACTGCCCTTCCCCCAGAAACCAGGCAGTGATAGGTGAATGGCAGACAGAACCCTATCTGTTTGTACAATGTTTACTGTTGATATCCTGCTTAGACTTCCTATAGTACATTATAGAGCTTTAATTAACTTAAGCTGGCCATATGTTGCTCTAGATAATTGGTCCACATATTTTTTTCTGAACTCTCCATACACAAGCATGCTAGGCTGAGCAGAATGAAAAGAAGGGTGAAAACTGCTTACAATCATTTTACCTGGCAGAGAATTATCCTCCAGAGAACATAAGGCTCTCAACATGGCCAACTGTTCTCTCCCCAACATTTTCCATCATGATAGCACTAGAAGGTCCCTATACACATTATATGGTTGACTGTTCCTGTTGAAGTTGGCGGGTACATCCGACTTTAATCAAATGTTTATGTCCAGCTTTACATCTCCTCATGTGCAGCATTTACTTTAAGAGGATTTAATGGAAAATATAAGCCTTTCAAGTTGTGTTACTAAGGTTATTGTTCCTTTAAGTAATCTTTAAACAGAAATGCTGAGTGTACTTAATTTTCAACAACCTTAATTTTGAAGATTTGCAGCCTCAACGGGTTTGCCCACTTGGTGGGTGATAATGATTGTTGAGATCAAGATGGTAAAGATAGATGGTTAATACATTTCTCAGTGTGTTTCCCTTTCATAATACACAACTATCCCTATACAGAATAATTATTCCCACAACTCATAACATAATTGCATGTGCTGAGATTTGCAATTATATTGTGCTGTGTTAATCTCTAGTTTAATTAATAATGCTGTATAATAAACTTTGCCTTGTAATTTTCAAACTTTTGTACTGCAGGAATATATGAAAGTTTCCATTATTATTATTTGTTTCATGTTTAAAATGTTTAAGGTTTTGTTTCCTTTTTTAATTAATATGCAAATAAAATGTATAAATAGAATTAATATGGTTTACAATTTCTGTCTGGCTATTGATGATAACACAACTGGGCTTGCATATATAAGCAACATTTTTTAATCCCATTGGCGTGGATCGCTGTTTGAGGCTTTTGCTTTTTACTGCTATCTATTTCTATTTCCTTAAAGCCTAAGTTAATATGAAAAATTAGGTAATGGTGACATTATCCAGGCATATGAAGATAATGTCAAATAAAATTAATCAAAAGGAACATAATACCAAAACAAAGCTGTATGCAGTATCGGAAATGTTTGAAACAA
This sequence comes from Dendropsophus ebraccatus, assembly GCF_027789765.1. Taxonomy (NCBI): domain Eukaryota; kingdom Metazoa; phylum Chordata; class Amphibia; order Anura; family Hylidae; genus Dendropsophus; species Dendropsophus ebraccatus. The sequence continues at coordinate 78,687,489 of NC_091460.1, read as the reverse complement.
ATGCTCTAGGGTTTAATTACTTCTTACTGTATATTAAAAGCAAACAAGTATATACAGTATATTTCAGGCACCTTGGGAATGGGTACCATACAGATATGCTACTGGCTACATGGGCTTTTGTTACAGTGTATAGTATATCATACCACTATTATGTATAATACTATCTTAGGGTGCCTTCACACCTACCGACTCGCAGCGTTAATAACGCTGCGAGTCGGCTAGGTCCTGGCAGATCACTGTCATTACATACACGCAGCGGTCTGAACGACCGCTGCGTGTATGTAATTCTGCCGGCCGCTTAACCCCTTCTGATGCCGGCCGCCTCCCGTTCCGCTCTGTATACATACCTCCTCGCTCCACGGGGTCCCGGCGTCTCTCGCGCCCGGCCAATCAGTGTGTTGCCCTGCCGCAGCCACTGATTGGCCGGGTGGGAGAGCAGGACGCCGGGACTCCGTGCAGCGAGAACAGGTAATGTATACAGAGCTGGAGCGGGAGGCGGCATCAGAAGGGGTTAAGCGGCTGGCAGATTTACATACACGCAGCGGTCTGTATCGCCCCTCGGCTTCTTGTTATGAATAGAGTCTCGGCAACAGCACATGACCCATGGCTCTATTGAGCCCTATGGACGAGTAAGCACTTTTCTGGCTAACTTGGCTTATTCCGGCAGCTCCATAGGAATGAATAGAGCTGCGGGTTATGTGCTGAACCCACAGTTCTATTCCTAACAAAGAAGCCAGGGGCCCGATTAGAGAACTTTGTCACATTAACAATATGACTTCTTTATTCTGGTATAATTTGGTAAACATATTTTATTGTTTAGGCTGTTACAGGGCTTAGAAATGTATCAGCAAATTATCAAATTTTCATGAAACTTTCCAAAACTGTTTTTTTTTTTTTTTTTGGGGGGGGGGGGGGGACCAGTTCATTTCTTGGCTATGTTCACACTACGTATTTGACCGGCCGTTTCGTGACTCCGGCCGGGTCACAGAACGGCTGGTCTCAGCCCGGATCATCACGACTGGTACTTAAGTACCGGCCGGTTGATCTTTCCTCCGTGGAGCTCTGATGCATCAGCGGGCCCCCGCATCAGAGTTTCCCATAGCACAGAGTGAAGCAAGCGGCCGGAGCCGCTCGCTTCACTGTGTGAACTGACAGGTCATTCTGCAGACGGAAATCATTGACCTGTCAGTTGTTTGCGGCGCCGCGCAGATCCCGGCTGGAGTGTATACGATGTGTGTATGCTCCGGCCGGGATCCCATAGCAAATAATGCTATGTTCCACCCCGCAAATCTACGGCTGTAGTTCTGTGGCGAGAACTACGGACGTAGATTTTCGTAGTGTGAACATAGCCCTTAAGTGGATTTAGGAGGCTTTCATATTGAAAAAACCACATTTCCCTTATTTTGGACACTAAACACCTTAAAGAATGGCCGATGTCATTTGTGCTAAATTGGGATGTGGGCACATCCGTGTGCACCCGTTTCCCAATTCACCATAACCAATAATGGAGAGCTGCACTCTCCATTGTGTGACTTGTCAGGCTTGTGCAGCCGCTATTTAATGAATAGCAGCCGCACAAAACTGACATGTCATGTGTGTCTGCTAGGCATCCCGGCCAGAGTGCATACTATGTGTATACACTGTGGCCGGGATTAGCTATAACTGCAGTGCAACCTAAGTTTTGTATTACACTACACACGGCCGAGTGCAAATCCTATGTGGCTTAATATCAAATCCACTGGTATGTTCAAGTGTGGGAGGTGTAAGGCATGCAACTTTGTAAAGACCACAAAACAAGTGGAAAGTGCAGCAACGGGGGAGATTTTTGAAATCAGGGACTTCCTTAACTGTAGGTCAGACGGAGTTGTATATATGTGTAAATGTGATTGCCCCAAGGACTATGTGGGTAAAACATTTAGGGAATTCAGAAGATGCGTGTGTGAACACGTAAAGGATGTGGAGCATAGTAGAGACACCCCAATTGCATGTCATGTTTGGGAGACTCATCGGGTTATTAAAACCTCTTAAGGACGCATGAGGAGTTCAGAACGGGTCTGCGCGCTCTGAACCGCCGTGAGCCCGGGTGCCGCTTGTAGCCTGGGACCGCGGGTATTAGCGGGCATGGTCCAATTGCCATGCCTGCTAATACAGTAATCAGATGCAGCTGTCAAAGATGACAGCTGCATCCGATTACCGGACGCAGCACTGCCCTGGTGTCTAGTGGCGGAGATCACTCCTCCGGGACGTTGTCCCAGTGGAGCGATCTCCGCGACTGTTGCCGGCCGGGATCTCCGCCAAAATGGCGCTGATCCCGACTCGGCACTCGGATTCTCTCGGCTGCAGCAGCCGAAAGCATCCGAGTGCCGATCTCATTGATCTTTGCTGTATTACTATACAGCAAAGATCTCAATGAGAGATCAATGCACTTATACTAGAAGTCCCCCATGGGGGCTTCTAATATAAGTGTAAAAAAAAAAAAAGTGTGATTATTAGTAAAAAGCCCCCTCCCCTAATAAAAGTCAGAATCACCCCCCTTTTCCCATGTTTTTAATAAAAGTAAATAAATAAATAAACATGTTTGCTATTGCCGCGTGCGTAATCGCCTGAAATATTAATTAATCACATTCCTGATCTCGTACGGTGAACAGCGTAAGCACAAAAAAATCCCAAAGTGCAAAATTGCGCATTTTTGGTCACATCAAAGCCAGAAAAAATGTAATAAAAAGCGATCAAAAAGTCATATATGTGCAATCAAGGTACTGATAGAAAGTAAACATCATGGCGCAAAAAATGACACCTCATACAGCCCCACAGACCAAAGAATAAAAGCACTATAAGCATGGGAATGGAGCGATTTTAAGGAACATATATTTGTTAACAATGGTTTGATTTTTTTACAGGCCATCAGATAAAAGAAAAGTTATACATGTTATATATCGTTGTAATCAAAACGACTTGAGGAACATGTATAACAAGTCAGTTTTACCCCAGGGCGAATGGCGTACAAACAAATACCCCCCAAATAAAAGAAATGTGTTTTTTTGTTCAATTTTACCACACTTTGAATTTTTTTCTGGTTTCGCAGTGTACTTTATGCAATAATTCAGTCATTGCAAAGTACAATTAGTGACGCAAAAAATAAGGGCTCATGTGGGTTTCTAGGTGGAGAAATGAAAGTGCTATGGCCTTTTTAACACAAGGAGGGAAAAACTAAAACTAAAACACAAAAACGAAGATTAGCCCCGTCCTGGTAATAAAAGACTCCTATATTTTGTATATGTCCTTAATATTGTATTCAGTGTTTTTTTGTTTGTTTGTTTTTTTTGCATAATTCCCTAGTAAAAAAAAAAGTGCAGTAACATTTTTTAGTGTACATGTATAGATGATTTTATCCAATCTAAGACATTTCATGTCTTGTTTTGCATCTGACCACACATTGTAATTGTTTATTAAGGTTATTCCTGCGCTACACATTACATCTTTTTAATTGTGCATTTGGAGTAAGGGTTGGATAAAAGTGCCACTAGATCAACCTTAAATGCCAGAACATGTAAATACGGATTTGTATGTGCATTTTAGCAGGGTAAAATGTGACATAAATCTGAAAAGGATATCCTTAATTTCCACTTGGCTGTCTGTGGCACATATTAGGTGCTATGAGATTAGAATTAAGTAAGCAAAACTTTATAAATAAGGTCAAGTCCCAGATAATGAATGTGTGTTATATCCTAATCCTTTTTTATTATCTACCTCTGATGAGAAGAAATCTGTGCAATGATATTATGATAATTAGAAAGAAGTATAAAGCAGAGCTGTATTGTATATTGGCTCCATTATTAGCGAGTCCCTGTGCTACAAATTTATAGGCATGTTTTGTATACCCTAACAGACTTAATCAAGAGGAAGTACCTCCATATGCTTCTATGTGAAATTGGAGGCATATGGAGATACAGTATGGCCCTAGACTTCTATGGGTGCCATATTGTGGAGGCTTATTACAATTTGTATGGAGACCTTTATGTCCATGAACTAATTATTTTATAATGTTATCAGTTCTGTGTCTTTGTAATGTTATGCCCACAAATAATTTTGAGTGGTATATCAGTTCACAGTATTTATCATATAAACTGTGTTTCTAAAATAAACTAAGTTTCTAAATTTAACAGGACGTGAGTTTTCAAGCTAGACACACGAGTCAGTGACAGACTGTTTTGCGCGAAACAGTCTGTCACTACCTCGTGTGTCTAGCATCTGCTATGTCCATTTTGTCCAGTCTTTATCGTTTGATATGAAGAAATAAAGTTTATGAAGACTTCTTTGGTGACTGCAACTCATTTTCTTCTTCTTTTTGGAATATGTTCACAAACTTATTGTAAATTTACTCATCTTCAATTGTGACAAATGCACGTGTAGTTCAGGCACTGAGGTCACTTAAAGGACAATTTTACTGTGTGTGGTATGTTTACGACACAAAGGGAGCTGATTTTTATAACTATAAGGCTAGGGCTGCACAAAGATTCCTGGTCCAGGAACTGATATGTTTAACTGTCTGTCTTCCCCCCTGGTTGCAAAAAAACCATCCGCTCATACATGTGACCCTGCAGTCACTAAAAATCCAGTGATTGTGTGGTCTTGGTGGCTTGTGGGCTGGAACATGACCCCCATTCATTTGCATTGTGACGGTGCGACGCAACTGTTTCGGTCATGTGACTGGGAAGTAGGCACAGTACTGCGGAAAGGGGTTCTACTAAAGGTTTAGCAGGAGTAAATAAATGGAGTGTTGGAAAAGTGAGGAGCTAAACACATCTGGATGGCAGTTGTGGACTATCAGGGGAGAGGTAAATTGTGTGCCTATCTGCCTATATAGATACTGTACATTATAATTGTACATTATAAACGTAAGTGTTTTTTTTACAAAAAGTACAGTGGTAATATTTAGCTAGCATACAGTGTTATGCTATGTTCACAAGTTGTAAGAGACCGGCCGTTCCATGACCGACCTGGTCACGGAACGGCCGGTCTCTGATAAGATCATCCCGGCCGGTACTGCAGTACTGGCTGCATGATCTTTATGGCCACAGAGTTCTGATGTGGGCGCATCCGTGCAAGCCCGCCTCAGAACTCTCCACTGTTTACTATTGAGGGAGCAACCGGAGCCACGCGCTCCACAGTGTTCACTGACATAGTTTTCTATGGCCGCTATTCAATGAAATGCGGGCACAGAAAACTGACATGTCAGTTGTTTCCGGTGCTGCTAGGGATTCCGGCCGGAGCGTATACTGTGTGTATATGCTCCGTCCGGGATCCCATAGAAGGAAAGGTAACGTATATTTTCGTAATAATGATTTTACGTAAATATACATTGTGTGAACATAGCTTTAATATGTGGTCCTAATATGAAGGTATTTGTCAAGGTAATATGTTCTTGTGATCTCATTATTTGGCCTTTGTGCATAGGTATTAAATGGTAACTGTTTGACTTTTTTACTTTAATATAGAAAAAATTATTTTCTTTTCCATTTTAAAACCATTTATAAGCTGCACAGCACAGTCTGATTGTTATCCATATGTGCTTGTTTATTTTAAAAAGAAGCTCATTTACAGAAGTGAGAAAGATCTTGAGTAGAATATTTGCCTCTAACAAAAGGTCATATGGACAGACCTTCCTCGAACAGATGTCTGGCATGAGGTTGCTCCTAAGGCCAAACATGCGTAAAAGAAAAGATTTAGGAACTTTCAGGAGATTGTAATATTGCCTAATATGTATATTTGAAGAATGTCTGTGTCCTTATTTCACATGGGTTCCTAGGTGTTATTGTCAATGAAGTGTTCAAATGTTCTTGCATCTTCTGACGGATAACTCTTTTATCGTTGTATCTTGTTTCCTTTAAAAAGCTATTGTTTAAAGAGGCTACCAGAACTATGTCTACCAGTACATATCCCTAACATGTGTGTTAGTGTGCTCATTAGTCTCCACCAGCTGATATTTTAATCAGGAACAGCTACAGTGTATAGGCATGTGCAACCCAAAAGAATGACTCTAACAATAGATTGTGTACACTACAATTGACTCAGATTGACTGGTGATCAATTAAAGCATCTTTACAAGCACCACCAGTCATATCCTCTGTTCAGCAGAGACTGTTGTACTATACACCTGACATGTTTGTCTATTTTAGACTAGACTGATGTAGGCCAGATGTCACCATTCCAGGAGGTAGTAATCTGTAGATCCTCACGGCAAAGACAAGGGACTGATGAGAAAGTTTGATGAGACAGGGTGAATACCAAAGCTTGTTCTATAGTAAAGGTAAAGGTATAGAGATATTATTGTTCTATACTCAACCTTGTGTCTCGTAATTCATTAATTCCTATATAAACTTGTTGATTATATCATGTAACCTAAGTGCTTATTATATCATTTCTTTCAATGGCTCTAGCCTCAACTAATCCAAACCATTCATCTCTTTCCTTTAGTCGGTCTCTTATTATTCTATAGCACAAGATAATCTGTTGAATGAGTCATTCACATGTACTATGCACATGTTACTAATTAGTAATATTTTTAAGACATATACTATTGATATCATTGATGTCTAATGTTCTTTCTTTAGTCCTTGACATTTTTGCTTTGCTTTCAGGAACACAGTAACAGCTCAGTAACAACATAAAGGAAAGTACTAAGCAGTAATACTTCTGTTACTTAATACTGTATACAGGGCCGGATTAACACTGGTGCGGGCCCCGGGCGACAATTTCGTTGCCCCCCTCCTTCCAAATAAACAATACAGCGATCTACACAGAGGGCTGCTTATGGTAGGAGACCTAACACCTACTCCTCCTCACACCTGGCTGTATGTGTGTGTGATGGTCACTAGAAGCTGCAGTAAAGAGGAAGATGCCACATTGTGTTTATGTAATGATACAATGTGAGAATACAGCCTTTTAGTACAATCTGTGCGCTCTTGCCCACTGTGTTAGCCACCACAGCTAGCATGTGCAGTTGTAAATTGCAGGCACTTGCAAGTCTAGGTCCCATCTGCAGTTCCCAATCATGTACACTTCCCCTGTGTATATATCATATGCCGCACACAGTGTATATATCATATGCCGCACACATGTCACATGTATATTAATCATATGCCACACACAGCATAGGCAAAAAAATAAATAAAACTGGGTGGTATTTAGAAAAAATGATTCCTCATCCCCTCTACTGCTCCTGTAAATGTGGCAGATTTTCCACACTGATATTTCATACGCAAAATGTACAGCATATGTGCCACAAGTGACCCTACCCCAACCATATCTTCCTACTCCTTACACATACAATAGGCATAGCATGTAGGCAATAGCATGCATACACACACACACACACACACACACACACACAACCACTTATATACAGACTTACACATTTATACACATGATACACACACACATGCATTTACAAAAAAATAATACAATACAATGACCTCTGTGCTGGTTCTGTCATGAAGTGACGGGGAGTTAACTAGGGATGGTCCGAACCTGCAGAGGTTCGGGTTCATACGAACCCGGACTCTCAGCAATGATTCCTGCTGTCTTAAACCTCCGTGCAGAGGGTGGATACAGCGGGAAGACCGCCTGAAAAACCAGGCTGTATCCCAGTTTTTTAGGTTGTCTTCCCACTGTATCCACCCTCTGCATAGATATGGTCCAAATTTAATTAAATAAACTCAATGTAACCAAAGCTCCAGGGCCTGATGGTTTACACCCCAGAGTTCTTAAGGCCCTATTCCACGGAATGTTGTTGAAAAACAAACGACTGATACAGCAACGATCTGCTGCCGTCGCTCCGTGGTATAGGAGCGCCAGCAGCAGACCGCCACTAGATCTAATGAATATTCTCTATAGTTTCACTTAAACCATATGGAGATAAAGTACACAATTTAAAAATCCAGTAGGACTCACGATTGATGAGATGTCTATATCTGTTGCAGGGAACTTTAGGAATCTGTTCTAAGATCGTTAAAGTAAGTAAGATCGCAGCAAAACAGATATAGACATCTCATCAATCGTGAGTCCTACTGGATTTTTAAATTGTGTACTTTATCTCCATATGGTTTAAATGAAACTATTGAGAATATTCATTAGATCTGTGTCATTCTGTGTTTTCTCTTCAGATCATAAGTTTACATATTGTATATTTTTAATTTTTTTTTGTATATATATATATATATATATATTTTTTTTTTTTTTTTTTTTTTTTCTAGTATCTAGTTAATCATGAGTTAAATTTGCTTTTTTCTGGTTTTAACCTATTATCTGTGTAGGATGTCATCAAATGGGTGTATATATGCTGATGAGTTCCTTGATGGGCAGATAATACTTGAGAAAGAAACCGATCGTTTGTGTCGCCATGAATGTTTTTACAATACATTTTGAACCATTTATCCTGTGTACCTTTTGGACCTGCGCCCGAACAAACCATAGTCGATATTGCTGTCATGTTAGGAACCGGATAGCAGGACAATACAAGACAGTGAGCCCTAAGCTCAGCCCCGCCCACTGTCCTCTACCTACTTGCCACAATCCGCCCTAAGATGGCGGCGAGCAACTGGGAGGCGGTCCTTACACTGGCTAGGTGGGACACAAAGACAAGACAGACAGACAAAACACAATAAAGAATGGTCGACAGTCCGGGTCACAACAATCGGGCAGCGCAGTACAAAAACACAATCCAAAAAGCAAAGTAAATAAACAGGCAATATGGTCAGGGGCAGGCAGCAAGCAGGGATAGTCAGAATACAAGGCAAAATAGTCAGAATAAACACAGAGCTAAACAGAGGCAGAAGCAGGCTGAGACAAGCTCAATATCCGGCAGTGAGAGGCAGGCTGGCAGACACTAAATAGGAGACCAGAGGTCCAGTGCAGGAGCTGATTGGACCAGACCCCTAATCTCCTCAGAACACCTGGGGCAAGAGCAACCTGACTGGCAGGGAGAACAGTCTGTCAGACTAGCTAAAAAGCATCAGAGTTAACTCCGGAGAGGCCAGGAGTATCTCAGGCAAAGCGGGTGTGGCTGAACAAACACAGAAGGAAATAGAGCAGTGTTCAGACAAGGTTCAGGACACTGCACAAACATACAAAAACACTGAGTATCAGTGCCATCTCAGGCGTACACGGAGTTCGGCACAGGCATATTCATGACATGTCATTTTTATGGTGAATCTGGGGAGCGGCTGCGGTTTTGTTACATGCTATTGTTGAAATTTGTGCCTCCCCTTGCACAACCCCACCAGGTGAGAGCTTCTCAATTATTGCTCTTACCTGTTACCTGCTCTGATCAGTGCTATGGAGCGCTGTTCTATTTCCTCTTACATGTGTCTTTTTTCAACTGTATTAACTAATACATATATACAATACATATATATAATGTTGCTGGTGTCCTCTCTGTCTGTGTCCTCCCTGTCTGTATGTTTTATTACATTTATGACAGTTTGAGCAATAAAAGGGTCACAAAGGGTCTAGTTTAAATTTTTACCATCTTTTAAATATGCATTTTGAGTCACACACCATTTATGCAAAATCCCACCAACTTTTAGTTAAGCTTTTTGGACTATATATACATATAATGTTTTAGTGCTGCTATTCTTTCTATTCATACTCATAAATACATAATTTATTGGTGAGTGAATTGATTTAGAGCAAATTGGATTCATCCTGAATCTACAGAAGAACTGGATTTCTTTCAATCAGAATTAGTTTTGTGCTTCACGATTTTCTAAGTGACCAAGCTCCTCTTCTATGTTATGTAGTGTTTGGTGTAAAAAAAAAACACCTGTTTCTGTCTGTGCTGAGGTCCAGACCATTATTTTCCTCTGTTGCGCTCTATAGTAGAGATTTAAAAAGAGGAAAACACCTGTCTAGGTAAGGCAACACACACAAGTGGGTAGGGATTAGTATTTTTTTTCCTCTTCCCCACAGGAAAAAGGAGCAGAGACTCCTGTCATCTGTCATTTTGACAGGAGTCCCTGTACTTCCACAGTAAGATGTTCTATGCTATGCCGAAAGTGCTTTGCCCCATCAGGAGCATTTATTAACATTTTTGTAAAAATAAACGATAAAATATGAAATATGAGAGAATTGTCTAGTTAGCTATCTGCTTTAAATATTTTATACATTCATTCATTGTCTAAACCTAAAGAAAAGTTTTTAACATGCTGTGTCATTTACTTTACTATTCAATGGAAAGGTTAACTTTAAACGACAAAGTGAACACATTCGGTTTGATTTAAGGAATTACATGAACAAATAATACAAAACACATAAAAGACACTCAAATTGTTTTAATAACCTTACAAATTTATTTTTCAAATCTGCAATAATACGAACACGTTTTAAAAAGATGTATTGTCAATATAACAAAGAGGGAGAACAGTAAAATTTCATCCCTTTCATGAAGTCTCAGCTTTATTAGTTTAGCTTATTAGTCATTTATTTTTAATAGCTTGCTCACATTATTGCACTATGGGATACGATAAAAAACACAATGTGCACAAAATGAAGATAAATGTGTAAACCAGGAAATCAACATGGGCGAAATTGGGCCTCTGTTGGGAATTATCATCTTGTCAGTGCACAATTTCCCTCACCACAGTAACAAATGGCCTCATACATATGCAGTTATCCTCAATGGTTTAACTGTCTTGTTAGACAACAGGGGATAGGGTTGGGAGCAGTGCCAGGTATATTTCAGCTTTAACAGCATTCACAAGTTTTTTTTTTTCTTTTCTTTTAGGTGACGTCTTATATTGGACAGTGAGAATTACCTCCTGAAATATAAGGCTAAAAAGAGAAATATAGTTAATGGAAACAGCTGCATGCATCTCTAATACTGCTTGTCTAGAGCAGATTCAGATTAGATAAGGAGATTAGATATATCTCGTAGAGGGTTTATCTGATTTTTTTCTCTTTCCTACAGTGCATTAGAGCTTATTAAAAAAAAATCCCCTGACCCACTTCTCTCCACTTTATTATCTTGGCCTTTCTCCTTTCCTTCGAAATATTGTAATAATGGTGCTTAAATGAGAGAAGGAAAAATAGCATCATCTTGAAATTACTGTTGAGAGCAGTGTTGTGTGACCGCACCCATATTTTCAGAGACAGTGCTCTCTGATGGAAGCATTATTAATGTGTGGCGTGATAACGGGACATTAAAACACTGACCTATCATTACACCTACTCTCTTTTCAAGTGAGGGTTGCATTTAGTTCATTCTCCACCCATTGAGGATTTAGGGCAATGTAACAAACATTATTAGACATTTGAGGCACAGGTCAAACATAAGCAGAATCTCAGAGTGTAAGAGCATTCATTCAGCAAGCTTTCAGCCAGCAAGTTTACACCTTTTCACTGTAGAGGAAATGTTGCTGATCATGACACCATATATATGTTACTTACACAATCTCACAAGCTAGCAACCTACAATAGTCATTTGCTTCTACTCTGAGGAGTGAATGACTTTGGGATATTTTTGAAGCTACAGTATAATACAACTGTTTGAGTCTATGGAGGTACTGTCTATCTCATATATAGGCACCAAAAAGCTATAATACAACTGTTTAAGTGTATGGAGGTACTGTCTATCTCATATGTATGGGCACCAAGAAGCAATAATACAACTGTTTGTGTGTATGGAAGTACTGTCTTACTCATATGTATGGGCACCAAAAAGCTATAATACAACTGTTTGTGTGTATGGAGGTAGCGTGTAGCTCATGGGTCTTGAAACTGCGACCCTCAAACTGTTGCAAAACTACAATTCCCTATATACCCATATAGCTAAAGCTTTGGATTTGGCTGTGCAGGCATGATGGGAAACAGCTAGAGGTCTAGCAACAGCTGGAGGGCCGCAGTTTGGTAACCCATGGTCTAGCTCATATGAACTGGCTAGGACTTCCTGGGTTTGGTGCCTTTTTTTTCCAGCACAAGACTTAAAAGGAGACTGGATCTGGATTTTAAGTAAGTATAACTTTGTTTTAAATCATGGGGGAAAAAAAATATTTTTCTAAGTTATTGTAACAGGTATAATGTCAACACAGTGTTTATTAGTAAATAGATCCGGTACTTGTGAAGCTACCCTTTAAATATTTTTTTCTACTAACTAAGGCTATGTTCACACTACGTAAGTGACCGGCCGTTCCGTGACCCCGGCCGGGTCATGGAACGGCCAGTCTCTGGCCGGATCATCTCGGCCGGTACTTACGTAGTGTGGTAGCCACTCGCTTCACTGTGTGTACTGACAGGTCTTTCTCCGGCCAGAATTCACTGAATTCCGGCCGCAGAAAACTGACATGTCAGTTGTTTGCGGCGGCGTATGGGATCCCAGCCGGAGCGCACGCGATGGGATCCCATAGAACAACAGGCATTGTTCCACCGCGGTAAAAGTACGGCAACAACAGCCGTACTTTTACGTAGTGTGAACATAGCTTTAAACTGTCTGTGAATATATACAGCATCACAATAAAAGATGACACCATTAGATAGAAAGGACAATAGCTGAAGCTCAAAGATCAGCCTTCCTGTGTGATGACGTCTTCAAAGGTCACATAGTACGCCCAGTATCCTTTCCCATTTATGTCAGTCGAACAGTTCCTGTTTATTATTTTCCATATCCGTGGAGATTGCTGCAATGCATATCTCTAAATGCTGTGAAAAAATCTCAGGAAAAATAGCTGGATCCATAATAATGTACAAAAAAAAAAATACATTCAGAAACTAGAAACAGATTAGAAACAAGAATATTTCAGAAATTCCAATAATTAGACCAAGAAACTCACATCTTGGCAATAGAATTCCTTCTTGACAGTCACCAAAGGGAATAAGAAATTAATGCAGGCATACAAAAACATCCTTGTAAAATGGATAACTTATTAGAATGGCCCATTTTTTTATTCATGTTGAGTGCATGGTGAATTCTCACATATGAAAGAAAAAAAAATTGCATGTACAAAGATGGCACATATGATAAAAATTATCGCTGATGTACTATCTATATTGAGGAACGAACACCTACCTGACAGCGCCCTGTTAGTTACAAATGTAATTTCCACCACATAGGCATTCTATTGATTTCAATGGAAGACTAATTCACACAATGTTGAAATTGAGTGGATGGCCGTCATTTAAAGGACAAGTGCCATGAAAAACTTTTTCCCAGTAATTGAAGCACATTACAAAGTTATATAACTGTGTAATATGCTTCAATCACCTATCTGCCTCCCTTCCCTGTCTTTTCCCCCCTCCACCCCCCACCAGGAAGTGTCACAGACCTGATTACTGTCGTCACCATCACCAGGCAGCTCCTTCTTGTGAGGATGAGTCATCAGCAGGAGGGCTGCTCTAGGTCCTGTTACACCAGCCTCCCCCTCCCCTCCTTGTCAGGTGACTCTGCTTGCTCAGCTTATCTTCTCTAGTGACATGACTTCTTCACTGAGTCCACGGCAGCAGCAGCAGAGAGGGTATGAGTGGAGGGGGGAGCTGCCTATGTGCCGGAGTCAGTCAGAGGGAAGATAAGCAAGTGAGATGTGACAAGTGATGGCTTGCAGTTGTTCAGCCAATGGGAGCTGAGCAAGCCTGTCACCTGACAAGGCAGGGGAGGGGGAGGCTAGTGTAACAGGAGAAGGAGCTGAGAGAAGAGCTTGGTGACGGTGACGAAAGTCATTAGGTCTGTGTGAGGTAGGACACTTCCTGCTGGGGGGTGGAGGGGGGAAAAGGCAGGGAAGGCAGGCAGATAGGTGATTGAAGCACATTACAGAGTTATATAACTTTGTAATGTGCTTCAGTTACTGGGAAAAAGTTTTTCATGGCACTTGTCCTTTAATAGCAAATATTTGCTGTTATTTTAAAACAACGGCTGTTATATTGAAATAATGTCAGTTATTTACTGTTATATGGCGGCCATCCACTCAATTTCAACATTGTGTGAACAGATCCTTTCTGTGTTTTTAATCCACTTCTGGTTTTGGTTGCAATATGAGGACCACAATACTGACTGAAATATACGTAGTGTGAACCCAGCCCAATCACGATAAATCAGGTGCAGGAGCAGGCCTCCTCTCTACCTTGCTGCACCTTCCCCCTTGCAGGACACCATGGAGAAGGGGCAAATCTGCACCTTCTCCCTGCTGTACGCCAGGGGTGCAATAATGGTAAATGTCCCCCATGAAGTCCAGGCCAGTACAGAGTGTCACGGCTCAATGTGTCTGTCAATCAAATGACTGCCTTCTCTGTAAGCACAATGACTGCGCGACTTTCTGCATTTGGTCTCAGCACAACACTAAAAAGCTGCCTTCAGAAGACTGGACCTGGATTTCAAGTAAGTATATCTATGTTTTAAAGCATGATAACAAAAATAAATAAATATATTAAAAAAATATGTAGATTTAAAAAAATGTAAATAGCAAACATGGTTTATATCACATCTCCTGTTGATTAAGATAAAGTTATAATGGCAGTTAAATAATAATAATAATAATAATAATAATAATAATAATAATAATAATAATAATAATAATATTTTCATAGTGCACACTTAACACTAAAATGTACACGGAATAGATTATTTTTGAATGTCAGATAAGTCCAAAGTATAAAATAAAATGTATAGCTATCAATTTGACTGTTACATACTATTCATGATTTCCCATCTATTATCCAGCAGCACATATTGTAGGTATAACACTACATATTCCATCAATACCTGGCTCTCCCTAAACTTTATATTACCGTGATAAGTAAGAGGTAAACAGCACTGACAGTGAAGCTTTTAATGCACACTGATGAAAATTATGCTTGTAGCTAAATTGCTCAAGGTACATTTTTTATCATTTACATGCAGCTCTAGCAGTCATTATAAGACGAGAGACTAAGAAATGTCTCAGGATTGTAATGAGGGTGTTGATGGAACTACTGGATGGCATTTCCTGATGATTAGAACTATGAGATCTTAGTTGTTATGGCAGCAAATAGATCCATAGAAATATAAGTACTGCCTGTACATTGCAGGCTTTTAAAGCTAAAAGATTGATGTGGTTCTGAAGCAAGAAGTTATCCAGAGGAGATAAGAAATCATTTCTAGGTTCCATGAAGAAAAGCACCGGTGCTATTTTCTAATATAGTAAAAATCAAAAAGTGAAAAGTATTATTATGACCAGTGTGATGTCCCAGTGGCAGATTTTCTTCACTACTGATGTATTAAGAAAACCAGTGAAAGGGTTTATTCACATGTGCCTGTAGAAAAAACATCCTCATTCTGATGCATAGAACAGATTTTCAGTTACAAAGATGTCTCCAACAAATCAGCTACTTGTGGATATATTGTATTAGTTCACAACAAAAGATGAGCAAATCTCTAACAATTAGTTTTGGTTTAAATTTGACACCGATTTGGATTCAGCCTTACATTGCCTGAGCTGTACACACAAACTATAAGGAGTTAATTGTCAATATACAGCATTACCATAGCATAGCATCACTGTTTGTTTACAGAAGCAGAGACTCCCTTTAAATGACAGAAGTCCCTGCTCACTACTTTGTGTTCATATTGTCCTGTGCAAGGGCACCATGGAAACTACCTACTGAGCAGGGAGTATAGGGAGCTAAGTAGGGATGCACAGCATGATCGCTTAACTCCTTTTGATATTTATATATCACTAATTACAGTAAAGGAGCAAGGAATCTGTATATCCCTAAGTATAGTAGTGCTCTTTGTTTTAGTCTGGGGCCAGGCTTGGACTGGAGTCTCCCTCTTCAGTCACTAGTAACATTTAGTGATCACTACAGCTACAGTATACAGAGGAAAACCCTGCAGCTCCCTACTAAATGGTCACTAGAGGCTGAAGAGGAGTATAGCCACAGACAGCCCTACAGTCTCCATTGTAGGGCAGCCAGATCACTCAACAAATCCCAACACAAATTATAAAAAAAATTAAGGGGGTGTGTTTTATATGTTATTATATTTATTATTCATATTGTTTTTTTCTGTATTATGCAGTATGTATTATGCTGAGTGCATTTTTTTTCTTTTCACAATGCAAATTTTATATGAAAGTAATATATGTAGCAAAGCGTAGCGCTGGTTGCTAGGGAGATCAGTGGTACACAATGACAAGATATTTGTATGCCTAAACATTGCATATGCAAAGTGGACTTTTTGCATTGAAGGTCTTTATAAAAAGTCTTTAACATTTACAGTACAAATAAAGTTGATGACATTTAAAGAAGTCTTCCTCACATTCTGTAAAAAAAAAAAAAAAAAAACAACAACTGGGATTTCTGCATGGAAATTAATCTGCTCGTGTGCAGCATGGCAATTTATATTGCAGAAATGCTAAGGATTTACTGTGAGTTTTCCCTATAGACTCCAATAAGGAAGTAAAAAAAACGAAAATAAATCCACAGTTTTGTGGATCTTGATGTGGAAACACTGTGGTTTTGCAATAGAATCTACATGTCAGGAACTTACCCGACCGCGCTCCAGCGACGTCTGCTCCGGCCGGAGCGCAGCGCCGCCTTCCTCTCCGGGGCCGGGTGACGTCACGGAGACCCGATGGCGTCCTTGGTTACCAGGGACGCCGCGGGCTCCGATGACGCGCGGCGGCTCAGCTGAGCGTTGTATGCTCAGCTGAGTAGTATTAGGTTCAAGCTGAGTGGCAAACGCCTCTGCCACCCGGCTTGCAGCCTACACATGTGAATTGATCAGGACTCAGGAGTCCGGACCAATCACATCTGGTCTGGGCTCCTGGTCCTGTATTTAAAGAGCCAGCGGTCATTCACTGATCGCTGGCTATTAGGTGTATTCCTGGTCCCAGCTCTCCCTTGTATATTCCCGCGTTCCACGTCCTATCCCTCCTACTGCTCGACTCGTTATTCTGACCTCCCGCCTGACTTGTGACTATTCTTTTGGATTGCTGATTTTGTACTGCGTTGCCCGTGTGGTTTGACCCAGCCTGGTTTACTTTCCTTATTGTGTTTGTCTGTCCGTATTGTTTTGTGTATCACGTATATAGCGCAGGGAACGTCTCCGTGGTTGTCCGCGACCACCTAGGGTCGGCTGAGGCAATTAGGCAGGGACAGTGGGTGGTTCAGATAGGGCCCACTGTCCGGTTGTGTCTGTGTTAGTCTGACACTACAAATGCAGATTTAGAAATATAGCAAAGCCTACCAAAACACTAAATATATACAGCCTTGGGCCACGTTCACACAACCTATATTTTCATTAAAAAAACAGCAAACCAGCTACAATGGCAGTTATTTAATGACAGTGACCGATCCTTTTAATTACAGGCTATATACACTCTGGCCGGGATTCCATGCATCCGCACAAAAAAAAATAGACTTTTCAATTTTGTGTGGCTGCTATTCATTGAATGACCGCCACACAAAATTGACTGTGCAAACATTGTAAAGTATGGCTCTGGTCAGACTTTAACTTGTCTGCAATGGCTTATAGGAATGCGGGCACTCCGGAATGTGCCCGCATTCCATTTCCAAAGAAGTGGTGTTCATCGGGCTGGTACTGTGGGACTACGATTGATTCATGGTCCACCTTACAGAAAACCTCTTTGGGAGATCCCCTTAGATCTTTTCAGAAAGAAGCAAGCTGATTCAAATTAGTGTTATAAAGATGCATTTTAATTGCATTAGTCATGCTTTGTGACCAAAAAAAAAGGACACACAAATATGCATCTATATAACACTAGTGTTAAAGGGAAATTCTAGTCTATTCTAAAAACAATAGGATGCTGCTGGAGTGGGGAAAAATAGAATCAAAATATACTTACCTAGCCCTATTTCCGCCGTGTTTTCTTGCAACTTCCATTCAGGTCCCCCAATCTTCTTCACACAATCTATGTTCACACAACGTCAAAAATGGAGAAAAAAACGTCAGATTTCGCTATTTAAAAAAACTTCCGTTTTTGCAGCAATTTAACTGACTTCAATGCAATTGCATTGATGTCAATAGGAAGACGGACTTCCTATGCACACAATGCATTAAAAAAACAGACATTTTTGCCGCGGATATCAAAATAATGAACAGGAACATTATTTTCGGACGTTTTTTGCAAATAGCGGACGTTTTTTATTAGTTGTTCACACACAGTTCTTCTTTTGTCACTGTTCTTTCTCCGTTTTTACTATTAAATTCAATGGATTTTTCAATTAAGCCACAACCAAAGGCCAATTAGTAACCCCAAACTAAAATAATGTGCAAACATCTGTCATTGCACTAAGGGGATGCCAGGCTTTGAAAAACGTCTGTTATTTTAGACTCAAAATAACGGACGTCATTTTAAACAGAGCTGAAAAAACGTGTGAACATAGTCATCTTCTGCTTCAATGGCCACAGCACTTATACCAGAAGCAGAAGAAAGAAGAATGGGGGACAAGGAAGAGAGGAACTGGAGCTGCAGGGAAGCAGAGGGGGACCAGGGCTAAGTATATAGTTGCTTTTTATTCTTATCCCCTGACCAACACCTAATAATAATAATATTAATAATAATAAAAATAATAGTATTTATTTGTATAGCCCCGGTAGGCTAAAATATCAGTACATTTGATGTCAAGAATATAATTAGTATCACAATGGACCTAAATAAAGGCAATAAAGTCCAAAATATTTTGAACAATTAGTATGAATTTACATGCAGCTGATTATGCTGAAATTTATTTGACCCAAAATCTCAATTCATCAATATGGAGTTGTTTTGGTAACATGAAGATAGTTATTATTACTGTAAGATGAGTCACCCGGTAGTTATAGGAGAACAGAAGAAATAGCTGTACCAATGCTTTGATGCAACATTGAAGGGTAACAGTTGAATTTGAAACTTAAAGGGGTTACCTAGCAAAAATCTTATTCTTTTAAATCAACTGATTTCAGAAAGTTATATAGATTTGTTAATTATTTTCGTTCAAAAATCTCAAGTCTTCCCATGTCCCATTCTTATCAGTGGCTTTATGTCCATCAGGAAATATTGTTTTCACATTTTAACGTTCTGAAACCAGTTGATTTAAAAGACTTTTTTTTCCCCGCTGGACAACCCCTTTAATGTAGTTTAATTAGAAGTAATATGTGTGCACCCCACAGAGAAAGCATTACTCAGAGATAGATAGATAGATAGATAGATAGATAGATAGATAGATAGATAGAATGCAATCAGCCATTTTTATACCAATTCCACTGTAGTTATTGGTTGGTTAACAGTATGCAGTTTTGTATTTTATCCAGTATATTGTATGAATATGATTTGCACCATGGTCTCTTTCTGTCACAAGAATGCAGTGGTATTATTCCATGATTCCATTGTAATGTTTTATATATAGAAGCAATATACTACAACTTTAACTCTCCTGAGCAGTTTCCTTTTAACATTCCAGATACATTGATTCCTGTTTCTTCTCATATTTGTCATAACATCAGTGCATTTTCCATGTCAATCAGGCTTCATAGGAACTAAATAATTTAAAGATCAACTTTTTAGAGCATCTGGAAAAAAAAAGTCATGAAAGATTCAGGGAAGTGATTATCCTGCTGTAAAATCTCTGTGTGCAGTAAACTAGCTACAAACGGAATATTAGCATTAGTGTGGGAGTCTTAATGTATCCAATATGAACTAAAACTCTGACAGCTTCATCGCATAAGTCAACCAACTTATTGTAATGAGAACATATTTGGTGATGGGGAGATATCAAAGTTTTCGAGCTGCTCTAGATCATAGCTGCCAACGGTGATTGTAGTTTCCTGTGGGGGGTTCAGATGTGTACAAGGAAAATAATATACATAATTTAAAAGAATAGATTCCAATCCCAAATGGCTGACTGTAAATATATTTTAATAGTATTTAGCTATTGAGCATTTGCAGTTATCATTTTTAACACAGTATATAGTTTTAGACTATTTTATTAGTAGTAATAATGTATCCAATGCAAGACAATACATATTAAAAACTAAGTATGGCCATATATATATATTTTTTTATATCAATGGGATGTGAGGGCTCTCACTTCTGGGACTCCAAACACATCCAAGAACAGGGATGCCAATGAGCTTGAGAAGCAGAGGAAATAAATCTTACTAATGCTGCGTTTACACAGAACGATTATCGTGCGAATTTGCACGATAACGATCAAATTCGAACGATAATCGAACGTGTAAACGCAACGAACGATCAAACGACGAGCAAGAAATCAATCATTTTGATCTTCCCACATGTTCTTAAATAGTTGTTGGTAAAAATTTGTATCTGACCAACTGACTCTATCTTGCCTCCCTGATGAACCCTCAAACTATGCTGGTAAAACGCGTCGGATGACGTGCGGGATTTTTGTATAATCAAACATACATTGGGGAAACACTGTACTGTGTAAGTGTCAAAGAGTTTTTGTGGATCAATGTTTGTGCCGCACTCTGTTTAATACAATGATGGGAAAAATAAATATAGATATTTATTTTTTTATTTTTTTCATCATTGTGTTAAAAATACAAAAATAATTGGGACCTGATTGGGAATTCTTTGCACTATTAAAAATGATACAATAATGAGAAAAAAAAGAAAGACCCATATTTCCTTTTTATCAGTGGATTTGATCATAAAGAATAGTGGGACATGAAAACGTAATCATTAAGTTTTCATGTCCCACTACTCTTTATGATTATAATGATAAACTACAGTATATGAAAACAAACCACTGAATGTACTCGCATATACATCAATGGATTTAAACCAAAGAAAGACCTGGTAGTGTTTACTAGACAGATGACGTACCTCTACACCATAGCTAGCTTACAGGTTCGAACATTCAACTATATCTGATTGCAGAACAGTCCTCTCTTGGCAGGTACTGGTTGACAGCTGAGTGAGGAGGAGGCCAGTTAGTATTAATATTTGTATTATTCATGAAGGAGAGGAATGAGTGGTGAGCTGTGCCAAGGTACGGCACAAATACTGAGCCTCAACTCTTCTATGACATTTCATTACGGGAGGAGATGTGAGATTGTGAATAATCCACTCCTCTGACACATTACCAAAAAGTGCCATGCTCACTAGGGGATTGCCAGCTACATTCCCTTTAAATAAAAATGAATTTTAGGTTGTGAAGCCATTTACAAACAAATAAAACTTGAGACTCCACATCTTTATTGCAAAGAAGGATTCATTTCTATTTTTCTATGGCAGGCTAATCAAGAAACAAGCATTTCTAGCAGGTGAGCTGAGTGCATTTGATCCTGTGGGAGGCATTTCACAAAGGACTATAATGACATGAATGTGCCAAAGTAAATATGTTATTAAGTGAAGAATCATACTGGTGGGGAAATACTGTAAAGATACTATTACAGTAACTACAGAACATTAGGTTGGATAGATTTGTCCTGGCAGTAAGTGTATTATACATGCCCAGATTCTTTTTTTTCAGCAAACTCTTATGTTGTACACATGAATTTGATCAAAATTTCATTATCTATCTATGTATCTTGTTATAAAAGTGCTTTAGTATAATCATTATCATTATGGGCCATGGTAATGATTAAAGAAGGTTAGAGAAGTCCCATAAAATAAAAATAAAAAAAAGGAAGGTAGAGGAGTGCAGAAAAATAGCAATGAAAACTCACATGTCCTCATGCCTCCTTAGCGCCACACTTGGGATCCACTGACCGTCATTTTCTGCTGGAAACTGGGAAATCTTATTAGCTTCTATGAGGAGGTCATTTATAGACTGTACCTGGTTGAGGCTATGGACATTGTGAGTCTGGACTTTTTAAAAGCATTTAATGCTGTGCCACATGAAATGGGTAAAGAAATGGATGAGTGATAAGAAACAGAGGGTGTTTTTTATGTAATATACAGAGATAGTTACTAGTGGTCTAATACAGGGCTAAGTATTGGGTCCATTTCTTTTTAATATGTTTATTTAATTACATTGTAGAGGGGCTACAGAGTAGAGTCTCCATTTTTGCAAATGACACTGAGTTATCAACGTAGAGGAGGATAATATTACAGAGGGATTTGGAGAAGCTGGAGGCTTGGGCAGAAAAGACAAATTAATTTAGGGCTGGGTTCACACTACGTATATTTCAGTCAGTATTGTGGTCCTCATATTGCAACCAAAACCAGGAGTGGATTAAAAACACAGAAAGGATCTGTTCACACAATGTTGAAATTGAGTGGATGGCCACCATTTAATGGCAAATATTTGCTGGTATCTTAAAACAACGGCTGTTATATTGAAATAATGGCAGTTCTTTAATGTTATATGGCGGCCATCCACTCAATTTCAACATTGTGTGAACAGATCCTTTCTGTGTTTTTAATCCACTCCAGGTTTTGGTTGCAATATGAGGACCACAATACTGACTGAAATATACATAGTGGGTGGTAGAAATAATAAGTTTAGTTATTTGCTAAATAATAAATCACTGTGTAAAACTGCTTCTAAAAAGGACTTTTGTTGTGAAGTAATTTTCTCCCTGTTATGGGATAATTGGTATCTGCCTTATTAGGGTTTTTGTCTTCCACTGGATCAACACATTAGGGTTTCTGTAGGTTTAACTTTTTTCAACCTTAACTATGTTACTATAATGTGGAACCAACAATGGAACAAAATGTTGAAAAAAATAGTTTGCAATCAATTTGCATTTACAACGAGGGCCTTTATTTCATATAATACTGAAGTGTATTTATTTTTGTTAAGTGATGAATAAATATGAGGCAAGAAAAACAATAACATACCGTACAGTAGAGATATGTGATTGTTACCATTAATAAGATGTGAGTAAAACTAGTTTGTTTTATCCTCACTAAGTGATGATTGTGAAATTTTGATTTAAAGAAAGTTTAACCAATTTATACCTTATCAAAGGAGACATACAAACAAAAATTGGTGTCATGTCATAGATAAGTCGGTAATCATGGCTTTCCTATGGCACTTCTAATAAAAGTGTCTCATATTTGATTCAGAAAAGTCAGTGACACTGAGTAAATTGCTTATTTTCTCTTAAACTGGAGGTCTTGAGCCTCCTAAGAGAGAAAGGGAAGGTTTTATAAGCTCATTTTTCATATCAAAGAAGTTTATTTAATTCTGATCATTGATCAAGGTTAGCTGGTAGCTTCCAATAAAAAGTAATCCCCTCAATCTTCCACTTGCAGAGATTTGCACAGAAAAAAAAAAATATTCTGTTCCACTTGCTTCAGTGTGCGTTATCAAAGAAGGCTTTTGACCTCAATTTCTAGTTCCTTTTTCATACAGAACTGGCTATACCAGCAATATAAAGCACAGAGAGCAAAACTTTGATTTTACTATAGAGATGTCAGGGGTTTTTCCTTTTCTTGAAGATGCTTTTTGTAACAGTTTAATAAAACTGTAAATTTGCAGCCTATAATCTTTTATATTGCAATTTTAACATTACACATAAAAAGCACAATGCCGCATCTCATAAACAAATTAAATACAACTTAAGGCTATGTTCGCACAATGTATGTTTTGCATTAATCACGGCCGTTGTTGCTAATTGCAACAACAGCCATGATTAATACAAAAGATAGAATGCCATAGAAGTCAGAGGGAATCCCGGTCGTAGTGCACATAGGAAGACAAAAATTAAGTCTGACATTTTTTATGCCAGGCTTACAAATGTCCCCATAGCTCCGGAGCTCAAAGGATTTATGTAGAGGTGCCACATCCCCTAAGTGTGCTGCCGCGCCACTTGTAACACCCCCTTGCCATCCCACTGGCGCAGGAAGTGTATATGGGCCCGATGTGAATTAAATATTCACAAAAAGACCATTTGCAATTTTTTGGGGGGTCTATCTGTGCCTAAAAAAGGCATTTTAGCCTTTTTTAATAAATGTCCCCTATATTATACACTATGGAAAACTGACATGTCAGTTTTGTGCAGCTGCATTCTCCATTGTGTGCTTAGGTGAATTGGGATGCGAGCGCACACGGATGCGCCTGCATTCCAATTCAGCATAAATTATGGTCATCGGAGTGGTACTGCAGTACCAGCCGGGTTGAACTTTACTGACACCGACCGTTCTGTGACACAGCCGGGTCACAGATCCAGCTGTGTCATGAACTGTGTAAACCATTTAAAGAGGATGTACCATCAGGTACATTCTCTTTAATCTGACCCACTGATCGAACGGCGCTTTCACGGGGAAGCCGGTGCCACGGTCCTTTTTTGGAACCGCAGCCCGGTTCTGTGTACTGTTCTATCCAAGGGTCCCTGGCCAGTGCTGAAGCACAGGAGGCGGGCCGGCCCACCCCCAGTGGGAGGAAATTCCCTCCTCTCTATGACCAAGCTCCATTGATTCTGAAGGAGCTGCCTCATAGAGGGGAGGGAATTCCCTCCCTCTGGGGGGTGGGCCGGCCCGCCTCCTGTGCTCCAGCACTGGCCCGGGACCCTTGGATAGAACGGCGCCGTACATGGGAACTGGGCCGCGGTTAAAAGAAAAACGGACCGTGGCACCGGCTTTCCCATGACGGCACCATTTGATCCGTGGCTCATATTAAAGAGGATGTACCCGATTCCTTTTAGGAACAATGGCCATTACTTTTGAAACAACGGCCATTATTTGCACAACAGCCATTGTTATGAAATACAACCGTTGTTTTTACATACCGTAGTTTGAATATAGCCTTAGGCTATATACACACAGTATTTTGGTCAGTATTTTGCAGCCAAAACCAGTAGTGGATTGAAAACACAGAAAAGCTATGTCTAATGTAATGGCAAATAGCGGCCATTGTTTAAAAACAACAACAATTATTTACCATTAAATGGGGCCATCCACTGAATTTTAACAGTGTGTGAACATAGCATTCCTGTGTATTCAATCCACATTTTGGTTGCAAAATACTGACCAAAATACAGAGCAAAAATACTGTGTGTGAACATAGCCTAAAACGTTTAGATCTCGTAGAAGCCTGTATGCTTTTATACAATCATATATTCAATATATACAATACATAAGAGCCTTGTAAATAGAGGCTGGAGTGTGAATCAGATGTGTACATGAATGAATGTTCTCCTCCAGATGTCATGTTTGTTCTAATGCATGTATGCACAGGAAGTTATTAATGTTGTTAAGTGAACCTCTTCTTTTGTGAAGCTTTGAAAGCTTGTAATGTACTTACAGTCAATGAACTATAAATAACGTAATGAACAGGAAGAAACAGCTGCACTAGACTTTCTGCACAGGATGAAAACTGACAAATAGGCAGTCATATTATGGGTCCCAGCACATTCTTTATGTTTTATGTTAAGGATGGGGAGATGGGAACTTTCAGCTAAACATGCTCATTTACTACCCAGAGTCCTTGTTCTCAGGTAAACTTGTTAGCTAGTGTTATACCAGCTGATCACAAATTAGTTTTCCATTTTGTTTGGTATTTACAGTGTACTAAGCTATACTTACACACATGGGATTCTCCCCAACAGACTGCCTTGAATTTGTCCTCCTTTCTGTCACCAGTCTGAGTAAGCTGGTTTCTCTTCTTGTCTGACCTAGTGTATACCCTCCCCCTCCTTTCCCCACAGCCTACTGTTATCACTAACACTGATACTTCTTGTCAAAAAAGATGGATTTGGAACAAGGGAGGACTTATATGTAGCTATAAACAGTACTCACTTTTGTAACCTATTGTTTATATACAAGTTATTAACCCCTTTACATCAGCCGTACAACTAAATATGTTCTTACTGCCAGTGCCATCAAGTTATTGTCCAGTTACCATGCATGTTCTGAAAAATGGAAAATGAATGGTAAGATTCCTTAGCACAAGTGCCAGGGTTGAAAGCTCACGGCTATGGTTAACAAGAAGGGAAATGTCCTCTTTGTGAACCATAGTCATGCGGCACCGGTTGCACATTGTACTATGCCACTCTACTTTTGGAGGCCTTATTTAAAACATCCATCAATAAGTTCCATCACATTTGATGAAAAGAATAGTGCAACATGGAATATTATTCTTTATGTCAAAACAACGGAGATCATAATGGTTACAAGTCAATGGGATCCATTTGCCTCCACTAACTTTCATAGCGTGATATGGTTGGTATTATTACAGCATTACACTAACTTTTTGTAGCTGGACCATCACTATTCTTCATATGTTCCACATTAAATACAGTGTTCTTATTGTAAATTAACATTTATGTTTATACTGTTGTAGAAAATAAGGTTTATGTTTCTTTATAATCATTCTCCTATTATATTTTTGTCATTGTTCTTGAGATAGACACAAAGAACACATTTTGTTCCTATGTAATCCTAGTCAGTGAGAATGTTGAATGCTTGCTCCACTTGACAGCACTGATCAGTATTATCAGAGTTTTGTCATTAACCCCGGTATATAGGCATCACACAGAAGAGACTAGTGAATTTTATTGTTGCTATGGGAACAACACTCCTCCAGTATAATATTTCCCTGTATCTGAGATCCTCATTCTTCCCCGAATACATATCAC
This sequence comes from Dendropsophus ebraccatus, assembly GCF_027789765.1. NCBI lineage: Eukaryota > Metazoa > Chordata > Amphibia > Anura > Hylidae > Dendropsophus > Dendropsophus ebraccatus. Next base: position 78,660,974 of record NC_091460.1, on the reverse strand, counting down.
TCACATAGATGTCATGATGTGTTAATCATATATTTGCCGCTTGTTTACTGTAAACCAGCATTAACAAGGCTGCCTACCCTATGAGACCTTATTATCAGAGTTGAAAATATATGAAACCTATAACCCATAAAACAGTATTTGAATTTTTTTTTTTACGTGATACAAATGGAGACTGAGGCCACCTTCCTCAGTATACGCATCTAATTTTATGATAGTAAAGAGCATCAGGTATAAGATACCTTTGTGTCAAAAATGGCTAAAGCTTTATAAAGATGAGTCTGCCAAGATTCTCTCACATGATGGGAATGCCCAAAGATAAAGTGATTTCTCAAGTCTATTACTCATGTCAACCTTGAGAAACATTACATGTAGTATTTCTGAATAAATCAATACCTAAGGTGGTAAAGGCCAGGTAGCAACTCATCTTCTTGGCCTTTCTGTTTTCCTAGATTGTCTTGGGTTGTTCATGGATGTCATATATCATGAACCTAAATTTAGTCAAGGTGGAGATCCCTTGGACCACTGTCAATGAGAAATTGCAAAGCAACTTGAGTGTTGGGCATAGTACAAGAGAGTATAGCTCTCTTGATATACCATTTATTTATTTAAACATATACACTGTGATATTTTTAGTGGAGCAACAACTCCTAAAAATTAACCCTTTATTTTTTTTCTCAAAGAAAACCTGTCATGTGTTTACTAGGCACAGAGCTGCAGACAGGCAAATAGGTGATAGGGACATGAAACGCATGTCGCCTTTGTCTTTGCTGATGGCCATTGGCAGGCTTATAAAATAACATTTTTCCTTGAAAGCTGAACTGTCACAGCTATTTGCCTGTAGCATTTTCCTTGGAAGCTGAAGTGCCACACCTGTCTTCTTCTATCTGCAGCTCTGTACCCATTTTTATTTATGTAAGTTGTAGTAATTGACTTGGCACTATTCAGATGACACATGATGTGTTGATGTTCCATTGAGAAACTTATATGCCATTTCTAGAGCATTCTGTGTTTCAGATGGTCTCAAGGGCTCTGTTTTGGGTTTATATTTACAGGGTCTCAATGGTAATATCTTTGGTCACTGTTCCCTGCATCTCAAAAGCTTGGTCATAATTCCCTGCTTCTCAAATAAGGCCACTTGTCCCTGTATCTTAAGTAAAAGGTCACCATTCCCTATGAAGGGATCAGTTTGCTACCTACAGGTCTAGAACACTTTTACGTTAGCTGTGCTCTTCTAAATGGCCTCAATGTTACATAGGTTCTTACTGACCGTATGCTTCTATACTAGAGATGAGCAAACCTTGAGCATGCTCGAGTCGATCCGAACCCGAACTTTCGGCATTTGATTAGCGGTGGCTGCTGAACTTGGATAAAGCTCTAAGGCTATCTGGACAACATGGATATAGTCATTGACTGTATCCATGTTTTCCAGACAACCTTAGAGCTTTATCCAAGTTCTGCAGCCCCTGCTAATCAAATACCGAAAGTTCGGGTTCGGATCGACTCGAACCCGAACCCGGTTCGCTCATCTCTATTCTATACCCATTGTTTAAAGATATCTGTGTATTGGTCCAGTTTCACTTCTAAGCCTCCAGCACGCCATGTACACCTCTAAGCCTCATGACACCATGTACACCTCAAACTTAGCATGTCAGAAACACCACATACACAGTACACACACACCTACACAAACACATCAGAATATGATACTTTGTATTACAAAGACAAATACATTCAGTTTATTACTCGCACTTCTGTTCCAGTAATGTTTTCCTCTTGCATCATCTCCTGGAGTCTTGTCTACCTGCTTTACTCCTGATTAGTCCTTGCAGCATCATCCACAGACTTTTCTGATGTTTCCTCTTTGTCAGGTCCCTTCTTTGAGAACTATTCCATGCTTTCAACCAATGTGTTGACTTTTATCTTAGTATAGGGAACCTGTGCACACCACAGAGCTACTACCATTCTAATTCTAACCATATTTTAATGTTGCTATAATTAGAATGTCCAGCTACAAACATATATTGCTTCTTGTCATTTTTCCTGTTCATTGGTGTTCATTTCATTGTTTTTTCTGTATAAATATGGACAGTCATGTTTGCATAATTGTCCATTAAGGCTGGGTTCACACTGCGTTTTTCCTATACGTTTTATTGAAAAAAACGGATGCAGTTGCGTGCCATCCTTTTGGATCCATTTTTCCATTGATTTCCAAAAAATACAGATAAAATTGGATGAGTTTTTTTTTTAAACGTACGCAAAAGTAGTGTTGACTATGTTTTTCTGTCCTTTAAAGGAACCAATTAAAAACATATACGTTGAACTGATCAAAAAATGCAGTGTGAACGCAGCCTTGCACTGACTGGCAATCTTATTTAACTTAAGTTTGTCCATGAATCAGTGCAGCATCACTGCAAAAGGAGGAAAAGTTTAAATAATATGTGCCAACTTGTATCTGCATTATTGCTATATGCTTTTTAGATGAACAGCTTACAACTCCTGGGGTCACATAGGGCCCATTATGCAAAACATTGAATTATTTTATACCAGAGGTATACCAGGCCACTGCTGCAACTGCACTTCAGTGTGCTGTGAAACTGCAGCAGCAGGTTGAGGGAGTCAGTCCCAGCAGTACTGAGGTTCACATTACTGCATTTGCCTAATCTGTTTGCTGCCAGTGTCCATGGGTAGAACCAATTAAAGAGAACAGATTTTGCAGAGGCTTTTTTAAATTAACTGGGTTACATAAGCTGCACCATAGCTTCCAGCTCAACATAAAACTGTAAGGAATCTTCGCATTCTGAATACTTCATAAAAATTAAAGAGAATTCACTATGCAGTGTATGGCTGAAGCAGAATATATAAAATGATGTGAGCTAAACAGGCCACTGCTCTACTTTAACACATTTTTCAACGCTTGGAGCAGATGGAATAGAGATCTCATAATGTTTTAAGGACTTTTAGAGCTGAGCATATCAGCATCAGGAGACCAATTACTGGAGAGACCCCACAGGGGTCCAGCCTCTGGGTTTTTAGATATCATGAATAATATATAAACTCTACAGCTTCCTTATCAAACTCAGTGCTATACAGCTGAAAAAAAAGATGACTTTTAAGTAATAAATTCAAAACTGACCTCTTTGGTTGTGTGGAAACATGAATGCATGGCTAAACTGTACAATATGCTATGCATCCCTATAGATCATCTTCAGCTATCTGTATACATATTAAATATACATACGTACTGTTACGTGCTTTTGGCTAATTTATAGATTGCCACATTGGGCATCATTTATCACAACTGTCTAGAAGAAAAGCTGACCTTGTTTCCCACAGCAGCCAATCATAGCCAAGTTTTAATTTTTCCACAGATAAAAATCAGCTGGAAAACAATGCTCGATCTAATACACTGTTTCATTGTCTTAGAGACGTTTAGTGTCTGTACGGGTATCATTACTCTTCAGCACTACACTGTACTGAACTTTGTTGTGGCAATCATAAGTAGGAGTCTGATGTATTTCTCAGATGCATTTTAGACTACTCTGTCATCCTGCTTTCTGCGATTGACAAAATTGTCCCAATAGAGCAGATGGAGAGAACCTATCAATCACAGAAAGGCTGTAAAGGGGAGGAGTAACAAAAGTATTTCATGATAACATCCAACTCTTAGGCCTGATTTACATGTCCCGTAATCTATGGATCAGTATTGCTGGACTCCAGTTAGTGTACATTGATGTCTATTGGGCTATTCATACAATCAGAAGATTACAAGGACATAAACAAATCCTGAAAAAAGGGCATGTCTTAGTGCGGACTCAGACTTTTTTGCGGATTCTCTCATAGAAATCAATAGGCTACACCATTTTCTATGGATTCTAACCTTTTGGCATCTGTATTTCCTGGATGAGTTTTTAGTCAAATGTTGAAAGGTTGCGTTTAGAGATGAGCGAACCTCGAGCATGCTCGAGTCCATCCAAACCCAAACGTTCGGCATTTGATTAACGGTGGCTGCTGAAGTTGGATAAAGCCCTAAGGCTACGTGAAAAACATGGATATAGTCATTGGCTGTATCCATGTTTTCCAGACAACCTTTGAGCTTTATCCAAGTTCAGCAGCCACCGCTAATCAAATATCGAACGTTCAGGTTCGGATCGACTCGAACCCGAACCCGGTTCGCTCATCTCTAGTTGCGTTTCTAAAAAAAATTGACGGAAACACGGATGCACTACAGATGTCCAGGCCATAATTTTTAGCATATTGTATGGGTGGATAGTGAGTGATCACCAACACAAAGTGCAATGCTACATTTCAAAATAATGAAAGTCTGACACAGAAAAACTTAAAGGGTTTTTTCATTCAAAATACACTGATGAGCTATCCACAGTATAGTGCATCAGTAGTTATGAGCAAACTTACCGAGTGGGGTCACAGATGCCTCTATGAGTCTATTTTGGACAGGAAACCCATTTAACATAATTAGACATTTAAATACTTCCACTCATGGTCTCAATACTTTTAAAAATAATCTGCCTGAACCATGTGCAGCACGAAACACTGACTCAAAATTACAATAATTGGTCATTATGTCTAAACTTTGGCTGGTAATGGGGATCCAAGTCATTGTGCGAGGCTGTCTCTTACTGGCAGATCATTCCCAATACATAAAATGGGGCAGATGTATCAAACAAGGCCAGCAACCTGCCCCAAAGTCTTGATTCCCTATACTCCATAATTAAAAAAAAAATAACTGAAAAAAACTAATTTAGAGTAAATTCTACAGTGTTTGAATAAGGAAGGCTTTTAGTACTACATGCTACCTCTGATTCGGCAGCATGAAGCTAGAGACAGATTCCTTTTAAACAAAGTGCTCAGATTACGCAAAGAATCCCAGAATCTTGCTCATGGATTTAGAAAGGACTCACCAGCCCTGCTGACATATCTGTTTTTGAAAACAGTATTTTCCATAAAATAACCATTCTGAAAATAGTCTCTAGGAACTTTGAATTATGCTGTTCTGATTTTACATCTCCTGAAAATTTTTGAATAATTTGGAAACTTGGCATTTCTACTTTTTGAAATATAGGAAATATTTGTCTTGATAACGCCTCAATTATAGATGATCAAGACACCCTAAAATTGTTATGGGGACTTTTAGCACCAGTGCTTTACAATATACTTTACCTGTGACTGTCTCTCTTTGGTTTTCTTCTTGATGTTCACAGTTTTTGCAAAATTAACACAGAAAAAGATTTTATGAGATTAAATATGTTATACATAGAACGTTAAGAATAGACAATTAGGCTAGTTTCACACATAACGGAATTGCATTGGATTTCATGCTGCAAGTTCCGCAGTGAAATCCGCTGCGATTCCCAGTACTGTCAGTTTGCATGGGTTGAATTGTTTGCTGTGGGTTAAGGGGCACGGGGTTTACGTACTCTCGGCGGAAATCAAAATCCATATGTAAACTCGTTTAAACCGACAGTACCACAAATCGCAGAGTGAACTGGTCTTAGGAAAGTTTCTTCAGCAGTGGCCTAGTAGTACTGCTTTATTTGGCCATGCATTCCCAGGTATACCCAGGCATTCCCAGAATACCCAGATACGGAACAAGTTTTAGCTGGAATTTATCAGTGTGCAAATGCACCCACGTAAATCATTGTAACTTCTTGGTAAAGGCTAGATTATTTGTACTTATGATTATTATAGTATATTTATACTTATGATTATTACAGTCATTTTGTTCTTTAACTTAAAGACTAGTCTAAAAATACACTAGTGAATTTTTGTGCTATAAATACAATTCAAACATTCAGGAGAAACCATTAGCCAAGGAATATTGCCTTACAGAAACAATATGGGAATATTGCTAATTAAATCCTGGATGCATGTTTGAAAATGTGCCAGGGGAAGAATATATTTTCATGCAAGCAAAATGCATCCTTCAGAACAGAGTTTCTCCTTGTTCATAGTAAGCTTTTAGGAAGACATTTTTGACAGATGAAATGTAGCAGAGGAGTCCATAGACTCTCTGACTCCCATGGCACAGTGTTACCCTATAATTAGGCTGCACTCAGGAGTTAAAACGTTTCTGGCTATAGATGAAAGTGCTTTTTTTCACAATCACTGTTTTCGCTGTCTGCTTTCTGTTATGCCTGCTCCATTAGAATAATAATGATGTTATTGGGGCCTTACTTGTGATGTTGAGGGGTCAGTTGTATTCACTATCTGATGTCAAGTCCCAGTGTATAGCTTGCTGTAGCTTTAAAAGCATGTGCTTAAATGGAGTTTCCAGGTAGGTAAGTGGAGAAATTACACATAGCATTACCACTTACTTGGCTTTTCAAAGTAATATTGAACTGGTCCCATTTAAAGAAAAATAAAGCACTCAAAGGAGCTGGGCATCGATGAGTATAGAAAATAAACACTTTACAGCCACAGTTGGTGGACAATTTCTTCTTTTGATTAGGACGGCAATATCAACATCATCCTAGCTGCATGATACATCACAATTGGTACCGAAAGAACTGTAGTGCATTCCAATGTTATGTATTGTTATACTGACATTGTGTGACTTTATAAACAGAAATACCCTTTAAAACTAAGCATGTGTTATGATAGGCTATGGGTTGTCATCACTAGCTGATCTATCATTTTTCCAGATGTCAGGTATATACCGATTCTAATAATAACCATTTTATCACATTTTATAATCAGTAGCACAATAAGTAACCATTACCATATTTCTAATGTCATAAAATACATCTTCACACATATTTTTATCTATCATATATTCACTCAGTTGTGATACAGTAGTGGGATTACGGCAACCTGTTTTTCCCTATAAGACCACAGAGCTTTGTAACAATTTTTGTGAAAATTGCAAGGTGGCGCTTGTAAGTTGTTTTCTATGAGCAGAGAATCAATAAAGAATAGTGAAGGGACCTAGCTACTGGGGATATTACCTACAGAGGGGTAACCTGACTGCGGATACTTGGGTGGGGGGTGCAGGGGGGGGGGGAAACTATTGTGAATATCTACAAAGGGACCTGGCTAATTCAGGAAATTACATCTAGGAGGCCTACTAAATTTAGGAATCTACAGGGGGCATTTATATAGTAATAAGGAATACTAGCAACTGGGGGATATGTAATTGGGGTAATTACCTACTGGGGCCACTTGTCTACATACTGGAGCATTCTACTTACCCAGTGGGGGCCCTACACCTCTGCAAACCCACTTACCTACCTACTTAACTGTGTGAGACAGCAAAGGGGGCATTATCACCATTTGGGGCACTTTATATCGGGAAAGGTAAGTAGGGAGCTAGAAGAATGTGGCGCCTAAGATGTTTGTCTGGCAGGTTCTGATGAGATGAGTAGTGGCTGGAAGATATGGTCTAGACCAGATGGGGAAGAAAGGGAAAAGGTAACATTTTCAATTAGGGAATATACTCTCTGTGAGTCACTGGATGTAAGTCCACTGTAATCTCTTAATATTTCTTATATGGTTTGTGGAGTAAATGGACACAGGTCGGGAAAGAAACAGACAGATAAATGCAAAGAACACAATTAGAAAGGTTTGCAAGACCAATCACAGTAACCTGTGGCCCACAACAGGCTAAGGAAACCTGAAACAGCAGCACCAGAACTGGTTGTTTGACAGGCGTTCCAGTCTCTTCAAGTGGTTACGTCATCCATTATGTGCAGACGTCCCATTGCTCCATGCTCATGATTCCCCTGACAACATGGTATCTTTCTATGCACTTTATATATTTCTTGTAGTTTAATGTTTATACTTTTGGAGCTCTACTTTAAAGCTGTGTCGCTTGTGGCTGTTCAGTTCTGTAAGCTTTATAGGGCAATGTAAATTTATTGAGGGTAGAAGTGCTCAGCAGTCACAAATTAATTTTTTCCTATGCGAGCTGTGGTCTCTCAACCCAATTCTGTAAAGTGAAGCTATTCTGCAGTTTAGAATCATTGGCTGAACGCTTGCAATTTCCACTGGACCACACGTGTGACTCTCTAAATTGATCTAAATGATGAGTGGGCATTGCAAAACTCTCAAAGCACAGAGGAATGTTTTCATAAAATATTGTTGTTAAAGGCTGCCGAGCTGGTCTGTTAAAGATGTTGTCTAGATCTCACTTTATAAATTGGAGACACAGATAGATGCTGTTGCTTAACCCTTTGCTTCCAGGATGGCCTTCACCACAACCTAAATGTGTACACACATAAACAGCACTGATAATGATAAAATTACAAAAAGACAACCTATGATAAACACACTCGTTACTTCTCCTAATGAATATGAACGTATACCATACTATTGTGGCCCTATTTATTGGTATTGCAGAAATTTGATTCTTCATCAAAATAAAAATCAACCGTTAACTAAAAAGAAAAAAGAGATGTGCAAATACCCATCCGAATTCATGGAAATGTGAGAACATCAACCCCCTTCTTACAGCACCAAAGCTTTTACCAGGGGACTACTGCTGTGAATGTTTCTTAAATATGAAAGATAGGAATTTATATTCTCTAGTGAACTCTCTGTGTAGTGGTGGCGGCACAAAGCGCTCTTTAAAATGAATGAAAAGATCATAAACTAACAGTCTACCTCTATTACCTACATTGGTCTTATGTGGGCACACACAGTGGGGAGAGAAATAAAGTGTGTGTGTGCTAGAATGTTTGGTGAATTTGCACCAAAAAACTTGAGCATTTGTAATTAAACAGATTTTAAGAATAAATCAGACAATAAAGAATTGAATTTAGGACCATGCACAGTAGTAGGGTGAGGCCTAGTAGAAAGTGTTTTGCTTTGGTAAAGGGCATTGTTTAAATATGCTCTTTTTAGTGCATGTTTTTTTATTGAAAGCAAGCCAGTTATAGGCTATGTTCACACCCCGTCGAAGTGGTGGCCATCATTATTGGACAGTCATCATTTAACGTCAAACAGCGGGTAGCATTTTATAACAATTGCTGTTATTCAGATAATAATGCCCATTGTTAGGCTATCTTCCTACATAACGTTTAATAAGCTTTAATTACAGCTATTTTGATGTGAATCGCGCAATTGCAGTAAAATATCGCTATTTTGTTGCAATTCTGGCAAAATCGTAGCAAAAATAATGCTAATTATGGCAAACTACCTGCTATGCGTGAACATAGTCTTATAAAATAACTGATGATGGACATCTAGTTAAAACAGTCTTTATTTTGACCTCAAAGTGGTTTACAACTTAGACAAGACAGTTTTTGGCTATGTTCACACAACTTAAATTAAAAGTAAAATGCTGCTCAAATTTTGAGGTTAAATTACATCTGTTTTTTCAGTATAATAATGAGCTCCCCTGAAGTCAATAGGAAATGGGCCGTGTCCAGACAGTATAAAATAAATGCCTTAATTAATTATGCTTTGCAACATACAACCATTTTTTTTAATATGTCTACACATTGTCGGACATGTCAGGATTTTGGACCTAAAATCACTTTAAAGTTACAAACCTCAGACCCACAATCGTTTCTTCCCTGTACACAAACACCAATGATCATTATTTACAGAACATACTGGTAGACAACCATCCAGAACATCAATTTTCCCTCTTCGTCCTATTGTGATAATTAGCCCTGATAAACACACCACATGCACCCAAGCCGTGTGAGAAATATTATTTTCTTTATTTGCTGCAGAGTAAACATTGCAGCTGGAAAAAAGGTCACAGAAAACTTAGCTGTTTAGCAAGCACATTTTAATCAGTGACATTAATCCTTTCCGTGTACAAACCGCCTGATACATGTATCCAGCAGTAATGAGGGACAAAAATCAATATATTTCACAAACCATCTGTACACTGATAGATATGAGATCAGTGGTTTTGACCTTTCCCTGCATCAAGCCTGAAAAATGGTAGCTGTCATATCCATGATAGTGATGACAAATTGCTTTAAAAATGGCTCTGCAGGCCTCAGTTACTCTTCTTGTCGGTATCAAATAGAGTCACACAAAAATAGCACCTTTCTGGGGAGCACATGCAGATGCTGTGGCTCTGCGATCCTTAATCACAGTGCAGTAGGAGCTAAATTATAGCATTCAGGCCACGGCCTGTGAAACATGTGTCAGTCTGATGTCTGAGATTCTCCCCTGTAGATTGGCAATCAATGCTCTCACCTTGTCCTATGCTCTCAGGGCACCTGTCAGATTTCAAGACTTTCTTTTTCCAATATTGAATTGTTTACTAAAAAAAAAAAAAAATACTAGAAGAAATAAAACTAGTAAAAGTATGGAAATCTACAGTACCAGTGACATAAACCTTGCACCATAAAAGTGAAGCTTGGGATATTTCCTCATCTAAATACAGATACCATGCATCAAATTGACATTTAGCATATGCTATCATTTGTACATCATCTTCTTCTCCATTTCAGAATATCACAACATGATACCCCATGATAAGCAATGATGCAGATTTGCCTGTCACATAGATCACAGCAGGCAGATCTGTGTTGATGCAATACAGCCTAATGGCAGAATGCTGACATGTATATACAGGAAAAGAGGACCAGGTGGTTGCACTTACACAATTCTGTATGGTTGTATACTCTTACACACCTCCCCAGGTTACTATGTGGTTAGGTTCTTTTTGCTCTTCAATCTCTGCCACAGCAGTAAAGCAGAGGATAATTCTTCAGCCCGCATTCCTGACCATGTATTCCCTTGTCTACTACATTGTTTGTTTGTAACTGTAATTTTGACCCGTGGCAACACTTCTCTGTTTTGGGCACTTTAATAAAAAAATTGTCATTTTTCTAAATCACTTTTTGTTGAATTTGGCCTTGAAATACCTATATGGAGCTCTGTTCTCCTTGCTCCCCATTGCTTCTAAATACTGTTTGCTCCATCTCCATAGTACCATTCGCCAGGGTGACACACAGTTTCCTGCCTTAAAGCTTGTTGAAAAGCTGCTCAGTATGATGCAATAATATGGAGTGTACACTTCTGTACGGAATTTCCTGATTAAGCTTAGTTCGATACTCAAACATTGTTCGGTATACAAACAAAATCAGGGGACATAATTGTCAGCTGAACACACCCGCTGCTGCTTCTCCCTGTTACAGGAAATACTTCCCCAGCAACAGCGGCCTGAAGATAGATGCCTGCAGCTGTAGCAGGCCGGTGAGGGTGACCTGCGCTGAGGGCAGAGGCGGCAGTGGTCGTTGGATGTCCCCATCGGCAGTGGCTGGCAGGGGCATGGAGGATGGGTGGTGGGCTGGTAATGGGTGCTTGGAGGTCAAGCAGGCCGGCCGAGGTGACTGTGTTGACAGGGAGAGACAACGTTGGCTGGTGGATCAACCAAGAGAGTATAGTGGGCTTCACCCTAAAACCTGAGTGCTAGTCACATCTCTGAGGTATGGCGGAACGCTTGGGGTGTTTTTGCTGCTCCCACCTGACCAATCCTATCATCTACTGGACCGCACATGGTGATATTGTTTTCAGTACACTTTTCATTTTCATTATAAGTCACTGCATTACCCATTTTTTTTTATATAGTTTGGGGGAGTTTTTTCTTGCATTTTACTCATGTGCTGTGTCTTTTTAGATTTGGCAGTCTTAGGGTCTGTCTATGTAGGCAGATGGGTTTGTCTGGGGTTTTGTGTTTAGATTTAACCTCAGATTGTTCCAAGTGGCCACTGATAGCAATCAAGTGCTAAGCTACTGAACACCACAACCTGATTACTGCAAGTTAACTTTATGTTGGCTTTAACTGGGCCACTATGAAGCCAGGAAGCCTGAGAAAACTGTCTTTTTTATTATTTTACTCATTTTAGTTATGTTATAGCTTGAATTTTGTAGTGTCTACCTCTTTGAGTACAAATGTGTATAGACCCTACTCTACATTCAGTGGTCATATCAGTAACTAAAAGTAAAAGTGATAAGGTTAGATAATATTAACTGCCAACATTGCACGGGCTGGTATTTATTGGGAAAAGGCAACCTTCTATTGATAATCACAATCATTATTTGTGGGCATCATTATTAATAGACAGATACCTTTTCCAGATAAAATCCTGTAGTGGATTAGATACGTTATTATGTTTTGACTTAATTATGCAACATATAGCCTGGATTATTGTTTAGGGTTTAATGCATACAGTGATACAAGAAGAATGGCAAAGCTATAGAAAAAAAAATGGCTATCCTTTCACTGAGAAGCCACAATTGATATAGATTTAACATATCACAATTTATCTGTACAGATTTTGAAAAGCAAGCATTGTCACTAATCCTTACATTTCCAACTCATATAAGTACATATTTATTTTTCTAATCCAATATTTGCTTGTTAGACAGAGACAGGCAGATTCTGACCTGTTAGTACGAGGTACATAAACCACATATATTCATAGCTATGAAAAAATCTTTTCCTTTTGGAAGTCTTTAAAACTGAAAGACAAGGAATCTCAATTTTTCATTTGATAAACTTTACATGTAAAATATTGTAAAGCTTGTTTCAGAAAAATATAATGAAAGTCAGTTGTCCACTTTTATGGAGTTTTAACTTCAAACAATGTGCCTCCATGTAACAGCACTACTAAAAATGAGCCTTTACCCTAGATTAAAAGCTATAATGCTATAATGTATTGATCACTCTGTGTCACCTCTGTTGTTCACTATTAATTGTTATGCTCAATCCATCTTTTTAGACCAATCATCGGTCGAAGGGGCATTGCTAGAAATTAGAGATCAGTGAATACGATTCGATCGAGATGGTATTCGATCAAATATTGCGATATTCGAAAGATTCAAATTCAATCGAGTAGTGTGATGAATATGCGGGAAACATTTGAAAGCCCTCCCATCGCACTTGGTACTTTTTTTAATCCAATCACCATGCAGGGAGGCCGCGAGGGACCCTGGGAGTACGCACACAGCACGAAAACGGTGTCTATCCTCATTGGATGGCTGAACCACATGACCTCGAATATTTAATTATTGACTTCCTTCTCTCGAATGAAATGCGCTTTCAACCTAGCCAGGGAGAGATCTTCGAGCAGGGAGAGATAGGTTTTAGTAGCGTTTTGGTTAGGCAGGATTACTACTGAACCCAAAAGTCCTTTACAGGGCTAAGATCCAGCAAAAAAGTTCATCTTTGAATCCAAAGCACTACTCAGTGCTAAGATGTAGATGATATAACAGCATCAGCAGCAGCATCAGCAGCATCAGCAGGTGTATTCATCCCTGTGTGTACAAGTGAATTATAGTGTCCCTGGTTTAGCCCACTAAGGGCACGTAAACGTTATACATATTGTGCCAGTTGCCCATTAAAAAGCAAGTAATACCTATTGTCCTAGTTGCCCATTAAAAGGCAAGTGATACCTATTGTGCCAGTTGCCCAGTAAAAGGCAAGTGATACTTATTGTGCCAGTTGCCCAGTAAAAGGCAAGTGATACCTATTGTGCCAGTTGCCCATTAAAAGGCAAGTCATACCTATTGTGCCAGTTGCCTAATCTCTGCTCTGCTGCGGCATAGCATTCATATAGCGTAATGCGTGATACGCACAAATAACATGACGCTCTACGGATGCACATTGGAATCATGTATCTAACGCTGTGCATGAAATACGAAGGAAATGTTTGAGCATTTAGTAAACATTCGTAAAGCGTTCACAAATATTTTTCCTTCGCAACTGCGGAGAGTGGCATTATACTGCGATTTTGGGGTGTTGGGTGCACCCAGGCATGCTCCCCCTAAAGTCACAGTGTCACTCCGGAGGTGTTGGCATTGTTAAGGGAGGTTTCATGGGGGACTTGATGACCTCCAAGTGGTCGAATTTGGATTTCCAAGTGCCTCAAATTTTTTTCTCATAGACTATAATGGGATTGAATATTTGTTTGAATAGTCAAATATTGGTGCCTATTCGATTTGAATTCTCAAAAGTCGAATATTTCACTACTCCCTCATCTGTACTAGAAATGCTTCTTTGGTCAATAATCAACCCATGTAAAAAGTGACAGCGATTAGTTGAGTACCGGGTAAATGCCTGATTCAAGGCTGATCGTGTCTTTAGAGCAGGCTTCAAAATTGATTGTTATCGGACACACATCTTTCTGTGTAAACAAAAAAAAATTAACTTGTAAATAAAAAGGAATAATAATAATAATAATAATAATAATAATAATAATAGTCATGTTTATTGTTATTATTATTCAATAATTCTTAAAAAATAATTTCGGTTTGATTCCCTTGAGTTTATTCACTGTTGATGCAATTTAACAGCAGTACTAAATTGTACTTTCGTGAAGTTCGCCGAAATTGTTCTTGAATAAAATCTAAATGAACAAATTCAACTGAGAGAATTCCAGAGGAAGCAATGAATACTTTTTACTTATTACATTCCACATTACAGTGACTGCTTCATATAACTTGATTTTATTTCATTTCAAAATAAAATGAAAAATTCCTATGTCTCTCTGCTTCTCTTCCTCATGATATTGAAACTGTATTTAATTATACAAGGTCACATCTGAAGCGATAAAGTTCCCCTTTGTAAAGAATGAAAATGAACCTTCTTCTATATCACTACTTTTTTTTCCAGAAATGAATTCTTTATTACCCTGAGATTATATGATATTACCCTGAAGTGACAAGATACATCTTATTTCTTGTCTAGTGCAAGGCTGGAATTAACAAGGATTATAAAAAAAAATATAAAAAAAAAATAAGAAAGAAAATGGATGGTTTTCAGAATTGGTTGCTCCAGAGGGTACACTTCTTCAATATTCCCTCTTTATAATTGTCAAAACCTGTCCAGTAAATGCAGTAGTGGATGTGCAGACTGCATTTAGAGATCAGAGTCGTGGCCTCTCCTTTATGAGGTGACATAAAAATATGACAAATTAAAACATCTGTTAGAGATGTAATAAAGCTGCCAAAGGCATGAAGACGCCATTGCTTTTGGAACAAATGCAAGAGTTACTATAATATTTAACTATTAAGTATCCAGTGAAAATAATAAAGATTTTGTAATATTAAGACATTTCACATCTTATCTGTCCTCACAGCCTGCATTTTGGATCAAGAGAATTTGTGAGTTCACGTATTCTATGAGTGGCCAAAGCTCTTAATGGTTTAAAATTATCATCATACAAAGCAGGTCTCAAGTGCAACTCGTGAACAAGAGGTACTCAAATCAGTTATGAGAACCTACTAAATCTCCATACAAAAATTATAACACCAGTCTATGGGGATCAAATAAAAAGGCTTTTTCATGTTATAGTCATACAGTTATACAGCTGTCAAAGGTTTGGAATATTCAATGTAAAAGCTGTTGTTTCTAGAGTGTTGATACTGGTGCTCTGTATAGTTAACATCAGGGGCGTAACTACCACCAAAGCAGCCATAGCAACTACTATGGGGCATGCCAAATGAGGGGTCCAGTAGCCCACTACTACAATACACTGAGCCCTCTGAGCTGTCGTCATTGGCAGGACCAGGTGGCCGAGAGGACCTTCAGGGTGCTGCAAATGTCCCTTTAACTGCAAGCACTCCTGCTGAGCACTTGCAGTTAAATGTTAAAGGTCAGGACTACACTTGACGGGTTTGTGGTCAGTCAGGGAGGAGGCCCAATCAAAAGTTTGCTATGGGGCCCAGCCATTTCTAGTTACTGCTCTGGTTAACATTTATGAAACCTATAGTGTTTCTTCATAACTAACAGACTGTAAACTAAGACCAAGGTTTCCTTCTTCATATGTCTTTCTTGGTAGTATTCTTCTATTTTGAATGACATATCATGGAGAGCATGAGATTCCAGATCCTCCATCCCTCCATTCCAGATCCCTGTTCAAATTAAGTAAGCTGAGCGCTAGCGATGAGGTCATGAAAAAAGACGGTATAATCTCCTGTCTCAGCTTAGTTGTGAGTGCACACTCATGCTTTTTTTGGTTTCACATGAAATATATAAACTTTCAATAAAGGCGGGGTTTCAAGTGACAAGACACATACATATCCCCTACTGATAGGTCGGTCCACAGATGGTCAGCAGTTTCCTGTCCTGCGCAGTCAAGCTGGTACAACTTGTTGCTTTCTATATATTGTTTATATAACAATGTCTCTCTCTTGTGTCTGTATTGTGGCTGCAATGTAAGTTCAAGGTGCTGTGCTCATAGGTGTGTTGCCAGCTTTCCTCTCCTTTTTCCAAAAGCAGATACAAGGCAAAAGCCATTTTAAGGATTACAATGTTTTTATCCAAAGTAACATCACCTTCATGGCCACCTTCACACCACATGGTACGCATGTAAAATAGAAAGTCTCCTCTCATGTTTGGCGGCCTAACTTATCCATTAAATATGCAGGGAAGGAACTGGCAAATCCTGCTATACTGCAGCTATGTTGGCTGCTGGCATAGCAGTGATTGGCAAGCTGCACCAGGTGACCTGTGTGTGTATATAGACCCAGGTCACCTGATGCTCGATTCAATTGCATTCTGTTAGCTGAGAGGAAGAGCTGCTGCAGAAATTTGCTCTTATTCTCTGGTGCAGAGTCAAAGAGGCTTTTCCTAGTTCTTGATTCGAGTTGGAATGCCACCGTTCTTCCCTTCACATCCCTGTTTGACAGAGGGTGGCTGATTCCCAGAGTCCAGCATGGCAAGGAATGAAGGGTTACTTCCTTTAGCAGCTCAGTAGCCTCTATATGCAAGGTATATCCTTGCCCCAACAGCTACCTAAAAATGTCATCAGTTTGGAACCTGAACTGCAGCTGACAGATTCCCCTATAAGCATAACACTGTGCACCAGTTTTGCAAGGATTATCCAAGTGAAAATACTGTACCAAAGGAAACTAAATTAATTCAGCAGACTTCATATAATGCAAAATAGGGCAATGCAATCCTTATGGCTTAAAAATGCAAGTAGTCTATGTTATATGTATTGAGTCATTATCAGCAAACATTTCACAAGTAACCCCAGGGTGAACTCTTTTTACGTAATGGAAAGAGAGGTAGATAGCCTTGTTTAAGAGGAGCGAGTTCTAGACAGGAATTTGATTTTGATCATACTGTACACATTAAAAGATATGTTTAAGATTGCCTAGCCCTTGCAGACAATAAATGAAACTGGGTTACAAGCCTTAGACTTGATCAAAAGAAGATTATATTGGGTAATAAAAATAATGATGACCATCTATAACAAGCTGACCTTCTAATATAAGAGTCATAATGGGTATGTAATCTATTCTCTATACATTTTACTGTTGCTCCTCCATCATTAACTATCACCTAAAGGTCAGAGATAAAAAGATGGCAAATTATACTGGTTTCTTGCTGCCATGATATGTGAAAATTGGACTTCAAGAGAAGTCATGTTCCCTCAAGTCTTATTTATTTTGTTTCAGCACTAGATGGCCAGCGGTTAATGGTATATTCACTGTCTGTTCTTGGTAATCTTTGTAATCTTTAGGAAAGCTTAGACACATATCAAGATTAAAATGAATAAAGTGATTTATAGGTTCATTCACATTAATTAGTTATCCATATGTCTAACAGTAAAGAGGTTTTCTAGAATGTTTCAATAAATTAGGATTGCATTAACTTTTGTTGGTGTTGTAACCAAATGCAGCAGTATGAGCAGCATGTTGTGAACGATACCAGGCGATAATAAAAAATCTATGGATGTTATGGTGCCTCAGTGGTTTAGTACTGTGGCCATTCCATGCTAGAGTCCTAGAATTTTTAACCCCTTCACATCCACAGTACGGCTTTATACGTTCTTGCTGCAGATAACCCGTGCAGCAGGAACGTATATAAACATTTGTGGCCATGAAGGGGATTTATTGTGCTCAGGGCCATTTCAATGCAATCGGCCCTGCACCCATTAGTGTCCCCAGATCTGGGGGTAATTGCAGGCAGCTGCGGTCATAACCCCTTAAATGGCGCAATGCATAGCAATGGCGGCCTTTGCGGAAGTCAGTGACGGGATAAGCAATTGTCACTGACTGATCGGGATTCCGCAGCCATGCAAGTCCCGATCACTTGCACTGACAGGTGAAGGAGATCTCTTTCGCCATCACTTCAGACAGGCTCTATGAGAAGATTACAGATAGCACTGATCAATGCTATGCTATAGCACAGCATTAATTAGTATATGTAATCTAATGATTGCATATTTAACTGTAAAAAAAATATTGTTCCCGCACGGTGAACAGCGTACACAAAAAGAGGGGAAAAAACCTTCAGGATTACTGATTTTTTAAAATTATATATTTAAAAAAAAATAAAAAATTCTTGTACGCCAATATGATACCAATAAAAACTAGGCCCAAAAAATACACCCCAAGAAGCCCTGTAGGTGGAAAAATAGCGTTATGATCCTTAGAAGGCGAGGAGGAGAAAGCTGCTTCATTGTGACCTGGACATCCGTGCATAAATGACTTTTGGTGATGAAGGGGTTAAGGAGTTGTTATGTTCTTGCGTGTGCATTGGTTTCTTTCCATTCAAAAATATAGGTCAATTTAGAGTTTAGATTTTAAGCCCCATTAAGGACAAGGAATCAATGTGAGTGATGGTATTCCTTGTATAACCCTGTGGTGTAAGATGGTAGCCAGGCAGAAATCTCTTCATAAGGGTTATGGGGATGTACTGGGAAGATTTAAAGGCAGGGATAGGGCTGTATTAGGCAGAAGTAAATTATGTAAACATTAGGGGCAGAACTGCACGTTGCTATAAATTTGAGGGAGAAATAAAAAAAAAATAAATCAGTAAATGGAAAAATGAGTACATTTACCTTGTCACCTTCACAAAGCTTGATGTTTCTTTTAATTGCACGCATGGTTACAAATAAGGGGGGGGGCACAATCGCTATTATTATTATTATTATTATTATTATTATTATTATTATTATTATTATTATTATTCATTTCTAACTTGCTGTTGTGGTATTTTTCTTCCCCGCTATGAATTTTTGAAATACATATTTTCTCTTTCCATATGAATCAGTGATTGGGGTCTTCCTGGTGTGATGTCAGAACTGTGGTCAGCATTCTGAGATACTTAAATATCTCTGTACTTTGGCTCTCCTATCTCTTGCACTGCATGTAGCTTTACAGATTCAGAAAAAGAGACACACTACAGCTGCTATAACTATATTAATCCAGATGGGGTTTATGTTAAATTGATGATTTTTCAAAACATTCATAGAGAGATGACGGCAGCAAATGAGAAACTTGAGACTCTTGGGAAGTAAGGAAAATGTCAAGTGTGCCTACACATTGCTATATTGTGATTATTGTTGGCAATTTTTTTTAACTCACATCTGCAAAGAAACTAAATCACCATAAACTAATGTAGCACTAAGGAGATATACTATTGATCCCTTTTGCACATTGACACACTGCAATTTTTTTTCAAAATCTGCCACTGCACTTTTTGAGCCAAAGCCAGAAGTGGATCCCACAGAAGTAGAAGGCCTTACTTTACAGTCCCTGTTAGAGATAAGCGCAACTCGAGCATGCTCATGCCTGATCTTTTGCACTCAAATACTATTTGCTGAAAAAGTTGAATGCAGCCCTAGGAAGTTTGGGAAAACATAGATACAGCCATAGGCTCGGATACAAGCCATCCTTGTTTTAAGTCTTAAAAACATGAATACTTCCAAAGGCTTGGATACAAGCCATTCTTGTTTTCCAGGACTCCCCAGGACCATCAAACTTCTTTAGCCACTGATATTCAAATTGCAAACGATCAGACTCAAACATTAATAGCACTCATCTGCAATCCCCATTCCTTTTCTTGGTTTAAAAACAGCTGTGGAAGTGTAAAGAAAAATAAAACTGATGCTTTAAGGCAGCATGATAATTTCTTGTTGATTCTTGTAAGGCTATGTTCACACTAAGTAAAAAAAAAAAGGGTGTCCTCTTTTTCTTTTTAAAATAATGTCCGTTATTGCCCCATTTTAATTGATCAAGTGAGGTTTTATATATATATATATATATATATATATATATATATATATATATATATATATATATATATATTACCTCACTTGATCAATTAAAATTGGGCTATAAAAGACATTATTAAAAAAAAATATATATATATTTATATATATATATATATATATATATATATATATATCAATCATAAAAATCGAAGTCTGTCTGTCTGTCCTTCTGTCTGTCTGTCTGTCTGTCCTTCCTTCTGTCTGTCTGTCTGTCCTCTATAGACTTCCTAACGCCTGAACCGTTTGACCCCAAATTTGGCACACAGATACATTGGGTGCCCAGGAAGGTTATTTTGAAGGTCCCGTCCCCACCAGATGTACAGGAGGGGAGGGGGAGGGGAAAAAGAGGCGCCCCATAGAGATGAATGGGAAAATCTCCTCACTGCAAACACAGGGGATATAATTAGCTGCAGCAGACACGGCAGTTGGAGCCTTAGCAACCAATAGGATTACTGCTTTCATTTTCACAGGGAGCAATGGTTGCTAGGGAAGCTGCCTCACAACATCCACAGTAATAACTGGTAGACCCCCTACTCCATCTATACAGTACATGTATATACAGGACCCACTACTCCATCTATACAGTACATGTATACAGGGCCCCCTACTCCATCTATACAGTACATGTATATACAGGGCACACCAGGTATACCAAACTGTGACTGGGTAACACTGCTACACCAGACCTGACCAATACCACCATACTGTGACTGGATAACACTGTCAGACCTGACCAATACCGCCATACTGTGACTGGATAACACCTCCATACCAGACCTGACCAATACCGCCATACTGTGACTGGATAACACCTCCATACCAGACCTGACCAATACCGCCATACTGTGACTGGATAACACCTCCATACCAGACCTGACCAATACCGCCATACTGTGACTGGATAACACCTCCATACCAGACCTGACCAATACCGCCATACTGTGACTGGGTAACACCGCCACACCAGACCTGACCAATACCGCCATACTGTGACTGGATAACACTGCCACACCAGACCTGACCAATACCGCCATACTGTGACTGGATAACACCATCATATCAGACCTGACCAATACTGCCATACTGTGACTGGATAACACCGCTATACCAGTACTTACCAATACCACCATACCGTGACTGGATAACACCACCACACCAGACCTGACCAATACCGCCATACTGTGACTGGATAACACCCCCATACCAGACATGACCAATACCGACACACTGTGACTGAATAACACTACCATACGGGTAAATACAACCCTGCAGGTATACAGGACACTACAGGTCCCCAAAACTATACACTACAAGTGCACGGGACCTCCACAAAACTATATACTACAGGTATACAGGACCCCAAACTTTACACTACAGGTATACAGGACTTCAAAACTATATACTACAGGTATACAGGACCTCCACCAACTATATACTTCAGGTATACAGGACCTCCACCAACTATATACTACAGGTATACAGGACCCCAAACTATACACTACAGGTATACAGGACCCCAAAACTATACACTACAGGTATACAGGAACTCCACCAACTATATACTACAGGTATATAGGACCCCAAACTATACACTACAGGTATAAAGGACCTCAAAACCATACACTACAGGTATACAGGACCTACACCAACTCTATAATACAGGTATACAGCACCTTCACCAACTCTATACTACAAGTATACAGGACCCCAAATATACTACAGGTATACAGGACCTCCACCAACTCTATACTATAGTTATACAGGACCCTCAAACTATTTACTACAGGTATACAGGACCCCCGAACTATATACTACAGGTATACAAGACCTCCACCAATTATACACTACAGGTATCCAGGACCCTCAAACTATAAACTACAGGTATACAAGACCTCCACCAACTATACATTACAGGTATACAGCACCAACTATATACTACAGGTATACAGGACCCCCAAACTATACAGTACAGGTATACAGGACCTTCACCAACTGTACACTGCAGGTATACAGGACCTCCCTTAACTATACACTATAGGTATACAGCCCCCCCAACTATGCACAACAGTTATGCGAGACCCTAAAAACTACACATTGTGGGTATACAGTACCCCTCCAACTATGCACTACAGGTATACACTAATTCCACTGATTAACTCAGATGAAACAATACCTTTAGCTTGGTCTCCTGGGCACCTTAGAACAAATCTAATTAACACACTGACACTTTATACCCGGGCAGCGCCGGGTACATTTTCTAGTATATTATATATATATATATCCACCTCTATATTTATCTAGAGAGACACGAGTCATGTATTAAAGCGTAACTGTCATATTTTATTGCAGAAATCAGTAGTATAAGCGATTTTAAGAAACTCTGTAATAGGTTTCATTAGCCAAAAAAGCCTCCTTTTGTACTCAAGAAACAATCTCCCAGCCTCCCCCCTGACTTCTTATCTGTGCATTATCAGGCAAACACATCTTCATTACAGAGAAGCCAGTGAAGACGGGCTCTGCTCTCTCCATTGTAAGCCTATGAAGGGGGGAGGGGCTGAGGGAGATGAGGGAGCAGGAAGAGGTGACATGAAGGTCAGCTGTTTGTAGACTCTCTGGGCACCTAAAACACAGGATTCAGGGGTCTGAAAGGTCAGTGCTTATCTATGAACTTACTGAGAGAAGATTGTAGGGTGTTGTGCTGTGCAGGACTGCTCCGTGCTCAGTCATTACTAACAGCCCCTCCCCTCCCTATAGCCACATAATGGAAACAGAAATCTTGCTGCTTCTGAAGTCAGGGGGGAGGCTGGGAGATTGCTTTTTCAGTCCAGAAGGAAACTCTTTTGGTTTGTAAAACCTATTACAGAGTTTCTTAAAAATCGCTTGTACTATTGATATTTAATGTTTTCAAAAAAATGACCCTGAAATGACAGTTACGCTTTAAGTGTATGTATGTATTAAGCAGCATATATATTCATCTGCAGTACAGCGCTGTATGTAAAGACCCTCAATAGAACACTGTTATTATTGATCTCCATAGGAGGTCTAAATATTTCATCATTTTAATTGATGTCAAGGGAATGCATCGAAGTCAATGCATGATGGACGCTCAATGCACATAGAGGGAGATTTATCAAACTGGTGTTAAATAGAATTGTCTTAGTTTCCCCTACCATCAGGATCCCACTTTTCATTCCTCACAGATTCTTTGAAAAATGAAAGGTGGAATCAGATTGGTTGCTAGGGGCAACTAAGACAATTCTACTTTACACCAGTTTGATAAATCTCCCCCATATTGTTTAAAATAATTGTCATTGTTTGCACGGACGTCAAACTAATGACCATGACAATTATTCGCAGATGTCTTTTGCAAACAACGGACGTTATTTTTAGTTGTTCACACACTTATTTTCTTTTTTCTCTATGTTCACACTTCATTCCTCATAAGAAAAGAATGGACGTTGATTGCAATGAAATTAGCATCTGTTCTTTTCTGCAGTGGCGGTATTGCATTGAATTCAATGCAATGCTTGCCGCTGTGTTCCCACTTTGTTATTTTAACATCCATTCTTTAGAATAGGCATTAAAATAATCAACATGCCTACTATTTTGGCAGACAGTGTGCAGAAACAATAGCTGCTCACACAATGTAATGTTCCTGCAGCCGATACAGCAGCAATGTGTGGAACGCCGCCCAGCGTCTGGCAGTATAACACCATCTGTTGCTATGCAACACACCTATGCTATAGCCTTTCTGTCAGGAACTTACCTTACCATGGTACTGCGGTGTCCTCCTCTGACTCGGCTCTGGCGGCCGGGACGGGAGAGCCGTCGCTCCACCTGCCGGAGCCGGGTGTCGTTATGGAGACCCAACAGCGTTCCTGACAACCAGGGACGCCACAGGCTCACGTGACAGGCAGCCGGCCAGCAACACAGCTGAGCGGCTTCTCTGCTCAGGCTTAGTGACAGATCGCTCTGCCACTCAGCCTACAGTTCCGCAGCTGTTGTGTAGCTGGAGTCAGGAGGCAAGACCAATTAGCCTTTGGTTCGGGCTCCTGATCCAGTATAAATAGCAGTCAGAACCAGCATCTAATCGCCTCCTGGTCCCAGCTCCCCCTTGTCTCTTACTGCGTTTATCCTTCCTAATTCCCTCTGACTACTCGACTTGTTATCTGACTTTCCGCCTGACCTGTGACTATCCGATTGTATTGCTGATTTTGTACTGCGTTGCCCATGTGGTTTTGACTTGGCTTGTTTACCTTCCTCTATTGTTTTTGTCTGTCTGTCGTGTTTAGTGTGCCACTTATACAGCGTAGGTAACGTCTTTGTGGTTGTCCACGGCCGCCTAGGGCCAACTGAGGCACTGTCTTGTCTGTACCTCCCTGTCCTGACACTTTCACTATTAAATTCAATGTATTTTTTAATTAAAGACACACCCAAAGGGCAATCAGTCCACCTGAACTAGAATAATGTACCATACAGTAGGCGTTATTCCTAGTATTTTGAACTTTCAGAATGAGCATTGTTTTCATCACTGTAGTAAAACAGTCATCATTTATTTCCCGTCAACAAATGCTATATCAGACAGCATACATGCCAGTGTTTCAATCCATGAACCAAAAGAACAATAAACTGTATCATTATTGATGTCGAATAAGTATTCGAAACTGATAGGATTAACTATCTAGATGGCTAGCTGTGTAACTTCCAGCTCTTAATTAGATGATAACTGAAATAGTCTCAGTTAATTTAAGATTCCATCTGTATTTCACCATAACAAGTAAATAAACTGCATTCCCCAATGGAATAAACAACAGGAAACTACTAAATCTATAAACCTTCAAATTAAAGTTGCAGAAGCATTGCTATATTTGAAGTCAGTCACCTACTGTCCTTGAACCTAAGCTTAATGTTTCAAAGTCAAAGAAATAAATTCTCACCGTACGAACAGCAAAACACAAGGGATAACACATTTGATAGAGCTCATTATTATAGAAATTGTGTATTACATTCACAAGCTGGGATATACTTATTATTATAAAATCATAAATTATACAAATAGAAGTACACTCGTGTCCTTGGAGTACAGCGCTAAATAAAACAGAATCAATATGAACTGTTCTTTTTGACCCTTAACAAAGGTAACAGGTTTATACTGTATAGTGATTTAATAAAAAATTTTTTATCGACTGACTGTTTTTAAAGGTTAAAAAACTGTAAAAGGAGGTTAAAGTATACCTCATCTATTGAAAAGAAAATGGTTACACGGAAGAAATTCTTTTTTTATTTAAAAATCTTGGACTAAACTCTTATATTGGCCATGGCAGATCTTATTATTTCCACTTAACAACAAAAAGAAAAATAAATATAATTTCAGGAAAATAGATATTCTATTTAATTATAAAAACAACAAGACTAGGTGCCAAAAGACTTGTGGATTTTACATTGAAACAAATTAATGAATCGTTTTCTTGTTTTCTTGTCCTTTTAATAACTTATTACTTTGTTACTTATAGCATTTTTTTCCATCCAAAAATAACAACAAGGTAACATATGATGGGCATAATAATGCCCCCTTAGGCTATGTTCACACAATGTGAAAAAAAAGAAAAAAGGCACCCACTTTTTCTATTAAACCCTAGACGACCCTGGGCGTACTTGTACATCCAGCGGTCGCTAGGGGAGTTCAGAGGGTGGCTACGCGCTGGCCCCGCTCTGAACCGGCGCAATCCCGGGTGCTATATGTAGCCCGGGACTGCGGCTATTAGCAGGCACGGTCCGATCACCAAAGTTGAAAGCTGCATCTGAATACTTATTGCAGCCCTTCCCGGGTGGTCTAGTGGGAGAATGCCCGCCCCCCCCACGTGACGCAATGGCGGAGGGGCGATCCTTGAATCCAGCACCGGCCAGGGTCTGCGCCGTAATGTTGCTAATCCCGGCTTGGCACTCTATTGCTTTCGGCTGCAGCAGCCGAAAGCAAGAGTGCCTATCTCATTGATTTATGCAGTATGACTATACTGCATAGATCTCTATGAGAGATCAGTGTGCATATACTAGAAGTTCCCCAGGGGGGCTTCTAGTATAAGTGTAAAAAAAAAAACCTCCGCTAATAAAAGTTTTAATCAACCCCCCCCATTTCCCATGTTGTAAATAAAAACAAGTAAATAAATCAACATGTTTGGTATCACCGCGTGCGTAATCGCTCAAACTACTAATTTATTTCATTCCTCCCGCACAGTAAATGGCGTAAGCGCAAAAAAATCCCAAAGTGCAAAATAGTTTTTTTGGTAGCATCAAATCCAGAAAAATTGGAATAAAAAGCAATCAAAAAGACGCAGATGCACAATCAAGGACCAAAGGATAAAAGCGCTATAAGCATGGTAATAGAGCAATTTAAAGGAGCATATATTTGTTAAAAATGGTTTAAATTTTTTAAAAGCCATCAAATAAAATAAAAGTTATACATGTTACATAGCGTTGTATTCGTAACGACTTGAGGAACATATATAATAAGACAGTTTTACCCCAGGGCGAACGGCCTAAAAACAAACAAGAAAAAATCCTCTGCGTGTACCACCAATACAAACTGAGTGCTAGCCACTAAACACCAAAAGCGTATGACAAAAAAAAGAGAAATTGAGTATAGAAAAATCAGGCTGCACCTCAATATATAGCAAGACAAAATATCAATGAATTTTATTGTACACAACCAATAAATACAGATATTTAAAAACACTAAAAACCATTATTTGAATCAATCACAGAGCCGGGTATGGCTCAATGTGCAACCATGCACCCCCCAAAAAAGATGGACAAGGCCAAGATAGAATGGCCAAGAGCTGTCTATAAACAACATAAAATAAACAACCCACATATATTAGTGGGAACAGGCAAATATAGACCAAAGATAGTGACACAAATGATACGCTAATGCAACTGGCAATAATTGAATGGAAAGGTGCTGCAAGCAATATAGCAAACACAACAAAAATGTATTTGATAAAGCAAAAAAAGAAAAGTAATATGGAATAAATCACATATCACAAGACAGCTCAAGGGGGTGACCGGAGCAGAGTCCGGCCTAAAAACAAAGACCACCCAAATAAAAAAAATAAAAAAATGTTTTTCTTTTAATTTCACCACACAATTTTTTTCTGTTTTTTTGCAGTGTACTTCATGCAAAAATTGAGGAATATTTATAACAAGTCAGTTCTACCCTAGGGCGGGTGTAAACATGAAACCTCCGTTAATTTAATTAAAAAAAAAAAAAAAAGATTTCTTTTTTCCCAATTTCATCTGTTTTTGCAGCGTACTTTATGCAAAAATTCAGCCTGTCATTGCAAAGTACAATTTATGGTGCAAAAAATAAGGGCTCATCTGGATTTTTAGGTGAAAAAATGCAAGTGCTATGGCTTTTAAGCACAAGGAGGAAAAAACGAAAATGCAAAAATTTTAATTAGCCGGGTCCTCTAAGGGTTAAAGAAGACATCTTTTATTGCAATGATTTAACTGACTGCAATGCATTGAAGTCAATTGGATGCCGTAGTTTTTGAACTGTCTGAACATTTAAGCTTTTCCTGTTGCTCTAAGAAAATGTTGGAGTAAATAGAGACACATAGATGACCCTTGAAAGCACTTGTTTTTAGGGACAAGGTAGAGAATTCACTGGGATGCCATTATTATATTAGTAAGCAGTCAGTTTTTTAAGTAGATGTGTTAAGAAGTGAAACTTAGGGGTGAAAGAATGTGCGCTCTCAGGATCTATAAACTTACCATTGCATGGATCAGCTAGATTGGTGTTCTGCTAGCAGAGTATGGGTGAGCCTAATGGCAAAGATAAGTATAAACCTCTGGTTACAAATTTTACAGATCGGCACCCCACAATTATATTGCAAGGACATCTGACAAGTGTGGCAGATGTCATTCAGACATTAAAATGTCACAATAGCTATTGGTTGCTCACTGGTGTAAGCTATTAGCAGTAGTGATCTGCTTCATACAGCTTCTGAGCCTACTTCATGCACCCCTTCCCATTTTTAATGATGCATAAATGTGTTTTTTTTTTAAACATAAATATATGTGCTATAAGTTTCATAATAAGTTTTTATAATATGTTACATTATTTTCTACATCCCTGAGATTTTTTTTTTTTACATTTTACCTATTGTATACTCCATATTAGTTTCAAATTAGGGGTGAAACATTTTACCGTCATTCAGTAAATCTTTGATTTAATATCTATAAGAATCATTATTAAACTCTAGGAATTATGCCAAATAAATTCACAACTTTGTATCTTTGTTGAGAACAGAATAGTTAAAGGGGAACTCCGGGTAGAGGTTAAAAAAAATGAAACTTCTGCAGAAGCATAACGCATTACTTACCTGTCTATCCCAGTTTTGAAAGTACCAAAAATCCATTTGTTTGGGGGGGGGGGTTGCTCTGTATTGTGTTTCTGTCTTTCCTGGTTTAGCATTTCCCAGAATGCTTTCCCTCATGTGACGATCACAGCCCCCACCCATTACAATCAGAAAAAATTGTGCTGCACCTGCTTCTGGCTGGTCTGAGATGGTGAACCAGTCAGGGGATTGGGTTATCCAGACAAGCCTTCTGAGACATCACGCCCTGCCCCCTGTCTGCATCATCAGCCTGATCTCAGTAAACACACACAATGTGAGACAGAGGCATGGAAGATTTGTCTCCTAAGGGGGGATAGCAGCAGAAGCAGGAGACAATATGAATTGGTACAGTAATACATGGTATAGACACATCTATATAACCTTTAATGTACTTTTTATAGAAAACAAGTTTTTCTTATCTGGAGTTCCCTTTTAAGCTTTATGTATCAAGTGTTTTACTCCTCAAATTTTAATATAGCCAGGGTGTCACAAATGCGCCGGACGTAGGTAGGGAACAGAACGAGACAGTGAGTCCTAACCACTAGAACCCACCTTCTGACCCTACCTACTTGCCTCAACGGCCCTAAACGGCCGTGGACAACCACGGTGTCAGTCCCTGTCCTACACCAGGTGATACACAAAAAAAAGACAGACGAAACAAACACAGTAATGCAAAGTCTACGGTCCGGGTCAGCAACGGCGGTCAGCGAGGTACAAAAACTAAGGCAGAAGAAGAGTCAGAGACAGGCAAGGAGGTCAGGGCGGGCAGCAGACAAAGCAGGTTGGAAGATCAAGCAATAGGTCAGGCAACAGAAGTAACAGAACCAGGAGAGCTGAAGCGCTTAGCTGAGTAACACTCAATAGCCAGCAGGGAAATGAAGAGCCTGCTGCTTTTTTATCTGGAATCAGTGACTGGGTCCAGCACTTGATTGGATCAGCCCTGATCCCAGCACCCAGCTCAGCTGGACAGGTCTTATAAAGAGTAACCCCTGCACTGCCAGAGTGTAACAGGCAATGCGGGTGTGGCTGAGAAACTAAGACAGCATTCAGGCAGAACTGCGAAACAAAAAAAAACAACCAGAGGCTCAGCGCTTCCTCGGTCGCCCAGCACGGACCGAGGAGCGCAAAGTCACATTCCTGACACAGGGAAATGTTTATGAGAACAGGTTTAGGGGAAAAAAAAATATTGTAACCTTAAGCAATTACTGAGAATATACCATATAGTTTACAACTGTATTAATATTGTATTAATGTTATAAATGGTGTATCCCAAGGTTCAGTACTGAGCTTGCTGTTGTTTAACTGATTTAATATTATGGAGGATGGAATTAACAGAAATGTTTCTATCTTTGTAGATAACACCAAGGTTTGTAGTATAGTTCAGTCTATGGCTATGTTCACACAACGTCAAAAATATTAAAAAGGCGGCCGATTTTCATATTTAAAATAACGTCCGTTTTGGCCAAGATTTAACTGACTGCAATGCAATGCATTGAAGTCAATGGAAAGACAGACGTCCAATGCACACAGCATATTGAATAACGGACGTTTTTGCCGCGAGCGTCAAAATAATGAACAAGATCATTATTTTTGGACGTCTTTTGCAAACAGCGGACGTTTTTTATTTGTAGTTCACACACAGTTTTCCTTTTGTCACCGTTCTGTCTCCGTTTTTACTATTAAATTCAATAGACTTTTCAATTAAGCAGCATCCAAAGGCCAATTAGTAACCCAAACTAGTATAATGTACAAACACCCGTCAGTGCACTAAGGGGAGGTCAGGCTGCTAAATAACGTCCGTTATTTTAGACTCAAAATGAAGGACGTAATTTTAAACGGAGATGAAAAGTCGTTGTGTGAACATAGCCTATGAAAGGTTTGCATAAGTTACAAGCAGGCTTGGGCAGAATGACCCAGAATGGGGAGGTTTCATGTTTACACCGTTCGCCCTAGGATAAAACTGACTTGTTATAAATGTTCCTCAAGTTAGTATGATTACAAATATTACAACTACATTGTGTAGCTTTTATTTTATTTGATGGCTTTTAAAAAATGTAAACCTTTTAAAAAAAATAAATGTTCTATAAAATCCATCTATTCCCATGCTTATTATGCTTTTATCCTTTGGTCTATGGGGCTGTGTGAGGTGTCAGTTTTTTGCGCCATGATCTGTTCTTTCTATTGGTACCTTGTTTGCGAATATGCAACTTTTTTTTATCACTTTTTATTAGAATTTTTCTGGATTGATGCGAACAAAAAGGCCCAAATTTGCATTTTTGAATTTTTTTGTGCTTACGCCGTTTACTGTGTGAGATCAGGAATTAAATAAATGAATAGTTCGGGTAAATACGCACGCAGTAATACCAAACGTGTTTATTTATTTATTTATTTTTATTTAAAAAAAATGGTGAAAGGGGGGTGATTCAGACTTTTATTAGGGGAGGGTATTTTTTATTAATAAAAAATAAAAAAAAATAAAAAAATTTACACACTTACTAGAAGTCACCTTTAGGGATGACTACTCTGATCTCTCATTGAGATCTATGAAGTAGACCTTACCTCCGTGGCGTCTGCCACCGAATCGTCTGCACCTTGTCCGAATTTTACTACGATGTATGAATAAAGATGAAGAAATATTTTTTAATTGGTGAGTGCAGTTTCACCTTCCTTCTTTGTTTACATAACTGTATATGTGCCTACATACTCTGAAGCTAGCACCGCCATTTTTTTTTTTGCTGATGTTCATAGACTGTGAGCGAGAGGATTGCTGGGATCGGTGGTGCCACAATTTTCTGGTTGTGGATTTATTGAGATCTATGGAGTAGATATACTGCATAGATCAATAAGATCTATTCTCTATTGCTCTTGGCTGCTGCAGCCGAGAACAATGGATTACCGAGTCGGGATCAGCGCCATTACGGCGCAGACCCCAGGCCAGAGCAGATGCGGAGATTGCTCCTCCCCGATTGTGTCATGGGGGGGGGGGCGATCCCCCCACTAGACCACCAGGCATGGGGAAAAGGAGCCTTTCAAATTCAGCTGTCAACAGCTGGATTTAAAAGGCTAATTAGCGGGCACAGCGATTGGACTGTGCATACTAATTGCCGTGGTCCCGGGCTGTGGATAACACCCGGGATTGTGGTGATTTAGAGTGGGGTCGCTGCACGGCCCCCCTCTGAACAGCCTTAACAATGCAAGGGCGTACATTTACGCCCCTTGGTCATTAAGGGGTTAAGCAGGTTCGCCAAATGTTGCCATAAAGTTGGGATTCGTCCAAACGAACCATGCAAAACACGTTTCCCCCCCCCCCACCCATTAGAAGCACATCAAAACTTCTGCTAGAAAAGCCTGAAAACTAATAAAAGCTGCATCTCTGCCCCTGTGTTTCCACCTCTAGGGAGCTGTGGCTCTGCTTCTGTGTTCCCATTCCTAGAGGAAAGTGAAACTAGAATAGAGAAGAGTATGGTAAGAGGTTAGCAGCATAGTACAGGTGCTCGTAAGCAAGCTGCTAACCCTGAGTCTGGCCATCCACAAGTGCTTTTGTGGTGGTCTGAGAAGGAGACAGAGTCACGGTAAGGGAGGCTAATGATTCCAGCTGGGATGAGGAGGCAGTTCCACACAATCCAGTACCACCATCATAATGGGAGGCGAAGTGGAGTGTGGACACTCCACGTAACCAGGGTGCAACTGCTCTACTGAAGCAGTCTTTACTGAGTGTGCATCAGTCCCACTGAGGCTGTCCGGCTTTCCTAAATATGCAGCAGTCCCACTGAGTAAGTCATGCTTGCATGAGCCCTCTTAAAGAAACGATAGATGCTGATTCACAACTGCCACCTGAGCCTTCCTCTGCCCCTATGAAGTTGGAGGAGTGGGACAAAGAATATCCTATGCAGCAATGTCAAGCCCTGATTGATACTGCTGAGGGCCATCAGTCTGATGCCAAGACACAGAAGCAAACTACAAGGAGGAGAAACTATCTCTATGGATAGTTCCACCTCACCAGCTCCTTCTACAAACCATGGAGTCCCTCAAGTGGCCAACACCATTCTACCTTCTCCAATAGTGGCAGTCCTTCTTCTCTTGGAACCCACCTCTAAATCTACAGGTGCCCAACTGTGTGTGTGCCATCGGGGTGAGAAGAGGCCCACATGTCTAAGGGTCCAGAAGTCTAGCCTTTATCTTGCAATGGCATCAGCAACTTTTATAATAGGGACAGTAATAATTTAAAAAAAATGAAAATTCTGACTGAATACTGACAAATTTAATGAAAACTGAGCACAAGTAAGACAAATGCAGAACAATAAAAACCCTTTGAAATTAAGAGGAACATGGACAGATGCTCTTTTTTTCCATTTCTCATTAAAACGAATAATGGAAACATAATTGTGCCAGAAGGTGAAGCGCTGGTATGAAGTAAGCCTTATTTAGCCTCTATCAGGCTAAGGTTACCCTACAGCAATTATTGGCATGTTTGTTTTCTAACAAAAAAAAAACAAGCCTGGGCAGAAAAAAAGAACCTGCACATGTCTTTAGAATGGGCATTAAAATAATGTACCTGCCTATCATTTCCGGACGCTGTTCAATGAACAGCGTCCGGAAATTAAAGCTGTTCACACAATGTAAAGTGCAGCCGGCGGGGGCACATTATATTGGGATGAATGACTAATTGAATTGCGGGCCCGCAAATCAATATTAAAAAAAGAAGGTTTTGGATGCAGGAACTTCTTGAATGCAGCCCAGGGGCGGGAGGTTTAACAACACTGTTGAACATAGTCTCATACTGCAATGTGAATACACTAATAAGACAAATGTAAAAAGCATGTCATAACAATAATACACACTATAATGTGCAACATGCCATGATGAAATGCAATGCAGGAAGATTCTAGAGAATCTGATTGTGCATTGCAGCATGTGTTTTTTCTATGTGCATGCAAACCAGGGGCTAAAAAAACATTGGAAACATCGTCTTGTTGTTGGAAATAGCCAACAGCTGGAATAGCAAAGCATAGACTATCTAAAGTATAACTGTTATATCTTACATTGTTCTTTGTAATTATGTATACACAATTTCACTTCAATGTGGTGTGTAACTAAAAAATGTTAGTTATTTCTAAACTGCAGACTAAATTATTGTCCTCAATGTCAGCAAATCAGTCATCCCTCAGCAGAGGTGACAGATATCTCTGAACTCAATTGCAGCAAACCAAAATAGAATCCAGCACTTGGTCTAGTCAAAAACTAATTAAATTGTTGTTGTTGTTGTTGTTGTTTTTACACAAGAGGATTTAAAGTGGTTAAAGGGGTACTCCAGCAAAAATAATGTTTCAAATTTACTGGTTCCAGAAAGTGGCACAAATGTCTAATTTACTTCTGTAAAAAAAGTCTGAAGACTTCCAGTAATTGTCAGTTGCTCTATGTCTCGCTGGAGTACCCCTTTAATTGCAAAGCACAGCTGATCTGTAACGCCCACTGCTGCTAAGCCAGCCCCCTCAGTAACGCCCACTGCTGCTGCTAAGACAGCCCACTCCCCACCACCTCATCTCAATGAGGCCAATAGGATCAGCACAGGATATCACATCACACAACCCAACAGACACCCACAGCCCCACCTGCCTCAGCCTGCAGAGAGAGTGTGGAACCATCACACAGTGACTTATTAGCACCTGGGAAAGCATGGGTGCTTGTATGTGTGAATCAAATGGAAGGGCATAAGTTTATATGTTATTCCTGCACAGGCTTTTATCACAGCTGGATAATTGTAATCTAACATGGAGACAGAGAGAGAAAGAGAGCGAGATATACAGAGATAGCAAGAAATGAAGAAACAGAGAAGGGGGAGGGTTAGATGAGAGACAGAGAGTGAGGTGAGAGAGATAATAATACACTTCTTGATAACAACCACCCAACTTTCTCAGATGCTAATGAACAGGGCCGGACTGGGACTGAAAATTAGCCCTGGCACTCACACCCCTCCAGCCCACATACCATATCACACTTAGGTCATGTTGTGTTGTATTGCAACTCATTTTTATTGACAGAAATGGTGCCAAGTCTATCTATCTATCTATCTATCTATCTATCTATCTATTATGCAACAACAGGCTACAACAGTGATAATATATATAAGTAGGGTCCTAGGGAAATTGTTAGGATATGAAAAATAATATTACACATTTCCTGTATAATGTTAGCACTGGTAAGACAATTTTCTATGCATGATAATACTGTATATCTCTAAATAGCTATTATAGTTACCAAAAAGCACCAGTATACAGGAAGCGAAAATCATCATTACTGTTACTGGCCAATCTATTATAAAGAGACTGATACTACCATTATTACAGTATACAAGTAACAGAGAATACATCAACTACCATCATCACTACAACATGACTAATACCACTATGCTGTCACTGAATAAATCCACTACGTGAACACAAGTATTACCAATAAAATGAGTATACACAGGACAAATAATACCATGACCACTGCCATCATACAGTGACTGGATAATACTGCTGTACTGTCTATTAATAATACCCCCTTTATACCACCAGTATATAAAATGCAATATTCTACCTCAGCATTGACCAGAGATGAAGTTCAGAGCATTTGGGTTCATGTGAACCTAAACTTACTGTAAGGTCTCTCATCTCTAGCAGTGACCAAATAGAGGTAGAGATCCAGCTATACAAAGGATCTACAGACCTTAAGAGTGTGTTCACACACACAGGATTTGATGCTGCAGATAGCTTTGTTACTCAATGACAGAACCCAGCATCAAATCTGTTGCAGATCCTGTACGTGTGAAGTGATTAAGCATGATTGTGCAGTTACATCCAGTGACTTACAGGAGGCGTCTTCTCTACATGAATCATAAGTGACTTTTTGATAGTCAAAGCTGTCTGTTTTTTCCTTTTCTTTCCATCTGGCTCAGCCCATCATGAAGATTTCTCCAGCCATGACTCTTCTCCCCAGAATCTGCGAGACAAACACTTTAGGCTCCACGCTCCAGCACCAACCTAACCTTATACCTCATCATAACCTTATATTCCCCATTGCTTTACACAGTAACAGTGCCCGCTCTGTGCTCCTACATAAGCAGTCAGGCCCAATATGTGCCTCCAAATAGTAGTCAGGCATATAGCCCCCCACACATAATATAGATGCCCTGTGCAGTCCCACATAATATAGGCCCCCACATAGTATAGCCCTTCCCACTGTGTAGCACCCACATAGTATATCCCCCTTTGTAGCCCCCACATAGTATAGCCACAACATATTATTCCCCCCTTCTTGTATCCCCCAAATAGTATAGGTCTCTGTGTAGCCAGCCCCCACATAGTATAGTCACAACATACAGGGATGTCACTCAGTATATGCACAGTATACAGGGATGTCACTCAGTATATGCACAGTATACAGGGATGTCACTCAGTATATGCACAGTATACAGGGATGTCACTCAGTATATGCACAGTATACAGGGATGTCACTCAGTACATGCACAGTATACAGGGATGTCACTCAGTACATGCACAGTATACAGGGATGTCACTATATGCACAGTATACAGGGATGTCACTATATGCACAGTATACAGGGATGTCCCTCACTATATGCACAGTATACAGGGATGTCACTCAGTATGTGCACAGTATACAGGGATGTCACTCAGTATGTGCACAGTATACAGGGATGTCACTTAGTATATGCACAGTATACAGGGATGTCACTTAGTATATGCACAGTATACAGGGATGTCACTCACTATATGCACAGTATACAGGGATGTCACTCAGTATATGCACAGTATACAGGGATGTCACTCACTATATGCACAGTATACGGGGATGTCACTCAGTATATGCACAGTATACGGGGATGTCACTCACTATATGCACAGTATACGGGGATGTCACTCAGTATATGCACAGTATACGGGGATGTCACTCAGTATATGCACAGTATACGGGGATGTCACTCACTATATGCACAGTATACGGGGATGTCACTCACTATATGCACAGTATACGGGGATGTCACTCAGTATATGCACAGTATACGGGGATGTCACTCACTATATGCACAGTATACGGGGATGTCACTCAGTATATGCACAGTATACGGGGATGTCACTCACTATATGCACAGTATAAGGGGATGTCACTCACTATATGCACAGTATACGGGGATGTCACTCACTATATGCACAGTATACGGGGATGTCACTCACTATATGCACAGTATACGGGGATGTCACTCAGTATATGCACAGTATACGGGGATGTCACTCAGTATATGCACAGTATACGGGGATGTCACTCACTATATGCACAGTATACGGGGATGTCACTCACTATATGCACAGTATACGGGGATGTCACTCACTATATGCACAGTATACGGGGATGTCACTCACTATATGCACAGTATACGGGGATGTCACTCACTATATGCACAGTATACAGGGATGTCACTCAGTATATGCACAGTATACAGGGATGTCACTCACTATATGCACAGTATACGGGGATGTCACTCAGTATATGCACAGTATACGGGGATGTCACTCACTGTGTAGCCAGCCCCCACATATTATCCCCCCCCCCGTGTGGCCCCCCACATAGTATAGGTCCCTGTGCAGTCAGCCCCCACATAGAATAATCTCAACATATTATCCCCCCCCTGAAGCCCCCCACACAGTAAAAGCATCCCTCTGTAGCCCCCCACATGGCATTTTCCCCCTGTACAGCCCCCACATAGTATAGTATAGAGGGGTCTATAACTCCATGTTATAGGCCCCAAGTAAAGCTCCCACTGTGTAGGAGCATTCATGTAAAAAACAAAAAAACAAAAGTATACTCACCTCTGGTGGATCCAGCAGGTCCTCTCTGTTCCTCTCTGGTCTGGTGCTGTTAGCTGCTTACATATTCCGTTACCAGCAGCCCGATGCAGCCCGGCCCCGGAGGCTCACAGCTCCAGCCCCGCGGCGCCTGCATCTCTCTCCTCTCCTGCTCGGGCGGGCAGCAACTGATGACGTCACACGTCTGCCGACGAGCAGGAGGGGAGAGAGATGCAGGCGCCGCGGGGCTGGAGCTGTGAGCCTCCGGGGCCGGTCTGCATCGGGCTGCCGGTAACAGAATATGTAAGCAGCTAACAGCAGAGGACGGCAGCAAATGCAGGGCGGCCACACAAAGTTCTTACGGCCGCGGCGGGCGGGGGGCGTGAGCGCGTGGTGGCTCGTGGTTTACTTAGCAGGGGGGCTGGTCGGCGGCCCTCCGACTGATAATCTGAGCAGCCCAGCGGGCATTTGCCCGGCCTGCCAGATTATCAATCCGGGCCTGCTAATGAACCAAGCTTAGAAGGTATTCAGAACTTCAGCCACTCACAGGAATTAGGATGAGTTGAAGATGTGTCTGCACCTAGGAAAGCAGGGTGATGTACAATGTCCACTAACATCTCACTCTCTCTCCCTCTTCTCTGCCCCCCCCCCCTTCTCTGTCTCCATTTCCTGCTATTTCTGTATATTTCCCCCTTTAAACCTCTTCAGGGGCGGACACAGACTGCAAAGGGCCCCTGTGCAAAAAATGTACCTGGGCCCCCAATAAGCAAACCATGCCACCACACTCAGGTGCATACAAATAAAGCACTTACTACCCCCCCCCCCCGGTCCTCCTAGTGTGTAAGCTCTTGTGCCCCCCCCCCCCAGTCCTCCTAGTGTGTAAGCTTCCGTGTCCCCCATCCTCCTAGTATGTAAGCTCTTGTGTCCCCCCATCCTCCTAGTGTGTAAGCTCTTGTGTCCTCCCAGTCCCCTAGTGTTAAAGCTCTTGTGTGCCCTTAGTCCTTCTAGTGTGTAAGCTCTCGTGTCCCCCACAGTCCTCCTAGTGTGTAAGCTCCCATGTCCCCCATCCTCCTAGTGTGTAAGCTCTTGTGTCCCCCCATCCTCCTAGTGTGTAAGCTCTTGAGTCCCCCCCAGTCCTCCTAGAATGTAAGCTCTTGTGTCCCCCATCCTCCTAGTGTATAAGCTCTTGTGTCCCTCCCCAGTCCCCCTAGTGTGTAAGCTCTTGTGTCCCCCATAGTCCTCCTAGTGTGTAAGCTCCCGTGTCCCCCATCCTCCTAGTGTGTAAGCTCTTGTGTCCCCCCCAGTCCTCCTAGAATGTAAGCTCTTGTGTCCCCCATCCTCCTAGTGTGTAAGCTCTTGTGTCCCTCCCCAGTCCCCCTAGTGTTTAAGCTCTTGTGTGCCCTCAGTCCTTTTACTGTGTAAGCTCTTGTGCCCCCCAGTCCTTCTAGTGTGTAAGCTCTTGTGTGCCCTCAGTCCTCCTAGTGTGTAAGCTCTTGCCCCCCCAGTCCTCCTAGTGAGTAAGCTTTTGTGTCTCCCGTCCTCCTTTGTGTAAACGCTTGTGTCCCCCTGTCCGCCTAGTGTGTAAGCTCTTGTGTCCTCCCCAGTCCTCGTGTGTAAGCTCTTGTGTCACCCCAGTTCTCCTAGTGTGTAAGCGCTTGTGTGTCCCCCAGTCCTCCTAGTGTGTGGGCTCTTGTGTCCCCCACAGTCCTCCTTGTGTGTAAGCTCTTGTGTTCCCTCAGTTCTCCTAGTGTGTAAGCACTTGTGTCCCCCCCAGTCCTCCTTGTTTGTAAGAACTTGTGTCCCCCCAGTCCTCCTTGTGTGTAAGCGCTTGTGTCCCCTAGGGTGTAAGCTCTTGTGTCCCCCCAGTCCTCCTAGTTTGTACGCTCTTGTGTCCCCCCCAGTCCTCCTAGTGTGTAAGCTCTTGTGTCCCCCCAGTCCTCCTAGTGTGTAAGCTCTTGTGTCCCCCCCCCCCAGTCCTCCTTGTGTGTAAGGAGTAATAGGAGTCAACAGTAATAGAAAAATAGAAACTACAGAACTTCCTGGGCAGTAGAACAGATTAAGCATCCCTATGTGAGTAAGGTATTTGTTGGGGAAAGGA
This sequence comes from Dendropsophus ebraccatus, assembly GCF_027789765.1. NCBI lineage: Eukaryota > Metazoa > Chordata > Amphibia > Anura > Hylidae > Dendropsophus > Dendropsophus ebraccatus. The sequence continues at coordinate 78,621,641 of NC_091460.1, read as the reverse complement.
ATAGAAATGTGGGTAATTGTTTTCAGTGGAGTACCCCTTTAAATGAATAAAATGTAAGGGAGCCATTTACAACAATTCAATGGCCCAAATTTATCTTACTGCCTGAATCTCCAATCACAGTGTGTGTTGTATACTTTAATGAGCTCTGGTAAAATAAAATCTGAGCCGTGATTGGTTACTGTGGGAAAACCAATATGGGTTTCAGGCGGTTTAATAAATCCGGGTACTCAGCTCTTCCTGTTTGTAGCTCGATGCTGGCAGATTAGACAGCTTTTTTTAGCATAATAAGTTTCCTAAGTAAACCCCTCATTTATATCACTATGCACCAACAATGTTTAAAATAAACAAAACTTTTTATTTTATTTTATTTTTTTACCAATGTTGATATTTTATGATCAACATTCTTCTCCTTATTTTCTTTAATTTTTATTTATTCCTTTGTAGTCAAACGTACATGAGTAGTAGTAGTAGTAGTAGTAGTAGTAGCAGTAGTAGTACAAGTAGTAGCAGTAGTCGTCTTTAGGCCTTTATGATGACAGCAATGCCAAATCTGTGTAGTTATGTACTTGTTTTAGAAAATTAAAACTTAAAAAAATAAATATGCTTAAAATTGCCCTAATCTGACTTCTTGTTTGACTCTTGACCTTTATTTTTATTTTTTAACCACCTAGGGAGCTATATAGTGGTTCATTTTTTTTTTATCCTTGATCTGTCATTTTTAGGGTATGTTCACATCTCGTTTTCAGCTCCACGTTGGTCTTCACGTCTGTGAAACAAAGATGCTGATGTGCAGACCGACCTATGACCGATGGCCACATGACGGCAACATTGATTTGAATAAGCGGGACAGAGTCATTTTGTGACTACTTTGTGCTCATTTGCCGGACATATTCTGCTTTTGTGCAGGACTCAAAAGCGTAGAAGAGCACGCTTTTGAGGTGTGAACAAACCATTATTGATACCTCACTTGTAGAGGGGGCTTTTTGATTGCTTTATATTTTTGGGGGTTTTTTTGGATGTGATGTGACAAAAAAAAAAAAAAAAAAAAAGCAAGTTGGAGCACTGAGTTAAAGCATACAAAACTAACTACAGCTTGCTGGTCAAGCATGCTCAGTTGGGGCACTTTGAGTTATAGGATAGTGAGCTATTTGTCCATAAAACAATAAAGGATTGGAATTACCTAATGTTCAAGGTCAAGCAGTGAGAAGGCACAATTTAAAGCGACTTCATATCCACCAGCCAAACCCACCGCTAGTAGGGTCTGTTTGATGAGAGTAAATCCTTACCGGTCATGTCTTTTAAAATGGTCCCGTTGCCTTGATTAGAGCAAAAAATGAACTTTTGAACTTGCAGCACTGTGTCCTACTGGCGTGGGCTAGAGTGTCTTTAACCCAGATCTGCAATGCCTCTCCTTTCTTCCTCCCTACTCTCTTCATCATTAGGAATGCCCCAGATAGGATTTCTATTCATTACTGGTCTAAATGGTGCACCTGTGTCGCTATGGCACATGTGCACTGTTTAGACAGTGGCCATGCCAGTATGACACAGTGCAACAAGTTTAAGGGTATAAACCCACACACCATATACGCAGTTTATTTACTGCTGCGATACACAGCAAATACGCAGCAGATTAGATCTAAATAACTGAACACAGAATCAAATCTGCTGCGTATTTGTTGCATATCTGCTGCGTATACGGTGTGTAAGTTTGTACCCTAAAAGTTCATTTTTTGCTCTAACCAAGGCACTGGGCACATTTTAAAAGAGGTTTGCTGGTACTGTAATAGTAACAGGTGGTACTGTAATAATAGTTTGGTGGAGTGGGTTGGTGGATGCAGAGTTAAATTGCACAAGGGCATAGAGACTCATTCTTTTTCAGCATGGGGAAAGAGAAGAGAAAAGTTTAAAGTAGATTTCAGCAATTCATGATTGGAACTGCAGTTTACTTCTTACATTGGCTGCTTAAAAGCCATCTCTTGTTGCATTGAACAGGAGTGCATAGAGAGCAACAAAAAGTGAAATACATATATTTAGAACGTAGGATTAATTTTCCATTGTTAATTTGTGTGTATCAATCCTGCAACCTTCTTTTAGGTTTATCCTCAGTATGTTTGCATGCCTTTATAATGCATCTTCTACATACCCACTTGTTACTAATGAATTACAGTATAACTGAGTGCTCCAAATCAGATGCTACACAGATGTCCATCATGGCCCCTTATATGTAAGATATATTAAGCACTTAACATGATTGTTTGCTGACACACTCTTATGCAAATTGCAATTTTATAGCCCTTAAGATTACTGATATCAGCAGATTTTAATAATTAACTTGTTGCCAGCTTTACAATTGCAATGTATAAAGTACACGAAAGATGCATTTCAAGTAACAAGTGTGTTGTCACTTAATAATAAGTAATAATATATCTTACATTAACATTTTGACAATCTGTTTAATTGTCAACGTAAAATATGACAATTCAAGATATGGTTTGCCTGTTCAGTTACATAGAATACTTGCCCTAATTTCTAAACTAGTTTAAAGAGGATGTACCACCACCAGGTACGTACTCTTTAACCTGACACGGGGATAGAACTGTGCCGTCATGGGGAAGCCGGTGCCACGGTCCATTTTTCGAACCGCGGCCCGGTTCCCCTGTATGGTGCCGTTCTTTCCACAGTTACCGGCCGGTGCTCAAGCACTGAAGGTAGGCAGGCCCGCTCCCAGTGGGAGGGAATTCCCTCCCCTTTATGACGCTGCTCCGTTAGAATCAAAGGAGCCGCGTCATAGAGGGGAGGGAATTCCCTCCCACTGGGGGCGGGCCTGCCTACCTCCAGTGCTTGAGCACCGGCCGGTATCGTAGAAAGAATGGCGCCGTACAGGGGAACCGGGGCGCAGTTCGAAAAAACGGACCGCGGCATTGGCTTCCCCGTGACGGCGCTGTTCTGGTTAAAGAGGACGTACCTGGTGGTACATCCTCTTTAAAGTGTCACTGCCGTAATAACTTTCAAAATCTAAAAAAAAGGAGATGCTATATAAAGCAAGTTTGCAATTTACAGTCATTATTTATATATTTTTATCATGAAAAAAATACACTTTTTTTCAAAGAGCCTGTGTTTTCCAGGTCATCTCAAACTCACAGAAGGCAGTCATGTGACCGAAGGACAGGGCCGTATGAACAGCTGCTGCGGCCCTAGGCACTAAACTTTAAGGTGCCCCATCTTGGGGACCGTGGGGGAGAGTGGTTTCGGCCACATGCATTTCTCTAAATGTAGAAACATTGTCTGAATTGTGTTTTTCATGGCCTTAAACTGCTTAAAACATAAACAAATTTCCACATTGAACCAATGATTAGAGCCGTCTGCATATTGTCTGAAGGAATTTTCACCACAGGATTGGTAGATTAGTAGGTTATAGCTCCATACCTGAACAATACCACCACACACACCCCCTCCAAAATGGGAGGTGAGATACTTGAGAAAGGGATTGGTGCGATGCTGAAACATATTATATCGATTTTCAATAAATGTTTAGTACTTTATTTTGCCTAGCTTTTTTATCAGGGCATTTGTTGCTGTACTAGTGGGGGGTTACTTTTGTAAAAAGTTACTTAGAAGCAGTTTACCCCTTATGCTGTGCAATGCATGGCTGCACACTTTAAAGCGACTCTGTACCCACAATCTGACAATCCTCCCCCCCCCCAAACCACTTGTACCTTCAGATAGCTGCTTTTAATGCAAGATCTGTCCTGAGGTCCTAAAAAAAAAAACCTTTTAAACTTGCAGCCCCGTGCCCAACAGCCGGGGCATAGAATGTCTATGCATTAGGCTGGCACAACCTCTCTGTCCCTCCTTCCTGCCCTCCTCATCATTAGGAATGCTTCAGGCAGATTGTCTCCTATTCATCAGCTGTGTGAATACTGAACATGGGCTGGATAGTTAAGGCACCTGTGTAATGTTCACACAGGAGAAAATGTTCCAGTTGCATTCCTAATGATGAAGAGGGTGGGGAGGAGGGACGGAGGGGTGGTGCAAAGTTAGGGCACAGATTTTCTAAGCCCCGGCCATTGGGCACGGGGCTGCAAGTTTAAAAGTTGCTTTTAGGACATTAACTGCCTCACCTGCCGAACGGACCCCAGGACAGATCTTGGATTAAAAGCAGCTATCCGAAGGTACAAGTGGTTTGGGGGGTTAGATTGTGGGTACAGAGTTGCTTTAAATGGGCTCTCTGGGGCTGCATAGAGGAAGGCCTGTGTTAGGTTTTTGGTTTGCCCAATATTCCTCAAACATTGCCCAGCTTTCTTGCCATTCTGCTTAGCAGTGGCTGAGGCTTAGAGGGAACATTGATTATAAGGTATAGCTGTATGTGCTAAGGAGTGAGTAGAACGGACACTCAAAGTGCCACAGTGCCTAAGGACCTCCTGGAAAACTGAGATACAGCCTATCCCATAGGCTGTATCCCAGTTTTCCAGGCGGTCTTCCGGCTGTATCCACCCGCTGCACGGAGCCTGCAGACAGCGGGAATCAGACACCGAGAGTTCTGGTTCGTACGAACCAGAAATCCGGCGGGTTTGCTCATCTCTAGTTGTACATTCAGCACTGGATTTTTCCAGATATGGATAATATCCTGTACATACTGTAGGCAGGCTGTAGAGTTCTCAATAGCACGTGTGGTGTAAAAAGGTATTTGAAAAATCTGCTTGTAGAACACTCGCCAAACATGGTTAATGTAGTTCTGTGATACTACTATATAGTTGTACTGAGATAGCCAGACTTCAAAACCTAGTATCATTTACTAGCTAGCCATAAAAATTATTCATTAAGTGGAAAGTCATAGAACTTAGAAGGATTGTTACTTCAGATTAACTCAACTGCTGTCATAACTATTTTTTGCCTGTTGATTTTGTTAACAAAAACCATTCATGTTATGACAGTGGAATACAAATGTGACAGTGAGAGGAATTGAGACAGGAAGAAGCGGAGATTTGAGCACATAAAAATGCTTTCTAGTGAGATGGATGGATAGAAGTCCCTGAGCTGCATAAAACAAAGAGAAAATAAGTGACCGGGTTTAAAGGAGTAAAACTAAGATGGTGAGAGACAGGTTGATGCTGTTTGTCAGGTCAGGAGGTGAGTGTGAATCTGAAAGGTCTACTGGATAGCACAGATTTGCTGGGTTTAAGTAACTGGCAGACTCTTTACACAGTTGGTTTTATCCAGACAATAGAATAATTCCCCCAAATTTCAAAAGTGCAGCAGGTTTCCAAGGAGAATTATAAGCAAATAATAAAGCTGCACTGAAAAATGGGGAAAAAAAATCAATAAAAAATAAGGAAATGTAAATCTACCACTAAAGTGATTATTTTATTATTTCAGCAGCTGCAGCCCATCAAAACACTTCTTTCACAGTATATTTTACAAAAGAAGTACAAGGATCATTCATAGAAGCTACAATGAAATCCATTGTGAAGGAGCCCCAGGAGACACTTGTAGTTTAAGAAATAAAAATCAATGTTAAAGTCCCATTGTGATTTCCCCTGGTTATATGTAGAGGATACTAATGTGTACTGGCTGGAACCCAGAGACCTGTTATCTCCGCTACAGTATTTTTACTTGACCGATGTTGTGGAGATACGTCATTGTAAATTGGAGGTTAACATAAGACTGGGGCTTGAATCTTTTATAGATCTAGAAGAAGCATTTAACACAATATTATAATTGTATGAAAAGAATGGACTTAATATGAATTTGGAATAATAAATATTGAAGAAGATCTACAGTACAATATGGATAGTGTTCTGTAGCAGCCTCCTTCAATGTAATGGCTACTAATACTAATTTGCTGAGCTTTTATCCTTATATCAAAACTGCATCCTTCATCTGTCCTCCATCAATCAACTATGAATCTCATCTTTTTTTTTCATGGCTGTTTTACCATTCATATTGAGTACTGATGTTTTGAATACATTACGGTCAATCTGACAGTTCAATATATTGGCCTAGATAAGGACAGAATATTATATAGATTATACTTATACCTATTGGGACATTGAGGGGATTCCTTGACTCGACATCCCTAATTCATGAGCCAGAGAGCATAAAGAGCAGCTCCAGCTCTGACCCCTTTTGCATCTATGCATTACTTGGTTGGCATCCATTTGAGTGACCAAAAACTTAAACTAAATGCAGGGGAAAGATGTGAGCTAATAGTCCATACAACCAACCTTAGAAAAGAGATTGTCCTCATGAAGCAACCCCTATAATTTATTGGACAGCAATTTCCTAAAGCTTTAGGCTTTGTAGTCATATCAAGACTATTTTGTACTTTTTTTTAAGCCTGTTAACTCATTTACTATTTAGTACTTACTGCTGTATATTGAATGGTAACTTCTTCCTTTTCTGTTTATAGTGATATATTTATTCATCCATTGTCATCTTTAGCCCTCTCTGCATTATTCATAGATGGAAGATTGGTGAATAAACAGGATCAAAGCCACACTGACCTTTTATGAATTCAATTATGGGGGATGATTTCTTTAACCAGTATGTCAAATGATTGTTGAAAAAGAAAATATTTCTGTTCAGTAAACTAAATTCTACCAATAAAGGAGATAAGATTACACACATGTTAATGTCTGAAATACCCTGAAAGACAGACATTGTATTAATATTGAGCTCCACTAAACTGAACTGAATGAAAAAAAAAAAAAACTGTTGGTCAGTGGTCAGTTGATCACTCCCACACAATTTTGGAATTTTTAAACTTTTGCAAAATTTGCAAAAATGATGGTCATGCTCTTTATTTATGGACACAATTATAAAACAACCGTATTTGTTGTTGTGGTGTACACATAACCTAAAAATGTAAAAAATGACCAAATAGCAGAAAAATACATCTGCAATCTAAGGCCATGTTCACGTGCTGTATGGATATTGTCCGTTTTTTGCCACGGACGCTGTTTGCAGTGTCAAACAACAGCCGAAGTCTCAGATGTTCCCCTCAGCCGACACTGCGGTATCAGCTGGATGAATATCACTTATTTTTTATTGGAATGCCCGCACTCCCATTAGCCATAGAGCACAATGAAAAGTATGGCCGGGAGCCATACCTTACATTGTGTGCACAGTCTATTTTGTATGGCCGCTGTTCACTGAATAGCGGCCGCACAAAATGGAAATGTCAGTTTTTCTGCGTGGCAGCAGAAAACAATGTACTGTATACAGAGTGTATATGCTGCAGCCGTTGTTCAATACACACCAATTCAAATCGCCACTGTCAATAAACAACGGCCATTATTGCAACCTGCAACATCAGCCATTGTTTATTGTGAACATGGTCTAAAGTTGTAAAAACATAATTTTTAAGTTTGAAAATGCAGCCCAGAGTTTAAGTGAGCACATACAGTAAATGTATACAGTTTTCCTTTAAACCACATTGATTTGAAACCAGTTGTTTGTTTCAGTCTTGTTGACATTAATAATTAACAATGATCTAACTGGTGGTTCAGTAGACTTTACCCATAAACCAAGTCTTTTCATGTCACATTAATAAATATTGTATGTCCCTTACTGAAACTAAAGCTTTCATTGTGTTTTCCAATAAAATATCTAGGGGCAAATTGTACTTGACTGTTCTCCATGCTAAACTGCTTCACTTTAAAATATGAAGATATACAGTATGTTATTTAATGATCATGTTATTTTTCTTGTGGTATAAAAGTAAAACTTAAACCAGTAGTATATATAGAACAGTGGGTTCACATATAGTGTATTGTTACACTATTTTGATTGCAGAATATGCAACAGTACAATGCAACACAATGCAGGTAAATGCAAAACTAAAGTCAAACATTTAAGTATCTCCTATTTTATGTAGATTTTGGAATGTATTGCAGTGCAAATCCATAGACTGCAAGTGTACTTTCTTAAAAAATAAAAATATAAAAATAATAATAGTCTTAAACTTTTCTCATATCTTTCTAAACAGTAGAAAGGACCTGAAATCTAACCAGCTATTAGCTGGCATATGTTTCAGTCTGACGGCCATGGACAACTAAATATGCATCAAAGCAGCTACAAGTCATGTGCCTCCCAATATATTGGATGCACGTTTTCTTAAGACTGGCCTTTGAAATGCTGTTTTTGTAATTTTTCCCTATAGGTTACCTCTATTAGCCATAAGTTTTTTTTGTTATGAAACATTGTAGTGCTGGTGAAAATAAAGAGTAGTGTTTTCCTCTTATATGCTGCTTAACCCTTAGGGGACACAGCCAGTTTTCATTTTTGCGCTTTTGTTTTTTCCTCCTCTTTTTCCTCCTCCTCTATTTTCCACCTAGGGACCCAAATAAGCCCTTATTTTTTGCGCAACTAATTGTAATTTGCTATGGCAGATGTAATTTTTGCCTAAAATGTGGCGGGAAACCAGAAAAAAAATTATATGTGTGGTGAAATTGAAAAAAAAAAAAAAAAGTTTTTATTTATTTGGGGGGGGGGGATTGTTTTTACTCCGTTAGCCCTAGGGTAAAACTGACTTGTTATATATGTTCGTTAAGTTGTTACGATTACAACGATATGTAACATGTATAACTTTTATTTGATTTGACGGCTTTTAAAAAATTAAAACCTTTTGAAGAAAATATATGTTCCTTAAAATCGCTCCATTCCCAGGCTTATAGCGCTTTTATCCTTTGGTCTATGGGGCTGTGTAAGGTGTCATTTTTTGCGCCATGATGTGATATTTCTAACGGTACCTTGATTGCGCATATACGACTTTTTGATCGCTTTTCATTACAATTATTCTGGATTTGATGCGACCAAAAATGCGCAATTTTGCACTTTGGAATTTTTTTTACGCTTATGCCGTTTACCGTGTGAGATCAGGAATGTGATTAATTAATAGTTTGGGCGATTACGCACGCGGCGATAGCAAATGTTTGTTTATTTTTTTTTTATTATTTATAAAATTGGGAAAGGGGGGTGATTCACACTTTTATTAGGGGAGGGGATTTTGTGTTATTAAAAATACATTTTTCTTTTACTTTACACATATACTAGAAGCCCCCCTGGGGGACTTCTAGTATATGCACTCTGATCTCTTATAGAGACCCATGTAGTATAGTTATACTGCATGAATTCATGAGATCAGTGTTCTATTGCTTTTGGCTGCTGCAGCCGAAAGCAATAGAATGCCGAGCCGGGATCAGCGACATTATGGCGCAGACCCCGGCCCGGGATGGATGCGAGGATCGCCCCCCACACAATCGCGCTGCGGGGGGGAGGCGATCCCCCCACTAGACCACCAGGTATTGAGATGAGCAAGTATTTAGAAGCAGCTGTCAACTTTGACAGCTGCTTCTAAGCACTTAATTAGCGGGCACGGCGATCGGACCGTGCCCGCTAATAGCCGCGATCCCGGGCTACATGCGGCACCCGGGATCGCGGCAGTTCAGAGGGCACGAACTCCCATAGAGGCACGAGGACGTTCAGTAACGTCCTGGTGCAGCTATGGGTTAAAACTATAAGTAATTATAAGTACAGTATATAAAAAAATCTATTATGCTCTCTACACATGTAATTTACTTTAAATGTCACACACATTATTATGATGTCATTTTTATAATCTCCATTTTTTAAAAGAGAAATTATTATTATTATTTTTTTATTTTATTTATTTTTTCTCTACTACTGGCTTATATGAAACAGTTCTTTGAAGTACGACTTTTGCTCTAGTGCCCACATTTGTTTTAAAAAAGAAAGCCTGTATGTATTCCTCTTTCTGTATACATAGTGTTCCTCATTTACTGGAAGGAACATGTGTACAGTAAAAGAGAAGGAAATATCTCTGCAGATAAAAAGGAAATTGCTATGGTGATTGAAGTGCCTGTACATTGGATGTCATGCAGAGCAAGGTCTTACTGTAAATATATGGTTCTATTTTGTATTAGATTTTGTGATTTTGGGGACTTCATGTTCTGCTATCTGGCAGGAGAACACAAAGTTTATATTACACCTCTGATAAAGACAGATTGTAATAAAACATTCTGAGAAATATATTGTTATTAACCTTACCTAACTGTGCAGTTGCATAAACATCACACAGTCTACACCAGTGGGAAAAACATTATGCTCAAAGTGGGCCAAAAGACTCATCTATGTCTTATATGATATATTATGATAGTCTATACAGAACTCTATAAATTTAAATGCACATGGGACATTGCACTCTATGGAAAGCTGTATTCTGTACTATCAGCAAGGCTCAGCTACAGGCATTAGTTATATACATAATCCATACTGGACAGAAACAAACAAAAATCAAAAGTATTAAATGCAGTTGTTATTGCTTTGAACACTTTTCGCCAATACAATGTTTCTAACATTACATTATCGCATTAAAATCAAGTCAAAATGCAAAAATGGGCTTTTACCATGAGGGAGAATACCTCCAGGGCTTTTGTGTCTCATTTATGTATTAACAAAAAGGTTTAAATCTTAAAACTAGAAAAGACTATTAACATTACAAAAAAAGGTGTTCCCTGAATCTTGGTGATTAGTAGAGATGAGCGAACCTGCTGAGGTATGGGTTTGTATGAACCTGAACTCTCGACGTCTGATTCCCTCTGTCTTCAGCCTCCGTGAAGCGGGTGGATACAGCCGGAGGACCGCCTGGAAAACTGGGATACAGCCATAGTCATACGAACCCGAATCTCGGCAGGTTCGCTCATCTCTAGTGATTAGCCCTATCTAGCCATTGTATTATTTGCCCTTCAGCCTTCCTGTTAACAAGTCCTCTGACCTTGGTGAACATTAAATTTGTGTCAAATCTATGGCCCTTCATCCATTCTTAGTAGTCTTATTTTAAGTATTATAAGTATTATAAATGGGGGGGGGGGCTGACAGAATAGTTATTATGCAAATAAGGGTCAGTGGAGCCTCAGTTACGAGTCTGAAAACACAGGAATAGCCAGATATCCTTCCAGAGAAGGAAAGCCTGTTGCCAAGGGGTGCCTCCCAGTGGGGAGAGCACCAAACCCTGATACATACCCTTTTAAGTCCCACTCGGTCGTGAGTATTAGAACATAAACAGGGAAACACCGGGGTGGCCCCTTTTGTGTCAAGTTTGTTTGTGTATAATTCATATCTCAGCCTATACACAAGATGGTGGCTGCCCCATGTGCGCTCCATCAGGCATACGTGTATGGCATGGGGAGAGATGGGAGAAGGCTTGGTGATGGCATGTATGTGCCAGCAGCCATATCTAGTCCTATTTGTTTCCATGCATACTGTCACGCAGAGAGACCGCCCAATACCAGGTGGGTCTGCAGTTGTAATCAGAGCCAACCAATCATTGGTGCCAGAGCTGATATATAAGGACCCCTGGACCCCTTTCTTCATTACTCCTTGACCAAGCAGGAGCAAAATGGCATTCATTACAGGTGTAGCATTTCATGAGGGAATATCTTGCATTTCAACAGTGTATAGATGGTCATGGTACTTGGGTGTAGATGTTTAACCCTTTCAAGACCTGGGGTCATTGAGGCATCAATGCCCAGGTTGTGATTGGACATCAGCTTATGGGATCATAATTATCCCATAAGCTGATGTCCGTAGGTCTGCCCCCTCTCCGCTTTCTCCTGCCATTGTTACTATCTTGTATCAGCGGCAGGGGAAAGAGCTCACGGGCATGCACCCACACCCCACCCTCTCCTCCCGACCCCCTCCAGCTTCAGTAGCCAGGAAACCATGGCTACCATCGGGGCTCTGCGATCAGTTTGCAGAGCCCTGATGGACACCGGAGAGAGAATTCTTTCTCTGTAGAGGGAGAATTCTCTTTCTGGAGCCCTATAGATGCTATGGTCTTGCTGACTGCAGTATTTATAGGCTTAACTCTCAGCACCGGAGAGCGGCTGCAGTGCTGAGAGTTGCGGTGGGTCCCAGGCCATCACCGATAGCCGGAGCCCGCCAGGGATGACACAGGCGCAGCTTCTATACCTATGTCATGCTAGAGCGTTACTTAACGTCGCTGCAGCATCGGGCATAGGCTGCAGCATCGTTAGTTAACAGTGGGGCGGCGGGAGGGGATTAATATATGTTCACACAATGTAGAAATGGGCAAAATATGGGCTATATTTTGATCATTGCGACCATATATAATGATTAGGCTCTTTATTTGAATCCTTAATTATGAAAATAAGGCCATATTTTACAGTGTGAACATAGCCTTAGGGTAACCTGGATTTTTTCTTTCCTTTTTTCATTTAAAACCTCTTTGTTTTGGTTTTAGGAGTCAAGTGGGTGGTCTTACTCAGTAACTGACAACATGCTATGTGTTTTCTGAGCTTTATGTGCTTTTAGTGGAAATTATGCAGCCAAAAAAGAATACTATACTGTCAAGTACTATATACAGACAAACATCACCTTACACTTTTCCTGCACATGCCTTGCTGTGTGCATAAGCCAGTAATACAAGCTTTAGAGGAATATATATATATATATATATATATATATATATATATATATATATACACACTGTGGGGAATAGCTCTGGTCGATCCTAGGTAGCAGTGCAGTAAGCAGGGACACAGACGGGGTAACAACCAATTTAAGTGTTTTTATTTCACACTTAGCGTCAAAACACAAAGCTAACCTTAACAAAGGCTTAAACACAAATAAACCCTGCTCAGCTGAGCACTTACTAGTACATAGCCGATCCCTGACTATACGTAGGACCAGCAATCCAGCCCACGGGTACAAATAACAAAGTATGGTGTGGCCCATGCAATACCTTCAGTATTCCAGCAGACAGTTTTCCAGGTATGGCCACATTCAGCACTGCAGTGAGCTTCTTTTTAAGACCCCAATGACCCCCAGCTGTGGGCTATGGAAGCCCAGGACCGAAGCCCGGGTGGAGTGAGCGTCCCACTGCCAACCTCACTCACTCCAGAAAAAGCAGGTCCCAGTACGTATTTTTACAATCTGTCTATGTAAGCTATGGCCAACACAGACAACCAGGCTATCAATCCTGATTTACCTGTGTCTGGGTTAACCCCATGGTTACCAGAGACACACCCAGGGCTTACCAGACACAGTTTAACAGCTTCAGTGGCAGATATCTGTGCTCCCAAACCATGCCTCTCTTACTATATATATATATATATATATATATATATATATACATATATATATTCTATAGCAATAATACTTTTATATATTTGATTAATGGGGTTTCATTGTAGTTTACCTCAATATTAATCTGTGATTCTCATTGACTTGTGTTGCAAACTCTCGCAATCCTCCTGTCACCTTGACATTTATTATCTAAAACTGGCAACTGTTTATGACATAATATTTTACAGTTATACTATAAAAAATTCCCTTCAACTTCAGTCATCATAATACTGACACATTACAATTTCCAATGTCCTCTCTTATCCAGGATAATCAAGAAAAAGTAACTTGAGAGGCAGTATTTTATTAATCTTTGTGAGCTTTTACATTTAGAATAAACACTTTCTAGAAAGCCAGAGAGAAATGGCAGAAAAAGTGTTCATGTGACAGAAATATTAATGGGCTAGATATAATGTTCTAGAAGAAAAGGTGATGCCAGCAAGGAACTGACTGTAGTATTTATCACCTTGACAGTAATCTCCTGCTTGATAATACCTGGTATTGCAATGACATCATCTGTGAGATTGCTGGCTACAGCAAGAGCCTGCTTGAGAAAAAGTTCTTTTCAGTTTCTTCTTTTTTTATTTAAATTGCTATATTTGAAGATACAGGACTTTCTCGGTGGCAAAAATGCTTTGTCTTTGAACCCGGTTGAAATGAAGAATACTGTACCACTAGCTTCTTTGCTATTCTTTATTGTTCTTGCATGCTAATTGTGTTCTATTTTGCTAAACTAAAAAGGAAATGATAAGCATTTTTAGGTCTAAGGCCATGTTCACACAACTTATGTTTTGCATAAATCATGGCAATTTGCAACAAGGGGCGTGATTTATACAAAACATATGTTGTATGTGAATTAATGCAATTCCAGCCGGAGTGTGTATACATAATATACGCTCCAGCCCGGATTCCAACTGGCCGCACAAAAAAACTGACATGTCAGTTTTGTGCATCCGCTATTCATTGAGTAGCGGCTGCACAGACACGTCAGTTCACACAATGGTGAGTGCAGCTCCAGCTGTACTGCAGTACCGCCCGCAATCATCCTGACATCGGCCATTCTGTGACACGGCCGGGTCACAGAACGGCCAGTGTCTTACATTGTGTTACATTGGTTACATACAAAGATAGTTTTGGAACTGGCAAGGATGTGCTCCGCTGTTACTATCAAAACAAGAATTTAGAATAGATAAAATATTAATAAATATTTAGGGGTAGATTTATCAATTACAGTGCGCAAACCGGTAATTTTTGAGCAAAGGGGATTCATACCGATTTGTGCTAGAGGCAAACATTGTTACATCAGTCCCTTAGCATAAATGTAATTGCTGTATAGAGATGTATTAACAAAGGACTTTGTCATAGAGAAAAGGAAGGTAATACTGTATCTGCATTCATCAAAAGGTAATATATGATGAAGTGTATATACAGTCTAATGATTTTCTTCCTTAATACATTCAGTTTTGTGTATTACAATATTTAAGGTTTTAAAGGCTTGCACATGATCAGTATATTATTACCTTACAATTTAATTTAGAAATATTACAATGATCAATTGTAAGACTTTTATTTCCTAGTAATATTTTTTGTTCCTTGTACAAATAGTCAAAGAGGCATTCCCAAGCTCCTGAATAGTTGCAAGCTGGAATGCCTCTTTTCTTCACCCTCCCTGCTTTATTGAGCCCTGAAAGCTTAGTCCCAAGCAGGGTCAGGTATGGGAGGGGGAGGAAGGAGGTGTTACAGCTTGCTACACTTCAGGAGCGGAGGAAAGCCTCTTTAACTCTTCTTATTATATAATAAAAGCATTAGTATACTGTCAGGACTGTGCCTCGGCACTCCTTGGTTTGTGCTGTGCATCCAAGAAGGCGCTGAGTTTGATGTTTCTATGCAGTGTTCTGAACCCTGTCTTAAAACTGTATCTTAGGTTTGTTCAGCCTCACCCGCCATGCTTGCTATGCTTTTGGCAGCTTCAGGTTAGTTTTCTTTGCTAGGCTAAGTATTTCTCTGCTGTGACCTGTAGTTCTCTGACCTTATGGCTTTGTTCTTTGACTTCCCTGTCTGCTGCCTGCCTAGACCTTTCTGCCTGACTTATTGACTACCCGACTGCCTCTGATTTTGTACTTTTGCTGCCCGCTGTTGCTGACCCAGATTGTATACTTAGAATTATTGTGTTTGTTTGTCTGTCTGTGTTTCATTTGCACCTATGTTAGTGCAGAGACCATCCTTGTGGTTATCCACAGCTGCCTTGGGCTGTCAGTGGCAGGTAGGCAGGGCAATGGGCAGGAACAGAGCAAGACTCACTGTCCATGTCCTTTTCTTTCCCACTGCTTGTCACTGACTGAGCCAACATCTCCGTTCTTGAAGCATAGCCACATATATTAAAGGTGCCAGGTGTCTCCCTGATCCAACAGCTATCTAACAGTGTCATCAGTTTGGAACATAAATTGCAGCTGACATTTTCCCTTTAATGATAGTCATAGGTATATTTTTTGGTTGACTCCAGGTCATCTTTAATCATTTATTCTTATTAATACTAATTTAGGTTATGTTCACACAACTTTTTTTCAGCTCCATTTAAAATGATGTCCGTCATTTTGAGTCTAAAATAATGGACGTCATTTAGCTGACTAGCCTTCCCTTAGTGCACTGACGACAACATTTCCGTCTTCCCATTGACTGCAATGCATTGCATTACAGTCAGATAAATCGCGGCAATAATGAATGATTTTTTTTTATTGCAAAAGTGGCTGCCTTTTTTTCCATTTTTGATGTTGTGTGAACATAGCCTTAGAAAACTGTTGCAGCATTAATAAGATTAATTGTATCGAAGCATACAAACCTACAATATCTTGCTTATGAGGACATCAATTAGGAGATCTCAATTACTTTTGATGTTTGCTCAAAATGTTTGTCATGAATTTGTGATGACTTTAGTAGCAATGGTTTAACATGAGAGCTTTCACACAGAGACATTTACTCTTTTCGATGTTTTGTGGAACTGGCCGGCCAGATGGCTTTTACAACTCAATGTAAATATCACACATGGAATCCAGCTCAGCGCTAGAACCAACTGCCACTTTACTGACTCTCTTATGTGCATACAATACAAAGATATTGATTTTTCTGAAAGTACATGGCTCTTTGCCTTGGCTTGCTGCCTGCCAGCACACAAAATGAGACACTTAATAAATGACGAACATTAAGTGGAAGCCTGGACTTCCTCCGTTCACTGGCTAAAGTCAATGCTTTCTTAACAGTGTCAGAGGAAGAAGGCTGAACATTTTACAAGCAAAATCACTTGCAAGAAAATACACTTCTTTTTTAGGACTCCAGTAAAATACTGTAGAGGTTTATATTTGTAGTATATAAAGCACATATATTCATTGTACCTAATCCCTGTGATGAATATATAACCCACTATACATTATTTATTCTGTAAACTGTCACATAGAAAGGTTGGTTCTAGAAAGCAGCATTGCAGCATTGCAAGTAGTCCCTCTACCATTCCAGTATAAGAATCTCTTTAAATTCTGTCGAAAAGGCCATGTAAGTGACTATTCAATGGGATTGGAAGAATAATCTCAGATGAGCTGTCAGCCAAAGTGATGTCATCAAACAATAGGACATTCATTTGTAGACAGCCTTCTATTGTCTACTGACAGTTCCTGATAGAAGGCATTGTAAGCTTTGAATCTTATTCCTTGCCTTACTTATCCATGGCTTTGCTAGCTTCTCACCTAATTTATTGTTTGCTCCTTTACTTTCAGTGTTTCAGATGTGAGATGCAAAGATTAGTTCCATTGTTACATCTAAAGCATATTTAAATTATCTGCAAATATATACAATTCATGAATTCTATGGACGTCCACGTAATGCAGAGAGGCAATGTTTTGAGCATGGACCAGAAACAGCTGAGGTGAATAATAATGCCATTGTTGCTGTAGTGTGCAAAATAACTTAACATTTCTTGTGAGCTTAAATGGTCACTGTCATTTCTAGTGACTTTGTTCAATTTAAGGCTATGTGCACATTTAGTAATAGACTGGAACGGCCGGTCTCTGAAAAGATTATCCCGGCCGGTACTGCAGTACCAGCCGGATGATCTTTATGACCGCAGGGTTCTGATGTGGGTGCATCCGTGCGCCCCTGCCTCATAACTCCCCACTGCACACTATGGAGCAAGTGACCGGAGCCACTTGCTCCACAGTGTGCACTGACATGGTTTTCTACGGCTGCTATTCAATAAATAGTGGCCGCAGAACACTGACAGGTCAGTTGTTTGCGGCACCACCAGAGATCACAGCCGGAGTGTATACTATGTCCCATAGGGAGCCCATAGATGGGAAAGTAACGTATATTTTTGTAATAATCACGCCTGTTGTACAACGGCCGAGATTTTACCAAAATATAGGTTCTATGAACATAGCCTAATAAAATAAGTGATGTACTTTAATTTATCAATGTTCATTTTTGTCTATAAAAAATAGGCCACTAAGAGTTTCCCTCCTCCCATATCTGCTGTCTCCTGCCTGTTGTCAATTCAATTCCGTCTTTAGTGACTGATAGACTGAGGAAGAATGCAGGAATGCAGTTACTCCATTCTGTATGCTGATGGCTCTCATTAAATTGCCAAGCATAGTCATCCCTGCATCTCATAGCCTCCACAGCTATCTCTTACCTTAGACACATTGGCCTATCAGGCCGGCGAAACAAGGTAAAGGTTATTGAAAGTGAAATTGCAAACATATTTCGCTGAATCGACGTTCCCAGCAGAGCAGTGCTTTAAAGCATGTCTATTGCAAAGAAGACAGCTAGAATTAGCCTGGCTTCTCACATAGGTGGCTAGGAGCAGAAGCTTCAGCAAGAAGTTCAGCTGATCGTCAAAATCCCTTGCTTTGGAAAAAGAGTTGTCTAGATATGACAACATCTTGAATCAACATGCTACCCAACATGTATCTGTAATCTTTGCATAATCAGTATTAAACTGGAATACCTTGGACCCAAAAGAGAAAAACAATCAATAATAGCCCTAACAAGAGACTTATCTTCATAAGTTCATTGGTTATAGGTATGCTTGAGATGCTGTTGTCCTCCTGTGGAACTTTGGGGAACAGCAAAAGGACTGTTCAGATCCTTGTTAATTTACTTGAATACTGGCTCCTCAGCTGAGCCTCACCAACAACTAGGGGGCGCCTCACTGGTGAGGCCCACCTCACAGTTTGAGAAGCACTGGTATAATGTATCATATCTTGCTGATGTCAAATATTAGGCTGTAGCATATTAGTATGTAATAAGAATATCGTGTTTCTGTTGTATTGGATTCTTGTTGCATTGTTTACTAGCTCTTTCTAGTTCATTCTATTGTGATTAATGCGAGCCATAACAAAATCTTCATTGTCAGTTTTTACTAAATTAGACCCAATCTGCCAACTGTGAGTGGCCCTTTACGCAGTCATGAATCATGAGCCACAGTTTTCTAATTCATACAGTACATTCTAGCTATTGGATTTTTGCTTTATTATTAACAGGCAATTAGGATTGTCACAATGCACTGTGAGAAGACAAATTGTTTTGAATAGCATTTTCTAATTTTTCATAATTAAGTGGTAATATAATAGCCCTACATAAACAATTGCGGCTTGAAGCATGAAAATTTATTTTAAAGGTTTAATTGTCCCTTTGCTCATAAGTGTAAAAAGGCCTGAATGTTTAAAAGCCATAGAGGTCTAGGCCAATGATAGTGGAGTACCACATCTCAATTAACTTAGCCTTTATGTGTATTCCTCAGTGGATGTTCTTTGCTTACTACTCATAAATGTTTAACCACTGTAACTTTTATAGTTATTTTTATGTATACAACATGTATGAGATAAGGTTTAGAATCTTGAACGGTGTCAGATAATGAAAAGAAAGCATAATGGTAGTAAAGTTCACTAATGCTATTATAACATTTGTGAAAAAGTAAAATTAATTCCTTATCATAATATGACATCCAAGTACAGCAAATGTTGATTAGGGAAGTATGAAGAGAGATTAAGAGCTGAGCCTGCTCTATATACAGTGGCTGCTGGCTGCTATCTGCAGCTGACACCTGATATCAGTGACCAGTATAGAAGATCACTCTGATGCTTGTCGTTTAACTCCCTAAATACAGTCAGTAGTAACTGTGGCATCTAGAGAGTTATCTGACAATTGCCAGTCCTGTTGTAATCTGCTCCCCTACAAATGCAGGGGTTGTTATTGAAGCCAGAGGCATTTTGAAGGCCTAAGTAGCTGTCATGTTAGATCAGCTGTTTTACAGTCTTTCATAGGTAAAAGTAGATAGCTGGTATGACAGTACAAGTCTACTTGGGGATAAAAAAAAAAAGTACTGTTTTTAAAAATAATAATAAAAAAATATTATCAGAACACAAACAAAAAAATGAAATAAAATTCCCAATGCCAGAAAAAACAATCAAAAATGCTATCAATGTGAACTACAGTTAACCATGTGAAAAAAAAATAAAAATAAAATAAAGCTCCCACACAACTCCCTAGATAAAAAAAAAAAAACACCCTATAGTGAACCGTGAAAAGACCTGCAGTCGAATGCTCTAACGGTGCTGTCCAACAACCATTGTGTGAATGCAGAATTCATGTATCTGAATGACTGCTACTCACTGCTATAGGACATATGGAGATTTGGCTACCTCTGTCAGTGTCATAGACAGTAAATGAAGTGGGAGTCATAGTACCAAAATTAAACAGCGACTAGGGAAATGCCATTTTAATGATTAGTGTGCTACCCAGCAGTCAGACCCCAAGCCATAACAGATTTATTATCAACCCTAATGCTAGATGTTTTTTTTTAATGAGAAAACCTCGAGCATGCTCAGGTCCTTTTCGAATCCGAGCATGCTGCATTTGTTTATCGGTGGCTGAAGAAGTTTGTTGCAGCCCTAAGGCATCCAACTCCTTCAGAAACAGGTAATCAAATGCCACACTGTCGGGTTTGTTCGAACTCAAACCTGCTTGAGGTTTGTTTATCTAATTACAATAGCACATGTAACTTAAAGCAAAGTTAGTTACTAAGAAATGTAGAAAAAAAAAAAAGAGAAATAGATGCTAGTGCACCAGTATCCTAGCATTTTTCTCTCTTTTCGTTTATGTTGTTCGATGTGTGGGAACAATATCATTAAATATAAATAGTTTGGATAATTCAGCACATTGTGATACAAAATATTTCTTTTCTAATATATTAACCCCTTCCCTTCCGGGGGCAATTTTCACTTTTGTGTTTTTTTTTTTCCTTCTCAGGTTTAAAAGGCCATAGCGCTTTATTTCACCTACAGACCCACATGAAACTTTATTTTTGGGAAATTAATTGTACTTTGCAATGACAGACTTAATTTTCCCATAAAATTTGCTGCAAAACCAAGAACCAAATTATTTGTGTAGTGAAATTTTAAAAAA
Organism: Dendropsophus ebraccatus; assembly: GCF_027789765.1. Lineage (NCBI taxonomy): Eukaryota > Metazoa > Chordata > Amphibia > Anura > Hylidae > Dendropsophus > Dendropsophus ebraccatus. The sequence goes on along the minus strand of NC_091460.1, from coordinate 78,601,022 downwards.
AGCAATTTGTTTTAATTTCAGGGGGTTTCGTGTTTATGCCATTTAAAAAAAAAAAAAATATGTTTAAAATTGCTCTATGACCATGCTTAAAAGGCTTTTCATTTTTTTGCTCTATGAGCCTGTGTGAGGTGTCAGTTTTTGCGCCATGATTTTGCACAGCTTTGGGTTTTTGCACTTACTCCGTTTACCGAGCATCATCATGAATGTAATAATTTTAATAGTATTTGCAAATTTGTGGTGATACCAAATATACTTGTTCATGTATTTATTTTTATTTAAAAAAGTGGGAGGTGATTTAAAGTTTTAATAGGGGAGGGGATTTTTTTTTTTTTTTTTTTATTAATAATAAAAAACTTTTTTCCTTTTTTTTACCACACTTTAACTTTTAGTCCCCCTGGGGGACTTTAATTATTACTGCATCGATCAGATCAATGCTGTAATACTCTGGGCTGCTGCAGCCCAGATCTATAGATTTCCAAGCCAGGATCTGTTGTTATTTATTTATTTATTTATTTATTTATTTATTCATTTACTTTTTTAAGGCCCCCTAGGGGATTTTCATAAGCAATCAGTAGATTGCTTACATTGGTCAATGATATGCTACTGTATAGCATTGATAAGTGAGATCAACGCTCTGCTACTGCAGTCTGCTGCCGGAGTAGCGTGGGTTTATTATGGATTCATATATTTTTCAAAATTTTTCAGAATTGCTCTTACAACTACTTCAACCCCTTCATGACCAAAGGTCATTGATGCACAGATTTCAAGGTCAAATTGAAGTAATGTTTCTCTTCACCTTCTAAGAAACATAGCACGATATTGGAGCGGTCCCACACACATATAAAGCCCCTTCAGTCCATGAACCCATATATACGTTTCTACTGCACGGTAAATGTGCAGCAGGAACGTATATAGACAGATTGTGGACAGGAAGAGGTTAAGAATAAACATGTGATGAATTACAGAGCTTGCATTCTATACAGTAAACTGATTGCAAATTCTACAAAATATAAGATAAGGATTGAATAATACCATGTGGCTTGTTCGTTTGTTTTAAATTATTGTGATTCATTCCTTAAGAGATATTATTATAGTACAGAGTTACTGTGAAACTATAAAAAATACAGAAATAATTAAAAATTGAATTTCAATGCAAATGTGGCCTTTTCTTTATACCGCAAGAATGCACATTTATCAACCAGTCATAAAGCGTATTGTTGACAGTTTTAGAAGAAAACAGCCATAATGTGTCTTTTCGCTTTGTTTCCTGGGTAGCTACAATCACAATATGTTCTTTTTTAAAAAAGAAAAAAAAAGAAAGGTCAGAAGCATGTACCAGGCATATAAAAAATTATGGAAAAAATAAATAAATATATATATATATATATATATATATATATATATATATATATATATACTTTTTTTTTTTTTACTTTTATGTAAGCTATCAGTACATACAGAAGCATGTGGCACCCAACTTACAAAGTTGCATTTGCTGCAAATCGCTCTGCCAATTCGCTTTATACTGTGAAGTGAATTTCACACGATTCGTTCACAAATTCCTTCCCTGTATCCATCCCCTCCTTGGTTGAACTTGATGGACATGTGTCTTTTTTCAACCACATTAACTATGTAACTATGTAACTATGGAGGGGGGAGGGGCCGAAGGGAGATGAGCAAGCAGGAAGAGGAGACATGAAGGTCAGCTGTTTGTAGGCTGTCTGAGCACCTAAAACGCTGGATTCAGGGGTCAGAAAGGTCAGTGCTTATCCAGGAACTTGCTAAGAGAAGATTGCAGGGTGTTGTGCTGTGCAGGATTATTTCGTGCTCACTCACTCCTCTCAGCAAATGTGTTGGATCGTTAAGGCACCTGTGCTGTGTTTAGTCAGATGATGAATAGAAGAAATGCTGCCCAGGGGCGTTCCTAATGGTGATGAGGGTGGGGAGGAGGGATGGAGAGGTGATGCAAGCCTAGGGCACAGACACTCTAGGCCACGCCAATTTGACACAGGGCTGCAAGTTTAAAGGCTGTTTTTTTAGGACAATACCTGCATCACCTGCTGATGAACGGACCCCAGGACAGATCTTGGATTAAAAGCAGCTATCCAAAGGTACAAACTGTTTTGTGTGTGTGTGTGGGGGGGGGCAGATTGCGGGTACAGAGTTGCTTTAAGCAAAGGCAAAGAGAGAAATTGAGAGAAATAGGGAGAGAGGAGATGATAGGAGAGTCCATTGTGGGTGGGTTTCTGTGAGTGCTGTGGGTTATACCAGTGTGTGGGAGAAGTGGTCAGTACCTATTGAATCTAGACTGTGGGTGCTGGCCTATCCCATCTATTGAGGCACCAGTAGTGTTACTATTTCCCATATAAATAATTTGGCTCCCTCTTAAAAAAAAAAAATCAAAGCGTGCTAAAGTCTGGCCTACAGAGTATGGGGAGTGTTAACAGCCAAGGTGACAAACAAGGTGGTCCAAGTGGAACACAGGCTTGTGGAAATGTTGATCCCTATGCATTCAATCCAGTCTGTGAGGGCTGTAAAGCCAGTATGCCTTCAAACCAGATTGTTTCTGGTGGTAGCTTAAAAAGCATTAGTATATAGTATACCTAGGCCTGTATTTAGAGTTCATGCTGCCCTAGGCACTTTGCATACTGAGGCGTACAAATCCCTTGTGAACATTTTCAGTCGAACTAACTCTCAGAACACCCTACATTTATTCAGCTCTCAGGGTATGCTGGAAGTTGTAGTCTCTGAGAGGAAAACCCTTTAATAAATCACTGTGTGCAGAGTCTCCTGGTGGCTGCAATCTGTGGGTTACAACCATCAGCCCTGAAGGTCCAGCAATACATCTATCTACACTGTACTACAACTCCCAGCATATCCTGAGGGCTGCAGACTGTCAGTAAATGCTGGGAGTTGTAGTGCCTGCAGCTATTGTAGATGGGTCCCATACACTGGATGCTTTGTGGGAGATCAGAATACATAGATTTGTAGGGGCTCTGTGTAGGGAAGTGACTCCAGATGTTTTTGTTCTATCCCCTATTAGTGATGTTCTGGGGTCATTTCCCGTCACTGAACCCCCACAGATCTATGTATTCTTATATGCCACAAAGCATCCAGTGTATGATGCACCTAGGACCCAAATACAACAGCTGCATGCACTACAACTTCCAGCATGTACTGACAGTCTGCAGCTCTCAGGATATGCTGGTTGTAGTGCCTGCAGCTGTTGTAGTTGGGTTCTTGTTTAAAGGTTTGCACCAGTGTACTGTAGTGATTGCGGGGCTTTGTCAATACAGTACCGCAAACAAATACACTAACCCATTTAGACCCCAATGGTACACAGGCTCTGCACACTATAGAAGTGATTACAGTGCAGTTACTAATGACTCACAGGTGACGTCTTCTCTGATTGCCGTCGCTCACTTTTTGCTTTCTTCTCCATCTGGCGCAGCATCATGAAGACTTCTCCAACCACAACTCGTCTGCAGGCAGGCAGCTGGGGTGACTGGGGAAGGGAGGCAGCTGGGGGTGACTTGGAAAGGGAAGAATCTGGGGGGGGCAGGGACAGGTGGAGCAGCTGGGGGTGACTGGGAAGGGAGCAGCTGGGAGTGACTGGGGGATCAGCTGAGGTGACAGACAGGGAGATCATCTGGGGTGGCAGGGGGCGCAGCTTGGGGTGGCAGGGGGACCAGATGGGAGGGCAGGGGAAGAAGATGGTGGGGCAGCTAGGGTGGCAGGGGGGGAAGATGGGGTGGCAGAGCGAGAAGATGGGGGGGAAGCTGAAGTGACAGGCAGGGGGAGCAGATGGGGGCAGGGGCATCGGCCGGGGGCAGATGGAGAAGCAGGGGGGGAAGTGGGAGAGGTAGCGGGAAGAGGGATCAGCCGGGGGACAGGGGGAACAGCTGGGGCAACAGGGGAAGCAGCTAGGGCAACATGGGAGCAGCTAGGGTGACAGGGGGAGCAGCTGGGGCAACAGGAGAGCAGCTGGGGCAACAGGGGGAGCAGCTAGGGCGACAGGAAGGGGAGCAGCTGGGGCGACAGGGGGAGGGGAGCATCTGGGGTGACAGGGGATGGGGAGCAGCTGGGGCGAAAGGGGATGGGGAGCAGCCGGGGGACAGGGAGAAAAGATGGGGCGACAGGAGGAGCATCTGGGAGGACGGGGAGGTGAGTAGCTAGGGGTAGCAGGGAGAGCATCTGGGGGTGGCAGGGGGAGCATCAGGGAGGGCAGGGGAAGAAGATTGTGGGGCAGTTGGGGTGACAGGAAGGCGGATCAGCCAGGGGGGGGGGGGGCAGATGGAGAAGCAGGGGGGAAGAGGCAGTGGTCAGGGGGGGCAGCTGGGCTGCAAGGGGAACAGCTGGGCGGCAAGGGGAACAGCTGGGCGGCAGGGACAGAGACAGGCGAGGCAGGCTGGGCAGGTCCGGAAGCTCACAGTCGCAGCCCCGTGATCCCGGACTTATCCCCTGATTTGTGGCGCACGTGATGTGACGTCATCATGCCAATGCCGAGAAGGGGAGAAGTTCGGGCACTGCGGGGCTGCGGCTGTGAGCTTCTGGCCTGTCTGTGCCAGAAGCTCACGCCGTTTCTGCATTGGGGGGACCTGCCCAGCTGCACCCCCTGACTCCCGGCCGACCCATTTTTTCCCTGATCCATGTCGCGCATGTCCGCCATCTTGTGCCAAGACGTCATCTTCGTCCTGCTGAACCGCTCCGACCATCCCTAGTACCGGCCGCCTTCTGCAGCATCATCAGATGCTCAGCCGCGATTAGTTATGACGCGGCAGAAGGCGGCCGGCATCAGGGACGGCAGCAGCGATTCGGCCGGCCTCCTGAAGATGACGTCTTGGCACAAGATGGCGGACGGACGCGACACGGATCAGGTATGTATAATTCACCACACTTCCAGGTACATGTGTGGGGGTGGTGAGACACGGGAAGGGGGCGATTCACAGACATAACATACATTACAAAGTTGTATAACTTTGTAATGTGTGTTATTCTGTGAATAATTGTTTACCGCCGCACTACCCCTTTAATAAAACCCCCACTGCCATGGTAACAAAAAAGGGAAATGTCCTCTTTGAGAAACCTAGTCATGGGGGTAATACTGTTTTGGGGGGAATAGCTTGCATGATGCACTTTGTTGATGCATTGAGCTGCTGTGGATAATATATGCCTGTGTTGGAAATGGTTTAATTGGTCTACACCATGGGCACTGAATCTGAAGATGGGGTTCTTTAAATGTATGCAAATTCATTTTGTGTATTTCCTAGGGGATTATCATATTATTGGGTGACACTCACACTGCGGGGGTCCCGAGAGGTAAGTTCAGGCTGTTCCTGTCACCTACACTTAAACGTCACAATTGCGGTTTAAGGGGTTAATGACAGGCTGCCTGTCATTAACAATGAGGGCCCGGCTACTGATTGCAGCTGGCCCCCACCTGCTAATAAGCGAGCTCTGCTCCTGAGTGTGCTTCATAGTAGGATATGCAGCAGGATTGAATGTACCTGTACACCTAGGGTCGTCTGGTGACAGACGGCCAGGGCATACAGGTATGTCCAGGGTCGTCTAGGGGTTAACATATGGTATGTTTATGTTTTAAGCAATAAGCTTAGCCAGTTGTCCATTTATTATTATGACCATAAGGTTGTTGTTGGAGTAGTGCTGTCTCCTGGTGATGGTTTCAGACAGCGAGTGCTGTCTCAGCAGTAGTGGTGTTTCCCCCCTGGTCCAGAAGTAGGAGGAAGATGTAAGGGACTTACTGCTTCGGACTGAGGCTGCATAATTCTGACTGCACAATGGTAGCTGCTGAAGCTGTTGTTGTTTATGAGCATCAAATGGCAGTTCTCCCATGCAATGGGGTGGTGGCATTCCATGTGCTGAAGCATAGAACCGAAACCCAACCAACTTTATGGTCACAGATGCTACAGATAGCATCATGGTCTTTGCCAAAATGAAAAAACTGACAAAATACTGATCAAAGTAGGCGGTTCTTTGTGGCAGTTGCACTGCTACACTGTTGTTGAGTTCTGCTGCTACCTTGGGGTACCAATCAGGTGCCTGTGCCTTCCTGAACACCAGTCTGTCGGCTAGCTGATACTGTACCCCTCCCCCTTTTGCCTTTGGAACAATGTGCTGTTGATGGGTCCTACTACTGGCTCAGTAGAACAAATACATCTTCATCCCCTGATGATGATGATGATGATGATGATGATGATGATGATGATGATGATGATGATGATGATGACATCTGACGGCCAAGATTTCACGTAGGGTCTGCTACATCATCATCATAGTCTGGGACAAAGTTATCCTCTCCTAACCTCTCTTCCTCCAGTGGCATGCAGTGTGATCCCGAACTATTGTCATAGGCTGCTCCTCTCTTGATCTTCTGATTGCTTTGTGACCTAGAAAACCCTGGAGTCTTAATGCTGTCTTCCAATCACTGACTGTCCTTACATTCCGCCAAAATATATTTGAAGTACAGAAGCTGGATCTCTGGGTGTAGTGCTAGGCTTGATAGAAGCTCTCTTGCTGGTCCTCCAAAGCTGACTTGAAGCCAAGATACGACAGGAGACAGGGCACAGGAAATGTCCTGCCCTTGACACAGATTAGTGTTGGCAATGCTTCACAAGGATCCTTCTGATGAATGCTGGCTCCTGGATTGACTATTGACTTAGTTGGAACTTTGAGGTATCTTTTTCATAATACAAGCCTGCCTAGTATTTACCTGAAAACCGTGTCTTACCGAAAGCTGCAACCTTTGCTAAAGCCTGTTAGGATCGCCACTACCATGACTGCGTGTTCCAATTTCTTCTCATGTGAGTAGTAAAACCATGCAACATCCAAAGTATAGCACATCCACCACCCCTGGAAACATGACTGGTGGGAGAGCTGACTCTTTCCTGAAGGCCCTTAAAGATCCTGGCTCGGCAGTTAAACTTGTTTAACAGCGTTCGTTGCATAGCAATGGACGTTGTTAAACTGCCAGTTACTGGGCTACATTCAGGACGTTTCTGCAGTTGATACCTCTGTAACGGTTGCAGGACCATTCATTTTTTTTACAATTGACTTGAGGGCCGACGCCGCACATTACATTGTGTGAACAGCTAGCTGAACAGTGTTTGGAAATAATAGGCAGGTACATTATTTTAGCACACGTTCTAATGAACGGAAGTTAACATAACGCTGTGTGAATACAGCAGGCGGCATTGCATTGACTTCAATGCAAAGCCGCCCCTGCAGTAAAGAATGGAAGCTCATTCCATTGCAATCAACGTCCGTTCTTCACTGAAAAACGTAGTGTGAACATAGCCTTTGTGTACAAATGAAATCCGTTTTTCCATAGGCTTAAATGCAATTAATTAACGTCAATTAAATTGATGCAATAATGGATGTTTGTTTGTTTTTTTACTTAGTGTGAACATAGCCTTTGTCAGCCTTGGCCGTTTTAGGGTATTTGTCAGAAGAAAATCAAAGAGACCAAATCATCTTTAGGGATAATTCTCTAATAAAAGTTATGTTTGGCAACCAATGATGGTTGGGTTAGAGGAGTAACTAGCTTTTCCTGCACTCAGGGCAAAGATTCACCTTGTTTCTTATCTGGACAGCAAAATAGGAAACAACACAATAAAAAATACTCCTTACATAATGCAGTCATCACGTCAGACACTCTGGCACCGATAAAACAGTGTATTTGGAATAAAAATACAATTTCTGGAAAAATCAATCTGGTATCACTGCCTATAATAAAGCAGGAAAATCATATCTTTAAAGAAAAAAAGACTGATGACTTTTACTATATTCATATTAATATTACCTTTTTTCTTTTTAAGCCCTTTTTAATCAAAGGGTTAAAGGGTGATAAAGTTTAGTGGAATGTTGCTTTATCTGTCACTATTGTGTTTTACACAATCTGTGCCAATGAACTGTGACCTCCTGAAAACAAAAGAGTTTAGGTCATTCTGATGTAGCAGTAGTTAATAAAGTGGCCACTCAAATGTACAAGATCATTATACTTAATTATGAAGTGCATATATTAGATAAAGCAATCAATTCTTATTGTGAGTATTGCTTTGCAGTGCTAATCCTGGTACTGTATGTTTATGATAGCATAAAGAAACACAGTTGTAAAGGAAAATGCATTAGTCTGAGCACGTCAAGAAATTACTGTTTCCCTTTCAGGTCAGTGATAATAGTTTTGTGTTGCATATACAACTGTACGTACAGAGACAGTGATGGGTAAACATATGGCAACCAGTTACATTGTTTGATCGGAAGAGAGACAAAACACCGGACAAACCATCTGCACAATGCATATTTCCTATAATATAGATAGTGTACATATGCATATACTGCATCTTCCTTAGCATGTTTGTTGTCTCTCATGAGGGCTGCAGCAATGAGTATTCTCAAAGGTTCTGTTATTGAGACAAATGGGTATGTTACCACAGGATTTTAATAGGGAATGGCAGCGCCTTTCTTGCTAGTGTATTCCCTTGTCTATTTTGTAACTTGATTACATTTCACAAATTGCATAATATCAAATTACTACATAATAGCTTCTGATATGATTCTCCCACTAATTAAAATTTGAGTTATTGTCATACTTAAATTAATATAGATCATTACTCTTATACTATCTATGTAAACCCTTGAGAAATTTATGTAGAAGCCAGAATAATGTTTTATAGAATACAGTATAACATCATATGGCAAACTTGATACTACTACTACTACTGTTTCATTGTTTGAATATGTTAGATGAACATGTCCTTGAATTATAATATCTAATTCTGAGCTTTATGGGCAATCTGATAATTAATTATTGGTTACTGCTTATGACATATCACAATTAATATGCACAACTATGGCCTTACCATAAGGGCCAGAGGGGACTTTGGTTCAGTACACTGATTGATGAGACACTGCTGACTGCTTATAAAATAAAAGAGAAGCAGCTACTAATTTCTGACTATTTGTTTGCATGGTATTCTCATTTACCCTTCAATTCCCTTACAGGGGCAAGTAGAGAAAGCTAGATGTCGTAGTTAAGTCTTGACCATGTAAAGGGGTGCTCATACCACTCTTCTGTTATGACCAGTTATAAGTTACTCCTACTATATACTTCTATTATAGGTTTTGCTTTGAGACTAAGTACCTTCAAGCTGTTGCTCTCCTCCTTTAAATGGGCACTTTCATTATCAATAAATAATTTTATATCAGAAGGTGAGGTAATACACTACATTTGTGCAAATTACTTACCCCCCCCCCCTTTTTTTCTATATGAAATAGAATGCTATACATTCGGCCACTAGGTGTCTCACTTACTGGAAAACTGTAGTTGAGGCTCTGTCACTAATGCCATTTGGTCTTTAGTAACAGCAAAACAAGAGACAAAATGCAGGAAGTGATGTTAGTTGGCGCAGTAACGATAAATGCTGATTGGCCAGCAGCCATGCACTGATGCAGATAAGTAAACTTACTTATATAAGTAAAGGCATGCCCACCAGCTCAGAGTGAAAAGCAGATGCATGAGCAGCACAATGAAGCACTAAATGGGCCACTGGAGCGACAAAAGTAATATCCAAATGGACAGCATACACAACGCAATCATGAACTATATATTTGCTGTCATGGGGGACACTTATCAAGACTGCTTCTACACTGCTCTGAAGGTGCGAGAGGAGACTGCGCCTCTTCCCCACCTTGTTAAGCCCTCCGACCCATCAGGAAAGCGGGGGATATGGCTTTCTTATGCCATAGTAGAGGGGAAAATCTTCCCCTTTTTTGTTGTTTAAACATCAGGGGTGCATAATGATAAATCCCCCCCCCCCCCCCCATAGTGTTTATAGGATAAAGTAATTTCGATAAGGATGGTAGGTTCCCTGGAGGATGAACTTTTGCAGACAGAAGCCACAGGAGATTGCCCAATGAATCGTAGTTGAGGCAGCATGAAAGTGATGTCCCCTTTATTAGTTGACTATATGTAAATTTACAGATGGCTATGCATGTGTGATCACTGTGATCCTTTAACCATTCTTCAAGATTAAGGCTATGTTCACACTACGTATATTTCAGTCAGTATATGTATATTTCAGTCAGTATATTTCAGTCAGTATTGCAACCAAAACCAGGAGTGGATTAAAAACACAGAAAGGATCTGTTCACACAATGTTGAAATTGAGTGGATGGCCACCATTTAATGGCAAATATTTGCTGTTATTTTAGAACAACGGCTTTTATATTGAAATAATGGCCGTTATTTACTGTTATATGGCGGCCATCCACTCAATTTCAACATTGTGTGAACAGATCCTTTCTGTGTTTTTAATCCACTCCTGGTTTTGGTTGCAATACTGACTGAAATATACGTAGTGTGAACGCAGCGATAAAATGTATGCCAAAACCATGTCGTTTTCTTTATACAAAGGGAGGTCCCAATGGTATGTACAGGGTGTACAAGGAACCTTGCATCTTCTTACCTCAATTTATTTCTCTATATTTCTATGAGACTGATTGCAGAATATTTGGTCAAGCAGAAGGAATGTCTTTGTGCATCAAAATTTGCTCCTACAGACGCGCTTCTTCTTTTTTGATAGATTATATTGTGCACTAGAGTGGAGAAAGAGTTTATTCCCAAATCAATAGAAATTTAAACTATGAATTGCATTGTTATGGTATCATGTTTTTTTTATTTTTGGACATCTAGGAGAGAGTAAAACATGAAGCCTGAGAATAAAATGTAAAATACCACTGCCATGAAACTGACCTTTTACTTTATTCAGCAGCCATCAGTTACTGTATCAATGAAGAGGTTCTCAATATCTTTATTAAAGAATGCTGCTTATATATATATATATATATATATATATATATATATATATATATATATAATTTTTTTTTTTTTTTTTTTTTTTTTTACTTGTGTATATGATTTTAGGCCACATGTTATTGTTATGGAGCAAAGAAAAAAGAACTGTAGTCAAGTTGTCAGTACAGGAAAGCAATGAGGAAATATTTGTCATTTATTCTGGGAGTTGTAATAACATGCTCTTATTACCATAAATATATTTAGTCTTTTCCTACAACTTATGGTAATATTTAAAGCATACTTTCAGTCTAATATACTACTACTACTAATATTTATTTGTATAGCCCCAACAGATTCTGCAGCGCTTATTTTTATACATGATACACTTACATATTGCAAAATATTACAATAAAAATACAAAGGGATACGAGACCTGCTCACTGGAGCTTACAGACTATGACTGGGGGGGGGGGGGGGGTGACACAAGAGGCACAAGTGTTTTATGTGCCCATGGTCCAACCATTGTACATAGTCAGAAAGTGCTGGATGAGCTACTACAGCTCAGTATAAGGCTATGTTCATACAACGTCAAAGATATTAAAAAGGCGGCCGATTTTCATATTTAAAATAATGTCCATTTTTGTCGAGATTTAACTGACTGCAATGCAATGCACTGAAGTTAATGGGAAGACACACGTCCAATGCACACAGCATATTGAATAACAGACGTTTTTGCGGCGGGCGTCAAAATAATGAACATGCTTATTATTTTCGGACGTCTTTTGCAAACAGCGGACCTTTTTTATTTGTTGTTCACACACAGTTTTCCTTTTGTCACCGTTCTGTCTCCGTTTTTACTTTTAAATTCAATGGACTTTTTAATAAAGCCACATCCAAAGTCCAATTAGTAACCCCAAACTAGAATAATGTACAAACACCCGTCAGTGCACTAAGGGGAGGTCAGGCTGCTAAATAACGTCCGTTATTTTAGACTCAAAATGACGGACGTCATTTTAAGCAGAGATGAAAAAACGTTGTGTGAACACATCCTATGCATGTTGTTGTCTCCAGTTGCCTAGGGCTGTCTGAGGCAAGGTCAGCTTGGTGGGATCAGGCTAGAGCTCACTGTCTGTGTCCTCCCTTACCCTTATTCTTGACGTATTCCACCTTTGTTGTGGACAGTGACGTCACTCAGAGTTTGAAAACGCAGCGTGGAACGTCAAGGCAATAGTGGAACACTACCAGCTGGTGCACTCCTTTGCCTAAGAAGTTATGATTATGTTACCATATACAAGTGTCATTAAGCCGGAAACGAGACAGGCAATAGGAGTTGTCTAGCTTTTAGTTGTTACTCTGATTTATATTAAGCTCTGTCTGGAATACACCTTTTTGCTTCAGTTTGTTTGTGCCATGGATGATTAGTGGAGGATGTTTGTCACTGGACAGCATCTGTATTATTGCACTGGAGATATATATATATATATCCATCCAGCACAATAATACAAAATTGCTAAACGATGCAGTGTGTTCCCAGCATTTGTTTTGCAGAAACCTATTAAGTTTTTTTGTCCTATTTTTTATTTATTTTTTATCTCTGCCATTTAAGTGATGTTTATATGAAAAATTGCAATAAAAAATGCAAGACATGAACCTAAGCTTTGCTTCAAGGTTTGGCAAACCTGCCGAACTGACCTTTTGAATAGTTTGCTCTGGAGATATATATATATATATATATATATATATATATATATATATATATATATATATGCACAATAATACAAAATTGCTAAACGATGCAGTGTGTTCCCAGCATTTGTTTTGCAGAAACCTATTACGTTTTTTTGTCCTATTTTTATTTATTTTTTATCTCTGCCATTTAAGGGATGTTTATATGAAAAATTGCAATAAAAAATGCAAGACATGAACCTAAGCTTTGCTTCAAGGTTTGGCGAACCTGCCGAACTGACCTTTTGAATAGTTTGCTCATCTCTAATTGCAATGTTTTATGCAAATAAGCTCTGTGCAAAAAAAATTGCAAACTGGTGTCAATTTTGTAAGTTATGGCTTGTGCATGTTACCTGGTTAATGCTCCAGAGGGCAAAGTGCAAGCATTGTGCGTTTGAAACTGTGGTGTCCTGTCTGCAGTAAGTGAAAGGTGGTGGCAGCATTTGGGTGGGGTGTGTGGACTGGTTTTTGGGATGCACTTAACTCATTTTGAGCCTATTGTAATTGGTGTGTGTGTGTGTGTGTGTGTGTGTGTGTGTGTGTGTGTGTGTGTGAAAGTAAGGGCCCTATTACACCAACAGATTATCTGACAGATTTTTTTTTAGCCAAATCCAGGAATGGACTATAAACAGAGAACAGGTAACAATGGAAAGACTGAGATTCCTCGTCTTTTCAAATCCATTCCAGGCTTTGGCTTACAAAAATCTGTCAGATAATCTATTGGTGTAATAGGGCCCTAAGTGTAAGGGCAGAGTGCCCCATTACAGTCAGAACCAGGTCAAAAGCTAGGGAGGTGCCAGATGTGACACTTACCAACTGAGTGGGCAGGTCCTACTCAAAAGCAGGTACAAGCAGGGAACAGTGAGGGACCAGACATTTTGGAATGGGGAGCTGTCGAGGACCAGCATAATGTACGCAACTGTTAATTTTTAGTTATAGAATCCCCCTAACAGCACGTTTAAATATCTAAAAGTTCAATACATTAAATGAAAACTAAACTTGTCATGAGGATATCTCATACTGAAACATGTCCTTTATGCATACATGGTGGGAAACAGTATGCATTTCAATATATTCAAATACAAAGTATGAAATTCAATAGAATAAGTCGGTGGAGGCATATCCCACCCTAATGAGCCACAGAATTTCTATGTGGTTGAATAAATTGTACAAGGTTAGAGCTAGGTATTTTTCATAGTAGAGAGAATACTATATATGCAGTAATTTAAGAAATTTAATTAAACTAAGGTTGCTAGTCTTATAGTTAAATGCAATGAAGAGTAACCAAGAGTTTGACCTTAATATGATTTTTCTAATAGGGTCTAAGAACCATTAGCTTGTCATAGTCTGCATAATAATAGATATATTCTTCTCCATACTGAAACATACAGTACATCTCTCTTTTTAAAGCAAATAGATCAATGTCTGTAAATAACATAATGACCTCTATACTAAAGGAGGTTTCCTTTTTGCATTATCATTGATGAGAGCGATATGCACTTGTATAGTGTTAGTACTATTAACTAAGCCATTTTAGCTTTTCTAATTTGCAGGGTGGGGAATACGATGTTTGCTGCGGCTCTGCAGGTTTGTTGTGACTGTGGAGTCAATCCTGCTGCTAAAAGTCTTAATACTGATCATAACAATACTATAACAAGGACTGCTGACAATGTGGCTCCCATTTGTATTCTCCTATGTTCACTAATGACAAACCTATATTTACTTACAATATTATAATGACTGTATCTCTGACAAGAATGTCATGGCTATCTGGACTCCAACACCTTTACTATCATCATCACAGTTTATTGTGCTTGCTTATTGCATCTGGCATTTGCGTCACACAAATGAACATAGTACAGACTCCTTACATTTTCAGTTTAGCTCCTAAATCATTTATATTATCATATCCGTGGTGTTTGGTTTTACTAATTAACATCTTTCTATTAAGTTACTCCATGTTCTACTCCATATATATGACTGTCATTTTACTTTAGCTTTTATTAATAAAATGTCCGGAAAAAAGAAACACATTCACTGCTTTGGTTATCTCTGTGCATGACTAACAAATGTATACTTTATAAGAGATATATTTAAGAGAACCTATGCCGTTTAGGTTAGCATATTTATTACAAATAACATGATACATTACAAGTGGATGAGAGCCCTTAGAGAGCCCTCGATTTTCTTCCCAAGTGGAGAAGGAATACATGCTTAAGAGCTATAATGAGATTCATAATTTCTCTTGGATAGACTCATTTTATTATCTATCTGATATTTCTGTGTATCCAGGTTTCTACGCTACACAATTAGGCTGTGTTCCCACAAAAATGACAGCCATATTTCTGGACGGCCATCATCTTAGCGCCAAAAGACATCTGTCAATTGGTAATGACAGCCGTCGAGAATGAAGACAATTGTCGGAAAACCTGATTATTAGTTAAAAATCTATATTATTAAGGACACTTCTGGTCTTTCAACACAAAGATTGGTCAATTATTGTGCTACTTTGTTTTCATTGCAAGCTATATGCTACTGGTGTAGAATACCATAGAAGGCATATACATAAGAATGGACTCCTGTCTATTGTTGCACTTCTTCTTGCACATTACTGATTGACAATGCATTTACTGTACAGATTGCTTATCATTTCACATTCAGCAATGCACAGCTATTTCTAGAGCTAACATACAAGTGGCTAGCAATACATAGATTAGAGTGTATGCATTGCCACTCACATACACTTTTTCGAAATGCACCTGTCTGATCTCAAAAGGAATCAGGCCAGTGCAAGGCAGTGCATTAGTCTGTGTTGCAGAACTATGATGCTGCTCTTGTCATGGTGTGCACTACATCTTTGCTTGGGCTTTCAAAAATCCTATTACATATTCCAGAAATAACCTGTATTCCCCATTTGTATGACCATCTGTATGCTTTTTATATATTGTTACTGGCAGGGCCGGCCTTAGTGCAGAAGGTGCCCTGTGTGGAATTTGCCTTTGGCGCCCCAAACCTCCAGGCGCATCAGTAGGACATGAGGCCACAATGCATACAGGAAGTGTGCTATATACTGTGTAGCTTTTGCTATGTTATTCAGTTACATTTAGTGACCCACAGGGGAAGTCTTCTTTGATCAGAGTAATTCACTTTTCTCTCTATTGAGCACAAACAATCTTGAAGTCTTCTCCTGGCCATTAATCCTCTCTTTAGGACCTGCCAAAGAAAGATTTTAGAATCCTTGCTCCAGCACATATAGTAGTTAGGTCCCCCTGTGCCCCTATATAGTAGTTAGAAATTCCCCTTTATAGTAGAAAGGTTCCTATATAGTAGTGATGGTGAACCTTGTCAGTTCAGCTGTTGCAAAACTATAATTCTCATCATACCTGAACATTTTGCCATATGTTGTTAAGGATTGATGGGATATGTAGTTTTGCAACAGTTGGAGTACCAAGGTTTGACATAGCTACTATATAGTATCAAACCCTCTGTACAGTCCCCATATAGTATAGGTCCCTCTGTGCAGTTTCCATTCCCATATAGTATCTGTTCACCCCACATAGAATGAGACCACTCTTCACAGAACCTGAAAAGTACATCCCCTCCTGCATCCCTCATATACTATGAGCCCCCCTCCCTGCAGTCCCCACATCCCCTGCGTACAACCCCCATATATTTTTATCCCCCCATGAAGCCCTATATAATATCAGTCCCCATATGGCATCAAACGGGCCCTATGTGCAAAACAAAAACAAAGATAATCTTCTGATCTGTACCTCTCTACTCCGTTGTGCAGTGATGACAGCACTGGAGCATAGAGGTAAAGAGCAGCATCACACTTATCTGCAGTTCAGATGTGGTTTGCAATTAAAATCCATTCACTTCAAGTGAACTGAGTTTCAAAATCCCATTCAAACTAGAGACAAGAGTGGTGTTGTCTCTTACCATGTTTTTGCAGTGTTGGATAACCCCCTTCAATCAAAGTTTCAGGAACAGCACAATGAATTTACACTGGTGCCTATGCTTTACACTAATGACATGGGGCCTGACGTAATCAATATTCATACTTGATGTATTTGTTAGTGTTCCTTTTATACAAAGAAACTTTAAACCAGATATTCTTGTGTTATGAAATATATATGGTGCATTTCCAGAGCTAAAGTCATTCCACCTTTGAGCAATTTCAAGCCAGCATATAAGTGTAGTCTAAAATGCATTATCTTCGCTGCTGTGCATTGAATTTGCAAAACAATATGAAATAAGAGGGTAAAAATAAGCTGCAGTGTACTTGTATGTTGTCTTCCAAGAAATTATTTCTATTGGTTGCCATAGAAATTATATAACTTTAATACTTCACACATTTATTGAAGTAAAATGACTTTCGAAAGTCCAAACTTAATCCAAATGCTTTTTAATAAAACACCATAAGTATATGTTTACTTACACATGTCAAACATATAACTGGATTTAATTGGTAAGAATAGAAAGCTGATCTAGTAAACATTTCTAAAGAGTTAACAGTATTCTAAGAACATATTAGTATTCTGTCCTAGTGCTTATTACTTACTTATACAAATCAAAGCCAGCTACTTTATGTATAAATGTAAAAAAAAGCATTAAAATATGTTTACTAGGTCATCATGTACACCTAGGGAGGAATTTATCAAGACCAGAGTACTCGTATGCCGGTCTTAAATTAGACCCCGTCCCCTTTTCCTCAGCTGTCTCTTAGTGAATCCGGCCGGGCGCCCGAACCTGCGCCAGGTGTACCAGTCTACACTTGCTTCCAGCAGATGTAGATTTGGATCGTAATTTACACCTGCGAGCAGGCATAAATCATGATTATTGAGGTGCAGGAGTGTATCTTATTATACCCCATAGAATACCCCAAAACATATACCTTACTAATATAGTGTTAATATTAATAGTACTGGTTTTAACATATTTTGTTTGATTCACCCCTGACAGAAAGCTCTGTACATAATTAGGGAGAAATGTGGTGGCATGAGTGCTGTGGGAGGGGAGTGAGCAGCAGTCCCTGCCCAGAGCACCAGGCAGATTGGCATCAACCCTTTAATAATTTTCTTTTTTCATTTTTTTTTTTTTACCAATAGTTCTCCATTTGCAAAATGAGGCTAGTTAGATTGTTTTGTGCAAGTATTGATCAAAGATCTTCATTTCTGGTGAATTCGGATGCAGGCGCAGGCCGCATCCCAATTCACCCTGCATTGTGTGAACTGACATGTCTGTGCGGCCACTATTCAATGAATAGCGGCCACAGAAAACTGACATGTCAGTTTTTCGTGTGGCCAGATGGAACCCTGGCCAGAGCGTACAAAACTTATACAAAACACCACAAACATACCATATATAAAAGAGTACAAGTGAGATGTTTTGTACATAAAATTATCTAAATCACTGTAATGTTATTATGCCCCATGAACCTTATTATTTTCTCATTTCCACAGTAAACTGTGAGCCTGCTTTTGCTATAAAACAGGTGACAGATTTTGGCACAAACCCACACGTTTGCATACACTGTAGAGACTAACAAGTAATAAGCAGTGGAACTGAGCTTCCTTGACCATCTCAGTAGATGCCCTATGATGGTCAAAACAAAAAAAGGCAACAGGTCAAAACAAAAAAAGCTCTCTACCACCAACAATAGCAGCTTACCACCTGTCTTAACAGAAAAACCCTCCATAAGTAACTGAAACTAAATTAGTCCTTTATAAGAAGCAATACAATTGTACAAATAGGGGGGATTTATGAAGACTGGCGTACACCGGTCTTATATTAGGGACCACCCCTTTCCCTGGCAGGATTCACTAAGAGTCACACGCCTCCTAGTGAATCCAGCTGGCCGTGCGCCCGAACGTGCTCCCGGCGTTCTTCCAGCAGGTGTAGATTTGGATCATGATAAATAAGGTGCAGGAGGAGGCCACACCTTCTCCCCGCCTTGTAACACTCCTCCCCCCCAGCTTCCCCAGTCCACCCATCGGGTGAGTGGGGCATACGGCAAGCATACACCAGGGGCGAATCTGCACCTTACCCCTGGCGTTCACCTCGGGCGGATGCTTCATAAATGTCCCCTATAACGTTTATAGAGCCTTATGAATGAAGAATTCCAAAAGTAGCTTTACAAACCCATGAACACATCCTTGTATTTATTCTACTTATTATACACATTTTAGGCTGTGTACAGTATTGTGTTGTTTTCATTAATTGTCTTTTAGCTTTGTAATGTAATATAACTCTTTTTGTAATTTCAAATGTTAAGCTTAAGATTATTGAGAATAGCAAAGAATTTGGATTTTATTTTGAATCCACCAAAGGCCAATAAATGGAAATGTTAAGAAGGCATTAGAGGACAGTACAGAAGATAGATAGCAAACAACAGAACTGCAAGATGTCATAACACAAGAAAAAAAAACATGGCAAGGGTTGCGCATCAGTGACTGTTTTATTACACACATCCTTCCTGCAATATTTTGTTACTAAGCAACCAGCTTCTCATATTTAGAAGACCTTAATGTGCCTGGCAGAGCAATGTTATAATAATGCTTAATATAACTTTAGTACCCCCTTTTCATCCTCTTTTCTACCATTTGCAGCCGCAGATTAGAGATAATTAGAATTGAAGTGAATGATTCTATATTGCAATCACATCATGAAGAACAAATATAGCATTGATGGTGATGATCCCATTGACAGTCATTTAATATGCAAAATCCACTAAAAATGATTTGAGCTGATAAGGAATGTAATGCTTAACATGTCCTGGCCTCTGCTCAAATTACTGGCGATCAGCTTGTAGCAATACATTACATGCATCATTTATGGATGTTAGACATCAAAAGTAATATTCACATTAAAATACTCTTAACAATCATGCTGGTTTGACAGAAGGCAAATGAATAATCATCTATAAAAATTACGAGAAATGTACTGCAAAATGTGTCCTGGTGAAATTAAATTATTTAATTGTTAGTCATTGGAGCACAGGATGAGTTCTTACTGAGTAAACAAAGGATGATGCTCAGCTGCGGATAAATCAGAGCGAAAAATCTTTGTATGACAATAGTTAAAAATACATGTACTTCTTTATTTATAAAGCACCGGCGGATGCTCCTGGTACATTAGCATGATTACTGCATAAGAAATAGATTTATTTGTAGACTAGGAAAATTAGAAAAGACAAACTTTTAAAATAAACAGTATAGGGAGTACAATTAAGCAAATAAGAAGAACTCGGATGTTATCCTAAATGGATCACTATACGGTAGGACAAAATCAGAGAATTATGACATAGTACTATGACTAATACTGGTAATAAGGGTCTGTTACATCCATTGGAGTAAAATTTGGTACATTTAGCATTTGTCTGCAATTACCTGTGTGCTAAACTTTATGCAGTTTTTTTTTTCTTTTTGCCTTTATTAATTTGCCTTCAAAACTAATGACTAGTGAGAAATGCAAAAATGTTTACTCATTTTGGCTATGTACACACAACATTTTATTCCTCTGTGTTTAAGAAAAGAAAAAATGATGTCCGTCATTTTGCTGTTCGGACACTCGTCATTGCAATGACGGCTGTTGGTACATTATTCTAGTTTAGGTGGACTAATTGGCCACTGTATGTGAACAACTAAAAATTAACATCTTCTGTTTGCAAAAGATGTATAAAAATAATTGTCATGATCATTATTTTGACGTCCGCGCGGACAACGTCCATTTTTTTTACACTGTGTTCATTGGACGTCAGTCATCCCTTTGACTTCAGCGCCTTTTCTCTTTTTTTGACATTGTATGAACATAGCCTTTTAGTGTGCATTAAAATATCTTGTCACCAAAATTATCTGTTTACACCACAAAACTAAATGAATTAAAGATAAATTACCTTTAATTGTATTATTGTATATTAAGTTTGAATGCTATATACACCATTAAATGCATTTTGTTCTACAGCCTCCTGAAAAGTCCCAAATGTCATGGAATTATCAGTGAAGTCCATGAGAGAAGCTAGTTTGAAAAGTTTTGAAGAGCCTTTAGCCCTTATCTATCCTCTCCTAAAGGGCCTTTTACACAGACCAACTATAAAAGAGCCAGAGATCAGCCGACATGTGAGCAAACATTCACTTGTCGGCTGATTTGACCTTTTGTGCTATTGTGTAGTTCATCGTTATCGGCCAAACAGCAGATGAGCAGCCAATAATAATGTATTTAAATGGCCACACAATGGTCGAACAATGCACTGATTGTTCATGCGGCCTGGACACTAAATTTTGTAAAAGACACTTTTGATCGATGCTCATTTGCAGCTGTAGACAGTTAAGTATCGGGTTGTCTAAAATGACCCTAAGTTCACTTACAAGCTGATTTTTGACCAGATCAAAGGTCAGTTTTGATGTAGTCATAAGGCAGCTCATGAATTCTTTTAGGAGAGGAGAGAAAGGCTAACAAACAGTGCACAGAATACCTTTTCTAATTCACTTTGTTGACAACAGGACACTGCAGAAGGCTGTAGAATAAAAACTAAACAGTAAAAGTGTTTTATGTACTGTAATAAGTACAAAGTCAGAATTGAAATAAAACATTGCATCCAAAGGTGTCTACTGACACTGTACTTAAAGGGTATCTGTCAGCTCCTGGGCCCTACCTAAGGTGCTGACAGTGTGCTGTAGCTGGCAGCCCCCAGTGAGCAGGGTGGCTTTTTGGTAAATTTCCGTGCAGCGGATTATGTACAATCTTATGTCTCCTACTGTACTAAAGAGTCACATAGCAGTTGTTTGTGTCATACTCTGGCATGCATCCTCCTCCCTCTTCATGAATAATCAATGCTGCCCGGCCTCCTGCTCACTCAGCTGTCAGATTGCAGATCAGTCCTGTGTTGGCAGTTTGTCTGAAAGAAACACTCCGGTATAATTGAATCTCTTCTCCTGAATGTGTTGGAGCTGTGGTCTAGGGGTAACTCACCTGTCTAGAGACCTGTCAGAAGTTCACTCTCTGGTTTGAATCCCATGATGGAAATTACATAGATGTCTTTTTTTCTCATTATTGTATCATTTTTAAGGCTATGTTCACAAACAGTATTTTTGCTCAGTATTTTGGTCTGTATTTTGCAACCAAAACCAGAAGTTAATTGAAAACACAGAAAGGCTGTGTTCTCACACTGTGGAAATTGAGTGGATGGCTGCCATTTAATGGAAAATATTGGGTGTTGTTTTAAAATAACAGTAATTATTTGCTATTAAATGGCAGCCATCCACTCAGTTTCAACAGTGTGTGAACACAGCCTTTCTGTGTTTTCAATCCACTTCTGGTTTTGGTTGCAAATTACTGACCAAAATACTGAGCAAAAATACTGTGTGTGAACATAGCCTTAAAAATGATACAATAATTTTATTTCCATCAGGGAATTTGAACCAGATATTGAACTGCTGGCACGTCTCTAGACAGGTGAGTTACCCCTAGACCACAGACTAAGAGAAGTGATTCAATTATACCTGAGTGTTTCTGATCTGCAATCTGACAGAAAATTACCAAAAAGGCACCATGCTGACTGGGGGCTGCCAGCTACCGCACACTGTCAGCACCTCAGGTAGGGCCCAGAAGCTGACAGATTCCCTTTAAAGGGGTATTCCCATATGGACATTCATAGCATATCCACAGGCATATATTCAGCTTTTAGAGGTGGTTAAGAAGGTGAAGTGCTAATTCAGGTAGATCATGGTGCTATGTACCACCAATTAACATGTGGGAGTAATGAAATGGGCATTAAACAGCCCAATGAGCTGTGTTTGGCTTCCCTCACTATACCTGGTGCTAGCATGCATGCTAGAATAGATTAAATGCCCTTAAGATAAATCTTAAGATAGGTGCAGGTGCCAGAGGTGGACATCTATTAGATGCATAACCCATAGATATGCCAAGAATGCAACAGACAGGAGTACACCTTAGTTCTCGTACTGTATTTATACACTGTGGTTTAGGCATAGTTCTTCTACAGTATTATATACAATATCTAAACATTTAATTTTTATAATTAACCAATAATACAGCGTGTGTGTGTTGGGCGAGGGGATGTAACATACTGTAGGTTATTATGCTGAAAATAGACATATATCAATCTAGTACAGCTTATTATTCTGCAACTTTGATCCTGAAAAATAAAAGATGGAAAACAAATTCCTTAATGACTCCAAATCTGATAATTGGAATCAATCTCTGGATCAGTGACCTTTCCCCAGACTCTAGTAACTACAACTTCTAATTTTAGAACACTCCACAAATGTATCCAGGCCCCCTTTGAACTCTCTTAGTGAGTTTTCTTTGACCTATGTTACTATTCATAGTTTCATTGCTCTTTTAATAAAGACTACCTTTCTATATTTATACAGGAATAAACTTGCTTTTGATGTGCCCCATGATCTAATGTGCCTAGTGGTTTCACAATTATTCCTCATCATGTATATGCTGAATGTGCATATTCACAATTCTACATTCACAGTGCAGAAAGGTTCTTAATCATAATGGTATATAACATAAATTGATTAAAGGAGGCTGAAAACAAGTAAATGAAGCCCCCAGTGGCCCCTTTTCCTATTGCATTCCCTATTTACACTATTAAACATGCTACACTCTGCTCTGTCTGCATCTGTGCCTTTGCCTAATTGTGCAGACTACTAGCTGGCTGAATCTTGCCGCTTCGTTTCCGCAGTTAGCATGCTGACAATGCAAAATGATCTAATTTGCCACTAATTACAAATTATGCAGATAATTCTCATCTTGTATATGCTTACTATAAGAGATTTTAATGCTAAATTGATAAACTGATGGAAAAGTAATTTTAATTAAGGTTATCTATTTTGGCTAATTTGTCTTCTGGGAAAAAAGACAGATATGTTGTGCTCCACTGGAAATTAAAGCCTTTTGTTACAATGTGGAGAAATAAAAAATAAAGTCATCATATTAAGAAAAATAATGATCTATCTTGGCGTGTAAAAAACACCAAATAATTTGAGTCATTGTAAGTGCTTGTATAGATTGAATGCAGAGATAAATATTTATTTTCCTGCATGTGCCGATTAAGTCAGAAGAATGACAATGCTTTGGCACTCACATACCCAGGGGTTTTCGTGATATACAGTACAAGCAAGATGGTTGGAATACAACTAGTATAGCTACATGAAAAGAGGAATGTAAGTACTAACCTTCTTCTTCTTTCTTCTTCTAAAAGCTACCAGGTTGTCTAAGAAGGGGTGAAGCGGCACAGGTTGGAAACGGAGCAATTCAAAGCCCCCATGCCGATCAAACATTTGGCTTATATACAGATCAACTGTAAAATTAAATGGGAACTAACTGCAGGTGAGATGAGTCTAGCCTGCTAATAGCTTCCTATTTTGCATGTGGCACTGAGGATAAAGGTATGTCTCTTACCTTTTATCCTCTGTGCCCTCTCTTGGGTAAGGCCCTTTGTAGCGCTGCCTCTCCCCACAGATTTGCCCCTGACCGCATCAGCGTTGTTTAGGGGGGGGGGGGGTAAATCACACTGATTAGCTGAGCGGTACGTCCACCCAAGAACCTGTGAAGCAAGCCGGATCGCGGAGCAGGTAATGTATATGCTCTGGCTGGCGGGGGTTAACAGAGCAGTTTCCGACATACAGTACTCGCAGCAGGATGTTAATCCCGCTGCAATTATGTCTGCCCATAGACATTACATGTCATTTCATGTGACTTCGGTCTCAGAGGGGAGGGGGAGGATGGAGGTGTGGGGACCATGTGGACCAGGAAGTGAGGATTTTCTGCAGCTTCAGGGTATAAGTCAGGATGTGCTGCAGACAAATGGCCCAATTTACGTAATGGAAATCTAATTACTGTGCTTTTCTGGAGAAGTGTTGTAGTCACCCGTAACTGAGAGCATCACAAACCAGCGGGTACTTAAGCTTTTCCCAGCTCCAGTCATGGAAACCTTTAGACAGTGTTTTAAGCCACTAATGCCACACCAGAAGCCAACTAAGAACGGTCTGTAGAAATAGCCAAGCGTATCTAGAAATCTTCCTTCTCAAACTCAGAAAGTAGTGGTTCAAAGGCCAAGTTATGTTTGCTACCAAACAAAATGTACTCAAGTCCTTCCTTGCTGTAGCTGCCTTTCTTCTTCACTGCAGTCCTTTCCTTTGACCGTGTCAGAGTCCCTGTCTGTACCGACTGCCTGAACTCCTCCGACTGACCTCTCCTGTCACACCTCCAGGTGTGCCTAGCTATGGTACCCTTCTCCTCAAACGTTGCCTCATACTCAATGGTTTCCTGTAATAGCTGGATTTTATAGCTAGCTCATTAGCATAGCTCCACCCACCAGCTAGAACCTTCCCTCACTAACTAGAACAGTTCACTTATTAGACTGTTGGTTGCACTTCTGTCTAACAGGTGTGTGTGTGTGTGTGTGTGTGTGTGTGTGTGTAACATATCTTCTGCTGCCAGTTACACTAGTATCAGAGAATACACATAACACATTACATTAAACTCTTCCTGCCACTCCACAGTAAATTAACATCGCTGCAGCCTTTGCCTGATGCTGCAGCGACGTTAATTTACGATCCAGGATGACAGAGGCGTAGGAACTGTCATCTGCAGCGGGTCCCGGCTATCAGTGACAAGATTGTAACAATGGCAGGGGACAGAGGAGATCATTATGATCCCATAAGCTGATATTCTAAAACGACCTGGGCATTGAGGCATCAATGACCCCAGGTCGTGAAAGGGTTAATAAATACTTTAATATTAAATAAATAAAATTCAACCAGTAGACAGGTACCATCCTAGGCCTTGCTTCATACTGTAGATTACATTCTGGGGCACTGTTCTACTTGAAAAGCTTGGATCCTAGAATTTGTGGATGCTCTTTTGACACATACAGTACTCCTACTAAAATGCGGCTGCAAATATACTCATTCATGGTAATGGAATTCCTTAATAGTGTTGTTTAGCAGAAAAAAGTACCCAGCCATAATGCAAAAATTGTTCAGCAATGGTTAGTGGAGCATAGTTAAGAGTTTAAGATAATAATTAGGCCTCCAAATTACCCAGATCTTACTTTGACCAAGCACCTCTAGGATGCTTTAAATATCATGTCTTACCCATGTAATCTCCACCTTTCACAGGATCTGTTACTACCATGGTGCTACCACAGGACATCTTTACAGATTTTTTGGAGTCCATGCTTTGACAGTCAGAACGTGATGGGCA
Source organism: Dendropsophus ebraccatus (assembly GCF_027789765.1). NCBI lineage: Eukaryota > Metazoa > Chordata > Amphibia > Anura > Hylidae > Dendropsophus > Dendropsophus ebraccatus. The sequence continues at coordinate 78,575,242 of NC_091460.1, read as the reverse complement.
ATAGGAATGCATCCTTAGGCAACTGGTTATACTGCTATGGCTGACTATACATTTTTGTAGGAACCAAAGGGAGTTCAAGCAGCACCAATGGACCCAAGGCTTACAGTCAATCAAGGAATGCTGGTTAGACCACAATGACAGTAGTGGTCCACAAATAGATGTATGGAGAGGAGGGATCCAGCAGCATCCACACAGGCTTAAGTTCTTCAAAGTTTTATTGAATGCTCCAATAAAACTTGGAGGAAATTAAGCCTGTATGGATGTTGCTGGATCCCTCCTCTCCATACGTCTGTTGGTGTACATTTTTGTCTTGACATGCACAATCAACGATGCTTTTTAGTATGACTGCATGCATAATGTATACTTTTTTCAGCAGAAGTCAATGGTATCTATAGAATAGAGTAGTATAGTATTAATGGCGGCTAAGGTACAGTATATGTAAACTTCAACCTCCAAAGGGCAGGTAACAGTCAATTATACCAGAGTGAAGGTGACTGTAACAAAAGGAAATAGTAAAGGCATCATTGCTGATGCTATTTAATTCTAGCGGTTGGGAGGGATCTCAGTGCCCACACCTGACTGATCCCAAATACTGTTTATCAATGAGAACAATTATCTTGAAAAACTCAAGTAATTAAACGTAACTTTAGTTCTCTTCATTATTTTATGTGCCGACTTACTGTGCTAATTGTGCTATATTCCACCATCTCCCACTGTTCTTTATTAGTATCCACCAGATTTTTGTTATTTAAAATGTAAAGATTTGAAATTAACATTCCTACACTATTATGCCATCATGAACTATAGGGCAAATTAGTCCCAACAGTTTTAATCCAGTTTCTGTAGTTTAACATTTTTATAATATTCATTCCATGCTGTGAAGAGCACTTGACCCATTTTAGATACTTACACGACTTCAAAAGTGCACTGACATTTAGATTTAGTTACAAATTCATTGGGAAATGGATACTGGTTAGAAAAGTTACAGGCTCTGACTGGTAAATGTAAGTTGGAATAAATATCAGCCCTTCTGTTTAAGTTGTTCAGTATGTACATATATTTCCCCAACATTGGTATAATTCTCTGCCTCTCATTACAATAAATGTACACACACTGTGCTTGTACAAATACGGTTATGTATAGAACAATTCAACCAGTAAATGCTGTAATATAGTACTAGTCATAAAAGCTAATCTAATAACCGAAGCCTGGAGTGAGTGCACTGGTCTTGTGGAGCAGATGCCAAATAAATGAGTACTAATATAATTACAGAGACAGTAGTTATATATTGGGCAATCTGTATCACTCTTATAAGATTATGAGAACAGCTTTTTCTATGAAGAGCCAGCCGATATACAGAATAAATACATCATTGTGTGGGAGTTCTAAAAACCATGTTCCTTGTAAATGCATTGCATGCCGGGTAAAATACAGATATGTGTTAAAACACAGAGGCATAAAAGCCTACATTCTGTTCAGGCCTAATGAAAACAGTATGAAGAAAAAGTATACATACATAAACAAATATCAAAAAATAGAAAACTCATAGAAAACAGAAGCATATGCTTCTCATGTGGCAGGGATAGGTTAATTATTGCATTTTTAGTATGACAGTTGTCCGATTATTAAACCGTGCACTAAAGAAGAAAATAAATAAGGAAAGGCTGCAGCATATGGTAAAAAAAATAAATACATGGGCTAGCTTTGCCACATTAGTCAATTGATTTAATTAAAGTGTCACTTTGCATTCATCCCCACTCCTGATCTTAAATCTGCATAGTGAGATGTGGGCAGCACGCTGGGCGGTACAGATGCCAAGGCATCTTGTGTACAGTTCCTGTTCTAATTAACAGGGCCCCCGCATGAGATGCACAAGCTTTGCAACTGTATCACCCAGCACGCTACCTGTGTCTCTCCATACCCAATAAAAGATCAGGCAGGAAAGTATAGTGACGCACTCTTTTTTGTTGGATATAGATATAGTGCTCACTAATATCAGATGGAATTATATTATACATACTTGGAATAGATTTGTGCAATACATCAGCCAGGCTTTATTCATACTATTTTAATCATTAGATTTTTTTTTTCTTATTATGAACCCCATTGTTTTCACAATGAATTGCTTGCTTTTTAGCTATTGTCTTGTGAGGTGTTTGTAATGGCGGTGAAAATATTGTTTGTTACTCTATTCAACCCTGTAAAATGGGGGGGGGGAGGCGAGGGATCCCATAAGCGTCAATCTGTGTCCATTAGGATCCATTATGCTTCAACTTTAAGTGGAAGCCTTGATGTTAATGTTAGCAGAGCCTAATGGAACAGGCACATTTTTGTATTGTTTAGCATCAAAAAAATTGAATGTGTTCAGTTAAATGTCTTTTCCCTTTGTTTTTAACAAGCAATGTGTCAAAATATTGAAACAAATGTTAGGCTAGCCCTATTCTGTAATGCTTTTCTCTACACAATACAATACCCAGAGGTTACTGCAATTTTAAAAAATCAGAAGATGCACTAAAATTGCCTGTATATTCCACTATAAAATATATCAGCAGAACATTACATTTTCGCATTCATTCGCAGCAAACATCTGGCCTCTGCGGTTCTTAACATTACAAATATAAAACAAAAATGCTTTGTGTGAACTCAGCCTAATGCTTCCATAAATGCTTTTGTGTGAAACTATTATTGTAAATAAAGAAGAGAACAGGAATACAGGAAAAACATTTTATCTATGGACCCTGTAAAAAGAAACACATTGTAATATACTAGAATATACCAAAATACTTTTTATAAACATTTATAGTCATTTAAATTTTTTATAATCGTGTCTGTAAATAAGATTACTTTTCTAATCTAATCATCTTTAAAGGGGTATTCTACCCAATAGCTAACAAATGAAATGATTCAAAACCTAGCCAGTCAGACTCACTAATTCTCCGAGTATTTTGAGCTGTCTCTCGTCTTTCTAGTTGCCGCTGTTCCTGAGTTCAAAGTTTTTTTAAATGCCAGTTTATAACCAAGATGGCGAGCAGCGGAATTCATGGCAAGTTATTTGTGTGATTTCCGTAGTGTGGGCATACCCTAACACTGTAAACAAAATATCTATCTATCTATCATCTATCTATCTATGCATCTACATAGATAGATTAGAAAGAGAGCGATAGATAAGGTGTTTTATTTTCCCTATGCTGCTCAGGAAGCTGTCACTGTTTTGTTGTTTTCCCTCTCCTTGGCCAGGTGTTCACTGTAGGGATGTCAGTGGTGGGCGGGGATAGAGATGAGGTGTTACAGTTTGCCTGGCAACAGAAGAGACAGATCATGTGACTTTGGTCTGAGAAGGGAGGAACAGGAAAGGGGATTGGAGACCAGGAAGTGGACCAGTTGTGAGGATCAGGGTGTAAGTCAGGATGTGCTGCAGACAAACATCCCAATTCATGTAATGGAGACCTATTACAAACAAGCTTAGATTATGGGAAGGAATTCAACAGGGATACATTTTATAAAGTGAAGTACCCCTTTAACCCCTTCAGGACAAGGCTAATTTTGGCCTTAATGTCCAGGGTCCAACTTACTTTTGAAAAATTTACATTTACAGTTTGCCTACTTTATGGATCAAAGCCGTCACTGCCAACCCCACCTGGACAAGAAAACAACTCATAAACAGTATATCCCACGTAAGATAATATCGGATAAAGTCCTTATTGTGGGGCTGAACTTCAAAGATAAGGGGGAAACGACAGAGAAGAAGATGATGCCAGGACAGAGGCTGATAGCTGAGGTATAGACAAGTACATGCCTGCTTTATTGAGTGAGGGGCTGTGCATTAATGACTGATGCCTTGAATTATACCTTTCCAGCAGCTCTCTCATTGGATTAAATTCAGCCTCCTGCTGTACAATCACAGTTACAGAGCTTAGAAGTATAGCAGTGCACACACACTGCTGGGATGTGTACTTCTATACCCCAGCTGTAAGCAATGCTTCAGAGACTGCTAATGATGCGTTTACACAGAGAGATTTATCTTACAGATCTTATAAGCCAAAGCCAGGAATGGATTTGAAAAAAGGCAAAATCTCAGTCTTTTCTTTATGACCTGATCCCTCTTTATTGTCTGTTCCTGGCTTTGGCTTCAAAAATCTGTTCGATAAATCTCTCTGTGTAAACGCACCATTAGTGATTAATACCTTTCTTTAGAAGTTCCAGCAGCTCTCCTATAAGATCATCAGAGGCGTAGCAAATATTCAGGGGGCCCCATAGCAAGAAATTGTATGGGGCCTCATGAATCCTGTATGGGCCCCCCTCCACTTCATACTCTGCCGAATCACACTCCAAATAGACTCCCACAGCTCCGTACACAGAAATTGACAACATTTACAGAGCACAGAGAATGGCAATGAAAGGTGTTTTTTTCCTTTTAAGAAGTTGTACGGACTCACACATTACAGCTAATATATGTATGGTGCACAATTTCACGCAACAAATAATATTTTTCAGGGTTCACAAAACAATATATGGTATAATATATATGTATGGTATAATGAAGTGGGCAAACGTAACTAAAGAAAAAAAAATACTTTGCAAATTGCTATGATTGGAAGGGAATACTGTAATGTGTATGGGCAGCTAGAGTATGCAGTGATAGTGTATACTGCTGTTCTGTCATTACATTCATGAGCCACGATGGAAAATACAGTAGCATCCCCTGCTGTGTGCAGCAGGAAGGGGACAGGGAAAAATGTACTGACACAGTAGTAGCTGCTGTTATCTAAGAAAACTTACTAGTAGATATCCTCCCGAGTTGTGAGCTCCTGACCCTATGTGTGTGTGTTTGAGTCAGGACAGACACTGACAGTCTGACATTACAGATACACAGCCCTCAACCCCCAACCAACTCATACTGCTGCTGTTTCCACTGTCCTTCTGCCAGTGACATGGAGGAGTCCTGCACAACACCAGACCCACCTCAGGAATTCAGTGGACTGGTGCTGCAGTTGGAAGGCGTGGGGTTTGGGGCATCATGTGATCTCTGAGGCACAGTGAGTGAGTGAACTGCTGTAGCAGCTTAAACCATGAAGGCAGACCATGCTTTGCTGAGCCAGGGCCCAGGCCCCCCTGCTGCACGGGCCCCATAGCAGCTGTGCGTCCTGCCTCCATAATAGCTATGCCACTGGATTTCATTCATCCCCTGCTGTAGGATTGCTGTTATGAGCTAAGAATTACAGCATTGACAGCTAGGGCATAGAAAAGAACATCTCTGTAATAATAATAATAATAATAATAATATTTATTTGTATAACGCCAACAGATTCAGCAACGCTTTTTTTATGTATATATGTACAATACAGGTTATATTTATATTACATTATATAAAAAATAAATGAAAATAAAAATGACACAAACAGAGTGAGAGACCTGCTCACGAGAGCATACAGACTTGGTATGCAACAAGTGCTTTATTGGCCAATGTTCCAGTCATTGTACATAGTCGCAAAGTGCCTATAGGTGATTGGGCACTCCAGTCAAGCGCTATTGTCTGGGTTCAGGTAGAAAGTACATGGCACCAAGGAGGTTATAGAGTGGAAGGAGAAGGGATAACAGAGAAAGAGATGAGATTAGGAAATGTTATAAGCGCGCCTAAACAGATGAGTCTGCAGGGCACACTTGAAACTGTGGGTGTTGGGAATGAGTCTAAGGTCTTTAAGTAAAGCATTCCAGAGAACTGGTGCAGCATGAGAGAAGTCTTGGAGGTGGGAGTGGGAGGTTCTGATTATGAAAGATGTTAGTGTGAGATCATTAGCAGAGCGCAGAGCACGGAAAGGATGGTAGGTGGAGATGATGGAGGAGATGTATCGAGGGGCAGAGTTGTGAAGAGATTTATGGGTGAGGAGTTTGAACTGTATACTGGATTTAATGGGTAACCAGTGCAGAGACTGGCACAGAGGGGTGACGTCAGTGTAACAGCTGGACAGGAAAATGAGCCTTGCTGCTGTGTTCAGGATAATGATCATACAGCAGGGGGATGGTTGAAATTCCATGGTAGAGCTCCTGGACCTAATAAAGTTATCAATCACTAAGCACTCACTGAAACAGTGCTGACAACTTGGGCAACTTGGACAACATTGCTGTTGTGTGTGTCCATTGCTATACTTCTAAGCTATGTAACAGTGATCGTACAGGAGAGGGATGGATGAAATTAAATAGGCGAGTTCCTGAAACTTCTGAAGAAAGGGATCAATTACTAAAGATCAGCGCAGAGCTCAGGGAAGCAGTGAACACAGCTGGGGAATAGTAGAAGACATTGCTGTTGTGTGTACTGTGCTGTAACACTTTGTATCAGTGATTGTACAGCAGGGGGAGGGGTAAATAAATATGTTCCTACTGCACAGGGCATCAGCAGTTGAAATGTATATAGTTGTATGTCTGATGTGAAGGAGTTACATTTCTAGAACTCTTTTTGTATATATACTTTTCTAGTTATTCACTTACCTCATTGTTAGTATGTATGTGGGTTATTTTTTGCATATTTAATTGTTTAACCCATAGCTGAACCAGGAAATTACTGAATGCCCTGGTGCTGCTATGGAAGTTAAGAGGGGGGGTCGTGCGGCGACTAAACTACTGCTATCCCGGGTGGTATGTACAGCCCGGGAAGTTGACAGCTGCATCTAAGTACTTGCTGTAGCCGTTCCCTGGTGGTCTAGTGGGTGGATCCTCACCCGGCGTCTGCGCCGTAATGGCGCTGATCCCGGCTCAGCACACTATTGCTTTCGGCTGCAGTAGGCGAAAGCAATAGGGTGCCTTTCTCATGGATCTATGCAGTATATCTATACTGCATAGATCTCTATGAGAGATCAGTGTAGTGATACTAGAAGTATTTTTATTAATACAAAATTCCCTCCTCTAATAAAAGTCAGAATCACCCCCCTTTCCCCATTTTATAAATAAAAATAAATATATTTGGTATCGCCACCGGCATAATCGCCTAAACTATTAAATTATCACATTCCGAATTGTGCACGGTAAACTGCTTAAGCATAAAAAAGTGCAAAATTGCCAATTTTTGGTCGCATCAAATCTTAAAAAATTGTCATAAAAAGCAATCAAAAATTTGGATATATGCAATCAAGGTACTGATTGAAAGAACACATCATGGCGCAAAAAATAACACCTCACACAGCCCCATAGACCAAAGGATAAAACGTTATAAGCATGGTAATAGAGCAATTTTAAGGAACATATAAATAAAAGTTATACAATTTACATATTGTTGTAATTATAACCACTTAAGGGACATTTATAACATTTATTTAACATTTTTACCCTAGGGCGAATGGCGTAACCCCCCCCCCCCCCCATTTAAAATTGCGTGTTTGTTTGTTTTTTTATTTCACAACACATATAATTTTTTTCTAGTTTCACAGCATATTTTAGGCAAAAGTTACATCTGCCATTGCAAGGTACAATTAGTGGCGCAAAAAATAAGGGCTCATCTGGGTCTCTAGGTGGAAAAATGCACGAGCTATGGCCTTATATACACAAGGAGGAAAAAACGAAATTGCAAAAATGAAAATTGGCTGTGTCCTCGAAGGGTTAACACTTTTCTGTATGTTGTTTTAACCTTTCAAACTTAATTACAAGTTGCTGGTTACAACTGACAACTTTTAAGAGGAGGAAGATTGGAGGGGGAGTGCAGAAGGAGAGAAAGATTGCTAAAAGACAGCTTAGCGGAAATCTACTAAAAAAAAACCTCCACATACAAGATTAATAATAGCCAGATATATGTCTACTCCTCATGTACACACAATACAGCTTAGCCTTAAAAGTCTTATGAAATGACAGGGATGCTTTAAAGGGAATCTGTCAGTAGGCCTTAATTTGTATAATATAGATAGATAGATAGATAGATAGATAGATAGATAGATAGATAGATAGATAGATAGATAGATAGGTATATTAAAAAAAAAATTAAAAGCCAGTGAAAGAAAAAAAAATTCTAGGCAATAGTATAGTGCCTCACAATTCTATGCACACATTTTGAGCTAATCAATGGCAATTGTGTGAACAAGGCCTTAGGAAAGCAAGGTTGTGAAGTCATAGGTAGAAGGGACTTTGTGTGCAGCTTGACAGTAAAATCAGAGGTAAATAGATGAATAAATAATATTAAAAAATATTACACACTATCACAAAAACGTATCTGTCGCTAAAATAAATGAATAAACAGCTGTCCTTCTCTGGCAAACTATACACACACATATGCTAGGGGTTAGATGACATATTTAGTCTATTTTACTCCACCTACTGCTCCTTGTAAAGGGAGGGCGTCAGGAAAAGATGGATCATGTGAAGTGGATTTAATCATGAGACTCAACTCTATCTCATGCCATAATGAAATATGTGTAATTAATCATTGTACAACAATATCAGAAAGTCGTGTCTAATGTTAACAAGCAGATTAATGAGAGAAATTAATAAAGATCTTTCTGGCCAAATGTTATTGCACACAGCATGCTGGGATGAATAACTTACTTGGGAGAATGAGCGTGTAAACTGTGTTAGAACAAGTCATCGCACAGCACTGGTTTCTTTTTCTGCAATGAGTAAAAATTTTCTCTAATTATCTTTATAATTGTCAAGAGGTCAGAGAATTGAATATTATTGATGTGGCTCAATTAAGAGAGGCAAGATTTTCTACAGACAAAATCATATTCCTCACTACATTGCAATCTGTTTCTGCACTGATTGGGCAAAATGGAGTGGTTTGTTTGTTTGTTTGTTGTGCTGTATTGTGGTATGTCCAACAATGAGAATGGGCCTTATTAACATAGTCAAAGCTATACATATCTGGCTACACATTAATAACGCAACCCACTAACAATAAACATGTACAGTACTACTGGCTTCTTTACTGAATTCACATTTGATTTATATGTTATACAGAAATGTACATAAATGCATAATAATTACCGTCTCTGCTATGATAATGTAATAGTCATGCATTAAAAGGGTTGTCCAGTAAAAATCTTTTTTTTTTTTTTTCCAAATCAACTGGTGTCAGAAAGTTAAATAGATTTGTAATTTACTTCTATTTAAAGAGAACCTATCACCTAAATCTTACTGCCCCTATTATCAAAGTTCATCTCTCCTTAAGTCTATTTATGAACATACAGACTGCAAAGGCAGTCTGTATCTTTTACTTTACCTAATACACTTCTTCAGTGCAGCAAGTGACGTCAAGTGACTCGGCCTTGCTGCACCGAAGAAGAGGACTAGGTTAAGTAAAAGATACAGATTGCAAAGGCAGTCTGTATCTTTATAAATAGACTAAATCAAGATACAGACTGCCTTTTGTAGTCTGTTTCTTATACTTTACCTAATCCTCTGCTTTGGTGCAGCAAGGCCGGGCGCTGTCATCTTGATGACATCACTTGCGTTCCAGCACTGGAACGCAAGTGACGTCATCAAAATGGTGGCACCCGGCCCTGCTGCACCGAAGAAGAGGATTAGGTAAAGTAAAAGATACAGACTGCGGAAGCAGTCTTTATCTTCATGGATAGATCAGAGAACAGTGGCTTTAGATAATACACAGTGATCTTGCACTGTATAGTGCCATAGAAGAACGGACAAAAATGAACAAAGAGGGGCGCTCATATAGTGTAGTAACTCAATGGAGTGGAATTTCCAATATAAAAAGCAAGTAGTAGACTAACCTTCTCGTGTTGTGCGTACGATAGGCACAACACTAGCAAAGCCCAAAATAACACAGAAGTCCGCAGCCAGACAAACAGTGGTAGATGCCGATACTTGCCAAATGTGTATAGAAGATAGACTGTGGGTAGCTGATATAGCCTCGGCGCAGGACTTGCAAGATGACCTCTTTGTCATATGGAAGGGTGACGGATCATCTGCACAATCGTTTATAATTGGGGGCTGCAATTTACATCCCATATAGACCCCCCAAAAATTGTATTTTTAGATATAGAGGTGCTAATAGAACAAGAAAAAATTCTAACAAGTACCCATTTTAAAATGTAGATACAAATAGCTACCTCGATTTCCATAGCGTCCACTACAAGAAGTCGATCTATAATATCCCTTTTAACCAATATAGACTCATCCGTAAGAATTGTCACTCTACCAATGTTTTTAAAAAACAAGCCAGAACCTTGCAAAATAGATTTAAACAAAAGGGTTATCCTAAAGCCCTTTTTTCCGCGGCTTATAAATCTAATTTAAGAGAGCCGCAGAAAGAAATTCTTTATCCAAAGAGAGAAAAAAAAAAAAAATTGTAATATTGACTATAAGTCTAATTTCATTACGAGTTTCAATTCTCATAATAGAGAGATAAGAAAAGCACTCAAGCGCAACTGGGAAATTCTCCTCAAGGATCCTATCCTCAAGACTACCATCCCAGAGAAACCCAGAATTACTTTCAGAAGGGGAAAAACATTAAAAAACACCCTTGCCCCTAGTAGGATAAAAGGTAAAAGACCAGTCAAATCAGGACTAAAAACCAAGGGAAGAGTATCCAAATGTATGAATAGGGGATGTTTATGCTGTTCAAGCATAATAGACCAGGCATAATGTTTTAAATCCAATGTTACAGGTGAGGTCTTTCATATTTATTCCGATTTGAACTGTGGCTCTGATTTTGTGATTTATCTTCTCGAGTGTGAGTGTGGCCTTCAATACGTCGGGAGGATCACGCAGGCACTGAGAAGAAGACTCACAGGCCACCGGTTTAATGCCAACTCGCATTTTTTGAAACATAGTGTGTCCCGACACCTCCATGAATTCCATCAGGGGAACTTCAGTTGCATCAGTGTGATGCCTCTAGAGCAAATACAGATGAGTGAGATCAATAGATATAAGGCCCTGAATAGAAGAGAAGCGTTCTGGATTTTTAAGCTGAAAAAGTTAGTTCCTGATGGTCAGAATGAAGCGCTAGAATCGGGGATCTGAGATTCTATGGTGTGCAGATAGATTGCTAGCATTCAAATTTATTTATTTTTTATTATTATTATTTTTTTTTAATCTATCTTTTTATGTGCAATTATTGTAATCACTGATTAATTTGGTGATACATTCATGTGTCACTATGTATTTTATATTGTATGATTTTATATGCCTCTTTACAATTGAATGTGCCATTTTAGGTCCATTAGATTAGGTCTATTAGGCTTTTATATATTTTTCTATACAATTTTATTTTTTAGTATGTATTGTTTCCGAATGCTCAGTAAGTTTTAAATAACTTTCTGTAAGTTCTAAACACTTTTTTAAGTATTGTGCATTTTTTCTTTTTTCTTTTTAAGTATTGTGAACCCTGCTGGATATGTGGTAATAGCGTCTAGGAGTAAATATAGAGACGGTAAATTTTGGAAGTCATGTGATATTGTCAAGTCATGTGATACTGTGTAGTCATGTGATACTGTGTAGTCATGTGATACTGTGAAGTCATGTGACACTGACCCCCTGCCCCTCATGTGGGAGGTCACAGAACCTAATGGAGTGTATAAAGAGGATCATTTTTATTTATGATGTAGGAGCTTGATAAAGGCAGCAGTACATCGCCGAAACGCGTTGCTCATTAAACCAATTTTTATGAATATTACTGGAGATTACGTCTTGCAAGTCCTGCGCCGAGGCTATATCAGCTACCTACAGTCTATCTTCTATGCACTGTATAGTGCAAGATCACTGGGTATTAACGGAGTGGCGGGCAAAGGACCATGGGAACATATCCCGCCGTTCTACATGACGGGAGTTTCCTGTCTCGTGCCGACTCTTTTGAAATCTTAATAGAAAACCTCTCCTGCTCTGAACAGTTCCTTTATTGGCCAGAGATGTCAGCAGAGAGCACTGTGTCAGACTGAATATAAAACAACATTTTCTGCAGGACATACAGCAGCTGATAAGTAAATAAAGACTTCAGATTTTTAAATAGAAGTAAATTACAGGTCTATATAACTTTCTGACACCAGTTGATTTGAAAGCAAAATAATTTTACTGAACAACCCTTTTAATATCAGAAGCATAAACTAACATAGGCTAGCTGTATACAGTAGAGGGAAAGTATATTATAAAACACTGTTTAGGAAAATAATAAATGCAAAGTTTTAATAATTTCTTTTTCATGAAGAGGTCACTTATTTATTTATTTATTTATTTATCTATTTATTTTTTTGTTAAAAGAAAAAACACATGTGAAAAGGTCTGTGATTTTGTTTTATTGGCTGTTTAGCAAAATGTCTCTCTCTCCTGTGAAAATAGACCGAGTGTGCAGACTGCGGAGTGTAGATGGATCTACATCCCTATGGTAAAGGTAGTTGGTGCCAGTGGGAAGGATTCTTCACTCGCAGAATATTCAAGAGAAAAATTCACAATGTCGTGGTTTTAAAGTATTTAGTATTTTTAAATGCAACTATTTCAAGTATCTCAAATTCAAAAAATATCAAGCGCAATGGTGCGACATCCGTCATTTCGAGTACCAAGTGACCCCTGTCATTTCATGTTTTGGACACTTTTAGTACATTATTCTATTTCAGTCCATTTTGGGTGTGGCTCTTTTTTTGGAAGTTCCATTGAAATTAGTAGTAAAGACAGTGAAAAGAAAGCGGGAAAAAAATTATATGAACAACTAAAAACGTCTGTTGTTTGCAAAATGTCTGTCAATAATTGTCATTATTTAATACATTGACTTCAATAATGGATCCAGTCCTGAGAAACTGGGAAAGGTTTCCCAGGGCAGGTTTCATCTTTTCCCAGCATGTGGGGAGAAGCGGCATGGAGTTAAGCAGATGTAAAAGTCCAGCAGACTGATGAGCAGAATGGCTTTGCTTCGTTCCAACCGTAAATTCGCTCATCTCTACTTACAACACACTATATTTGTATATTCGTAAAACTACAACTGTTTATAATGATCACACAGACAATTTATTACAAACTGTTACAAATTGCAAAAACTAAATTAACGCATATATATATATATATATATGTCATTCTTAATCTTTACTAATCATCCCCTATTACCTGCACTTGCTGACCAGCTATGCATGTCAATAATACTAGAAGACAGTAACATTGTTCTGCAGTTGTTCACTTTGGCAAATAGGAGCTTAAGTTCTTTAGTGAGATACAAAACTGTGGGTGTAGGACAGCTGTAAGAGTCATGTCTCACTGAAGGCCACGAGCAAAGCTGGTGACTAGGAATAATGGCCAGTTTATTATTTATGAGACATTTAGTTTTGATTATTTTTGCTTGAGCACTTGCCATTAGCTGCATAACATTATCTCTAAGTGCTTTAATAGCAAGGTCCAAGCATGTTTTTGGGAGCTGTGAAAGGCCACCCATGGCTCTCCTTAATCAAAGAGCGGACAACACTATAAGTGAGTGAGTGATGCAAGATTGTTGTGGTACACTTAGTATTTTTGTCATTTACCTGAAATTGCTAATATTCACTAATGGATGCCTTTTTTTCTCATATAACCCAACATTTGGCATCAAAATCTTTGTCATTTTCACATATAAGCTTTGTTCACACAATGTGTAACACCATCTGTTACGTAGCATAGTGTTATACTGCTGACCGCCCGACATGTTCCTGCAGCCAACACTGCTGTATCAGCTGCAGGAACATAATTTTTTTACAATTGAATTGTGGGCACTGTTGGGCATGCCCGAAAAATCTGTAAACCATTAATTACAATGTAAAGTACTGCCGCCAGCCATACTTTATCCCATGGTGCCTTTTGTACAGGACAGGGACACAGTATATGCAATAAAACTATGCTTATTCAGTGTATTTCAGAAAGTTTTTAGAATACAAATGCAGTATGCGTGGAACAGCTAAGGCTACATTCACATCAGTTTTCGACCATCCGGCACCATTCCGTCTACCTTTTCCGTTTTGGAGTAAGCAAAACGGAAACTGGCAGATCCGTTAAAATCCCCATAGATTCCCATGATATTTTAGTGTGCTCCGTTTGCCCTTATTGTGCTCTGTTTGCATGCAGTCCGTTCAAGATCGGGTTTTTTGAACAGAGAAAAAAATTGTTTTCAGTAATTTTCTGTCCGTTTAAAAAAACGGATCACGAGAGGAAAGTGCACTTCCGTTTTTTTTACATTGAAGTCAATGAGGACGGATCTAAACGGAAGGTATTTCCATTCACATCTGTTTGTTTTTATCAGTTTTTGCACTGAGCATGCGCAGAAGCAGCAAGAAACCAAAGAAGAAAAATAAACTGACAGAAAAACGGATGCTGACTGATGCAAACGGATGCAAACTGATGTACAAAAGTCATTTTTTTTAAGCCAAAATACAAACAGACCAATAAAAAAAGATGAACATTTTGCAAACAGTTTGCATCAGTCTGCTCATCAGTTTATGCTCATCCGTTAAATTAATATGGATGGATCCGTTAGAAAAAAAGAAAACCCGCTAGTGTGGTCGCGCCCTAACATGTTAAATACATAAAGCCAAATTTATCTTGTGCTCTACTAATAACAAGGTAAATAAGATTAGGATTAATATATTATACATTCTGCCACTTCAGCCAGTTCCAATCCCGTGTGTTTTCACATATTGATTTGGAACAATTGGAATGAACCCCATTTGATGTAATTGATCACAGTAATATAGGCCAGTAACTAAATTGCTTCGAGAAATATATACAGTATTATTGCTGGTTCACATATTTCTGTTTTGGTCTGAACGTAAGTGTATACTTTATATTATGTTGTTAACCTTAATAGGAGTCACAGTCACAACTACTAAATGAAGTAAATATGCCGTAGGATTTGCAGTTTAAAGGATAAGATCTGAAGATACATTTAAAGCTATTAACTTGTAAAAATGTTTGGAGTCTTTTAGTATTTGCTGTTTTAACTTGTCTAATAAGACATAACTCTGACATCAATTTGCAGTTCTTTCTAAAACAGTTTCTTCATTATTTGTATACTTCCAAGGAGTAAATAAAATATGGTACCCTACCGCTAGGCCATGAATGTTTGATTAAGATACACCATCCTATTACATGCTTGTACTAAACCAACCTCTCTGCTTTCATATGCTGATCAATATTTGTTCCATCCATTATAGTAATTGTTTCCTAAATAATGACAGATGCTAAGGACAATATTTCAATATAAGGCAAAAAGCTTTCAGAAAACAGACAAGCAATACATTTGACAAGGTAGAAGATTGCTGGTCATGGATATCATTGTATTGGGGAAATCAGGACTCGCTATGCAAAAATGTGTTTCTTTAGCATTCTGCCAAAATATTAGTGTGATGAATCACTTCGATTTAGTTCACTAGTGCCAGATCAAGTCATCCTGGTAAGATTTAGTATATAGTGGGTGAACCCTTAATAATAATGATTGATTTAGCCCTCTCATGCATGTTAGGAAGTGGGATTAAGCTTTACCTCATTCCATAATAATACTGAAATTTATGAAAGTTTGGTTTTGGTTTTAAGGGCCCTTTTACACATAAAGATTATTGGACAGATTATCTGTCAAAGATTTGAAGCAAAAACCAGGAATGGATTTGAAAAGAGGAGAAATCTCAGGTTTTCCATTAGCACCTGATCTCTGTTTATAGTGTGTTTCTGGCTTTGGCTTCAAATCTTTGGCAGATAATCTGTCAGATAATCTTTCTGTGTAAATGGACCCTTAGTATTGCTATATACCTAATTCAGGGGAACCTTCAATCATAGAAAATGTGTAATCTAGCATTTTTCTAACATATTATCTTCAGTTTTTCTGTTATGCAGATCTCTTTTTCTTATTTTTGTGACTGTTTAGTAAATTAAGTGCCTTATGCTATAACCTCTAATCCTTTAGACTTCCCAATCAAATATGTGTTCTGTACGTAATGTATTTATAAAGAATCATATCATCTACATGCCAACCAGACTATTTGGAAGTTTATATGTTAGTGAAAAGAAACAAAGGAGGAAATTCATCAAGCCTGCACCAGACATAGTTCAAAAAATGTGTGATTTCTTTACTAAATCTGGCAGATCTGAGGATGGGGTAGGATGCGGCAGTCGCAGGAATCTGGTGTTGTCAATTTTTGCCACGATTGCCATGAGCTAGTGAGGCAAGGCAGGAGGAGGAATACCTAATTTATTATGATATATACCTGCTAGCAGGGATCATCATGGTGGCAATCTATACCAGCTCAGATCTGGGGCAGTTTCTTGTGACTGCCATATGACAGCCTCAGATCCATTGCTTTTACTAAGAGGCATGACCGTCTTAGTAAATCCAGCATAGGGGTGGGAGCTTTATGTAAGGCTTGGTGTCTGATGTCAGTGCTAGCTGCACCAAAATCTTATGTATGCTTTCTTCACTAGCAGTCAAGAGGTGTTGCAGAAGTAATGCCAGGAGGTTTTGCAGAAGTAATACCAGGAGTTGTTTCAGATGTATAACTAGGAGGTGTTGTAGGAATAATGCCATGTATGCTTTCTTTACAGGCAGTCAAGAGGTGTTGTAGGAGTAAAACAAGGAGGTGTTATAAGAGTAATACCAGGAGGAGTTCAGTAGTATAATCAGGAGGTATTGCAAAAGTAGTACCAGGAGGTATGTAGGAATGTATGTATAACTAAGAGGTGTTGTAGGAATAATGCCAGGAGACGTTTTAGTAGTAATGCCAGAAGGTGTTGCAGGAGTAATACAAGGAGGTGTTGTAAGAGTAATACCAGGAGGTGTTCAGAGGTACAGTATAACTAGGGGGTGTTATAGGAATAATGCCATGTATGCTTTCTTCACTAGCAGTCAAGAGGTGTTGCAGGAGTGATACAAGGAAGTGTTGTAAGACTTATACCAGGAGTATAATCAGGAGGTGTTGTAGTAATAACTCCAAGAGGTGTTGTAAGAGTTATACCAGGAGGTGTTCAGAAGTATAACCACAAAATGTTGCAGGAATAATAAAAGGAGGTGCTGTAAGAGTAATACCAGGAGGTGTTAAAGAGTATAACCAGGAGGTGTTGCAGAAGTAATTCCAGGAGGTTTTGCAGGAGTAATGCAAGGAGATGATACGGGAGTAGCTTTGGGGCCCCTGAACTGGCACTAATAGTTGATTGGTTCTTGGCATAGCTCTTATGTAGTCCTGCATCACAGGCTGGTCTACAATATTGCCTTTACTCATCCAAAAGTCCTTTTCATACAGCGACCTTGAAGATGGTTTTAATGCTCCCCTTTGATGCGGTAGTTCCAATTCTATTGTGTTTCCCTCACTTTCTGAGGTTTTCAGGTGCACCCACCTCTGCCAAATTGACTTTAATATGGTTTGGTACTCGAATCAAGCACTTGAACATTTGAAAATACTCAACTTGAGTGACGGGCATTCAAGCAATTTAGTACTCGCTCATCCCTTATGAAGTCACCAGTCATTGTATATATAGTAACACTATACCTCAAATATTATCAACAAATTATTTTTTGTGCATTCTAAGAATTATAGTTTTGATTACCAAGACCTATTTTTCATTGACTACTAATATTTTAAAATAGACCATTTATAATGCAAGATGCAGATAGCAGGTGCCACTGCGTTTGCTCTCATTCTATTGAAATGTTTGCACAATATGTACTATACATTTACAGTACGCTGTTATCATATAAAATTGCTATATAATATTATGGTTTCACCTGTTTTAACAAAACTTTCCCTTAATGTGTCCCTGTGTTTTAAAAAAATCTGTCCATTGATCTCTAACATGAACAAGGAGATATGCATGGTTGCACACTTCACTTCCCAGCCCCTTATGATCTCTGTCTTACAAAAATCAAGCTCCATTGTACAGTAAATGCATGGGACTTGTTTAGGGAAATGTGGATTGAAGCATATAACTGGGTGCTTTTCCCGACTCTTTAGAGACTGTGGGGGTCTTAACACTCAGACCTCGACCAATCAAATTTTTTGACATATTTCTGTCACATAATTAATTAACCAAAATAGGACTACTAATCACCAATATCCATACACATTAGAACAATACCCATAACCTACAACTGAAGAATGCTGGACAACATTCTAAATTTATCAAAAAATACTTTATTGTTACATACAGAAATTTTATTTTAAAAACATATTAAAAAAGGAGCAGAAAATCATACAACACATACATCAGATGGTTTACAAGGCAGAAAAAGTGGATATTGTATGTTCTATTACTGAACAAATGATGGTATATCAATCGACCCACAGAGGTACAGAAAGTGCACATAAATAAGTAAACAATATACTCAAAGAATGCTACAATAAAACTGTGTGTATAATGCGGCAAGTGCAGACTAAGGTGCAATTTATATGCAATGACAAATACACAGTGTATAACTAAGGAAAAAAATCACAAAAGTATATACTCAGACCTCTGGGTGTAGGAATATTCTGCCTGGTAACACCACTCACCCAACGCTGCGTTTCGCCGTACAAGCTTTATCAAGGGACCCTTGATAGACCCTTAGTTATACACTGTGTATTTGACATTGCACATAATTTGCACCTTAGTCTGCATTTGCAGCATTATACACACAGTTTGCGATGTGCAGCCATTTCTGTCTTTTTGGCTTGTGCATATTTTATGTATTCTGTCCCTTTTTTCATTGTGGCTAGCACTCTTG
The DNA here is from genome assembly GCF_027789765.1 of Dendropsophus ebraccatus. NCBI lineage: Eukaryota > Metazoa > Chordata > Amphibia > Anura > Hylidae > Dendropsophus > Dendropsophus ebraccatus. Next base: position 78,556,611 of record NC_091460.1, on the reverse strand, counting down.
CTTTGTAAGACCCATGTGATCCAAATTAGCAGGAAGCACCTGTGTACATAAGGGGAGGATCTCCTAGTATTCTCCCATTCTACCTGCAGAGGAATGGAGAGAGCCGGTGGCGCCTGTGGGGTTTGGGGGGGCCTTTTAGGGTCTGGTCCTGTGATAATGGGGTTGCGGGGCCATTCCGTGGCCCCCCTTCTCTGCTTGCGCACGTTTTGCGGGGATTGTGGTCGCTGACCTGCACAGTGATGTTTTTTGGTTAGGGACTCATGTGTATCAGAAGACCTGCACGTGGTACATGAGGCAATATGGTTTGGCCAAATTATATACTAACTTCTGATGTTGGTTTTAAATGTAGCTGAATAAGCTTTCGTGTCAGCCATGGGTGCGATGTGCAGCCATTTCTGTCTTTTTGGCTTGTGCATATTATACACACAGTTTAATTGTAGCATTCTTTAAGTATGGTTTAGGGAAGAAAAAGAGTGCTGCACCTCACACCTATGGCTGATACTAGTACCTCTCGGCTGCATAAAAAACATCAGAATTCTGTATGTGAATTGATCAAGCCACACTGCCCCATGTACCGTGTGCAGGTATCTGATACACATGGGTCCCTACACTAAGTCCACACTGTGCCAGTCAGCGACCACCACCCCCGCAGGCGTGCACAGTCAGGGAAGGGAGGCCATGGAACGGCCCTGCAACCCCCCCATGCCACAGGACCAGACCCAAAAATGCCACACCAAAACCCAGCCAGCACCACCGGCGGAGGAAGCTGCCCCCAAACAGCACAAGTCTGGATAAGGTATTGCACTCACCAAAGCTATCAAAGATAGAATGGGACAGACAGGAGGGATTAAAACCATGAGCACTCAGGTGTCTCCTGCTAATTGCGGTCATGTGGGTCTCACCAGGAGGAGTGCAAAACACGGAGAAAAGAGAGAAACAAAATACGGTTCAGGGAAGAAAAAGAGTGCTGCACCTCACACCTATGGCTGATACTAGTACTAGTACCTCTCGGCTGCATAAAACACATCAGAATTCTGTATGTGAATTGATCAAGCCACACTGCCCCATGTACCTCGTGCCGGTATCTGATACACATGGGTCCCTACACTAAGTCCACACTGTGCCAGTCAACGACCACCACCCCCGCAGGCGTGCACAGTCAGGGAAAGGAGGCCATGGAACGGCCCTGCAACCCCCCATGCCACAGGACCAGACCCAAAAATGCCACACCAAAACCCAGCCAGCACCACCGGCGGAGGAAGCTGCCCCCAAACAGCACAAGTCTGGATAAGGTATTGCACTCACCAAAGCTATCAAAGATAGAATGGGACAGACAGGAGGGATTAAAACCATGAGCACTCAGGTGTCTCCTGCTAATTGCGGTCATGTGGGTCTCACCAGGAGGAGTCAGATACCTGCACGCAGTACATGGGGCAGTGTGGCTTGATCAATTCACATACAGAATTCTGATGTTTTTTATGCAGCCGAGAGGTACTAGTATCAGCCATGGGTGTGAGGTGCAGCACTCTTTATTCCCTGAACCGTATTCTTTAAGTATATTGTTTACTTATTTATGTGCACCTTCTGTACCTCTGTGGGTCGATTGATATACCATCATTTGTTCAGTATATAGAACATACAATATCCACTTTTTCTGCCTTGTAAACTATCTGATGTATGTGTTGTATGATTTTGTGCTCCTTTTTAAATGTTTTTAAAATAAATTTTCTGTATGTAACAATAAAGTATTTTTTTATAAATTTAGAATATTGTCCAGCATTCTTCAGTTGTAGGTTATGGATATTTCTGTCACATGTGAAGTTTTTTTTTTTAACGACAGGGCACTTTTAATCAATAGACAACATTTAAAGATATAAAGGAAATTTTAGAGATCCTAAAACAAAAGAATGGCTTGGTTAAATGTAATATTGTTATATAATATACGTATTTATGTTATATAATTATAAAACATATAATTATATTGATATAATTGTAGTTATTTTGCATACTTAAAAATGATAAACCAGAAAACATTTTATATTAAAGGTCTCCTAAATAAAATCTTAATGGTTTTCAATAGTAAGATTTAAAAGGTAAGATTTGGTAAATAATATTTTATGCCAAATTGAGACAATTTCTCAGTGTATGCTGGTTAAGCACATGTCTTACACTGCCACTATTATTTTCTTTTATCTGTAGCCATGTAACACAGCAATCATGTTGACTGGTCTTGCAGCTATCCGAATAATTACTGGCTATAAACATTGGCAGCTCCTGTCACAGGCAGGACTGCTATCAAGATCCACAGTAAAAATGCTTCATAAGAAAGAAAAGCAGTGAGTAATTATAGATGGCAATCCCCATGTGCAGAGCTCTTTTGCTTTGGTCTCTTAACAGTATAGAATAGTTGACAACAATCTGCAGTAAGTACAGCAACGGTTGCTGTAATCTTCTATACACCTTCCACAGGACCATTTTCTATTATTTAAAAAAACTATTAACACAAAATTATAGTCTTTGCCGGTGTCATTTACTGAAGTCAAGGAGGGCGAAATAAATGTTAACAGGTTTTTGTCCCCTGCTGAAATACAATTTTTCAGCTGCAGCTTTGACTCCACATCCTGGAATCATAGGTTGAGGCACTTAATTGATCAAATATGACGGTTTCTCTATGGGGAAGATGTTGTGGGAATATGTCTGCTGTTCTTTTAACCTTTACATTTTGGTGCATGAAATTGTTCTATAGCTAATTCTGCTAAAATCTCATAATTATGAGTGACGTTGTAATGTATGTGATATTAAATACAGCAGCTACAGTAAATAGCAATGACTGGAAAAGAACATGTACTGTATGTGCTATGTAAACGGTCTTCAGAAATTTCTTTAAACATACCAGAAGATAGCATTTATGGGTCTCAGGCTACTTAAACCTTACCAGTGGCTAAAGCAATGTGCTGTACTATTTCTGATAATGTGCCACCTTGCCTTCTATTAGCTTATTACAGAGTTGCTACAAAGTTGCAGATGTAGCTGGCCAGGGACTTGTTTAAAGACCCAACTCAAAAGAAAGATTCAGGGCAGAGACAAAAAGAACAGCTCAAACACAATTTCTTTGTCTTCAGCACAAAGCAGCAGAATGAGAACTGGGAGTAGATAACAGAAATGGAATTAATTATTATTCTCACCATGGGCAGCAACATATGAAAAGTTGTGTTTGAGCAGAATACCCCTTTAAGTAACCATACACCTTAGATAACTGCAGGCTCATGTGAGTAAAAGGGTTAATCCATGCACTTGATGCTGTAAAATATACTTACAGAGAAAACTCTCTAGATAAGAAAGGAGATTGCTCTGAGCCAAAACCCATCTACTAAGGGTAGAGAAGTTTCTTAGGCTTAGATGATATGTTAAAGAGACTGTCAGTAGGTTTATGCCACCCCATCTAAGGGGAGCATAAACTAGTGACAGAGAAGCTGAACAGAATGGTGTATCACTTACATTGTTCTGTGCAGCTAATTATGAAATATCTTCCTTAATACCCCTGAAAACTGCACACTAGTGATGTCCATTATTTGCGTCTATGTAGTAGTCCTCAATATTTATGAGCTGCAGCTTCCTCTGCACACCGGCGCTGATTGACTGATGCCTGTCCATTCTGCGTCTTTATACTTGATATAGGCAGAAAGCTGTCAATCTGCATATCAGGAGAATTACTGAAAAGAATGATGTAAGACCATTCTGCTTAACTTTTCTGTCACTAATTTATGCTTCCCTTATTTAAGGTAGCATAAAACCAGGGACAGATTCCCTTTAAGAACAGTGAAACTACTCCTTGTGGAAGGTCGGCCAAGTTAGACCTAAAACTTAGGACCTCTTGGGGACCTCCTGACTCCTGAGAAAAGTGGAAGTGATAAAGAAGAATTAGAGCATTATATACAAAGTCTGTGGGGTGAAAGTGTACATGTGCCCCATAGCCTACCCTAGGACATTGAAGGGATCAGACCAGGCTTAGGTACCAAGTGACTACTCCCCCCCCCTTCCCCAATGTCCTGCATACCACAGTGGGATATTGTAGATCAAAATGTGTAGAGACTATTCAGCACTCACTGGGAGCCAACCAGGTGCACCATACATCCCCAAAAAAACTGTTCACAGGCTAGAGTGAACACTTAAATCTCAAGTGAACCCAGCATTTTACCTCACCTCAAAATGGTAACCCCCACTCTAGCTTTACTGTATGTTTTTTTAGAGAGTCTGTGCCTCCAATATTGTTGAAGAATTACTTTACCAGGTAAAAACTGTTCCGTCTTTTCTACTGTACTTTAGTGTTTAGCTTACTGTTTGAACCATAACAAGGACATCCCTCATACCATCAGGCAAATTGCTTGGGGAATTACTGGCACCTAAACTATCTTTGCATCCCCCCTTGCACTGTGCCAAGCCATAGATAGTGGAATAACTCTGTTTAAACCTTTGTGCCAGAGTGAGCCGGTACCACAGGTCTCAGTCATACCACAGAGAATGCAAAACTGTGCACCTTTGAGGCTGATGCACATGTTCTATGAGCAAAGAATAAGATGCTGACACACACTTCTGGTAGATGTTTATGTCCCATTAGAAAAAAGAATCAATTATACTAAAATTCTACATCCCTTATCCATCATTTTACCCAACATCTATCATTGGAGGTTAGTGAGGACACCTCCATTAACATTAAAGGGGGCAGCACGGTGCCTCAGTGGTTAGCACTGTAGCCTTGCAGCGCTGGAGTACTGGGTTCAAATCCCACCAAGGGCAACATCTGCAAAGAGTTTGTATGTTCTCTCCGTGTTTGCCTGGGTTTCCTTCAGGTACTCCGGTTTCCTCCCACACCCAAAAACATACAAATAGGTGAATTTAGATTGTGAGCCTTATTAGGGACAGGGAGCAATAATTGGCAAAACCTATGTAAAGTGCTGCGGAATCTGTGTGTGCTATACAAATAAAAGCATTATTATAACTATCAGAAGATCCAAGCAAACGAACCTGCTAATATGCCCCTGTAGCAGTGTACCTCATGTTGGTGGTGCTGGTCTTCTTTTTTCTCTAGGTCTTGCTGTTTTGGGGGAGTTTTATTACGAGCAAAGATGCAAATCAGCTAGTTAGGAGCACTCGGGGCATTCCCCACATGGCACCCCCTCAGCCATCTTCTTATTCATTGATTTGTTCCCTATGCATATTCATGTATGCATAATTAGGCCGGTCTTTGACAGGCATGTCCAAGAACAGTAACCTCTCTCCAGTACAGGAGCTCTTCCTGGGCATGCGTGTCAAAGACCGGCCTAATTATGTATGCATGAATATGCATAGGGAAGGCGTCATTGAAGGAGGCGGTGGGTGGGCTGAGGGGGGTTATTGGTGAGGCCGAGGAACCACCCCAGGGCTCCTAACTGGTTGATTTGCATATTTACTCTAAATAAAACTTTCCAAAATGGCAGGACCCAGAGAAAAAAGAAGACTGGAACCACAAAGAGGTAAACAGCTGCAGGGGGTATCAGCAGGTTCATTTGCACGAACCTGCTGATAGTTCCCCTTTATATGACTAGCCAGTATTTTGCTTTACTATATCTAAGCCTGACTATAACAGGTCTTCCACAATGGTAGACGTACTAAAGTGGGTAAAGACATCTTTCTAAAGTGAAACTTACATGCAATTGTACAGGGAAAAATCTTGGGCTTTAGTCCACCATCTGTAGATTATTAGAATCTTATTTCTTAATGCAATATGGTAACGTTTGGGGGGTTCCTGTGTCTAGGTAATGAACTATATGGTAACAGCGACATGATAAAATTATTCTATAGGTCAGTCTGAACACAACCATATGCAGGTTACACAGATTCTCTAATGTTATATATTTTTTTTAAATGAAATCCTTTTTTTTGGCAATTAATTATAAATAAAATGGGACTATTGTGACGCTTATAACGGTTTTATTTTTTCACCTACGGGGCTGTATGGGGTGTCATTTTTTCTGCCATGATCTCTAGTTTTTATTAATACCATATTTGTGAAGATCGGACGTTTTGATCACTTTTTATTAATTTTTTTATATATATAATGTAACATAAAATCGGTAATCCGCCCACTTTTTTCCCTCTTTTCGTGTACGCCGTTTACCATTCGCAATGACACTTGTTATATTTTAATAGATCGGACAATTACGCACGCTACGGTATATTATATGTTTATCTATTTATTTATTTTTATATGTTTTATTTATATAATGGGAAAGGGGGGTGATTTCAACTTTTATTGGGGGAGGGGTTTTGGGGTTGTGTGTTAGTGTTTTTAACTTTTTTTTTTTACACATTTGAAGTCCCTTTGGGGGACTTGTACATACATTAGTCTGATTTTTACACTGACCATTGCTATGCCATAGGCATAGCATTGATCAGTGTTATCGGCGATCTGCTCATTGAGCCTGCCTGTGCAGGCTTAGAGTAGCAGATCGCCGATCGGACCGCATGGAGGCAGGTGAGAGACCTCCTGCAGTCCGTTTTAACCGATTGGGACCCCCGCAGTCACACTGCGGGGGTCCCGATCGGTAAGTGACAGGGGACTCCCCCTGTCACTTACACTTAAACGCCGCGGTCCGCGCCGCGATCGCGGCGTTTAAGGGGTTAATGACACGCGGCAGCGCGATCGCTGCAGCGTGTCATTACCGGTGAGGTCCCGGCTGCTCACTGCAGCCGGCCCCCACCTGCTATGAAGCGCGCTCCGCTCCGGAGCATGCTTCATAGCGGGAGAAACACCCAGGGCGTACAGTTACGCCCTAGGTCGTCTGGGGACAGACTTCCATGGCGTAACTATACGCCCTGGGTCGTCTAGGGGTTAAATAGGTGGGCCTAATGCAACTATGCTCAAAAGTAGATGTTATACATATTCCTAGATGCATAAGGGTTGAGAATTATTATAGCCTTACCAATGGGAATTTAAAATGTTGCCAACCATGTTGCATCCTTTTTGATACTTGGGCCTTTTCGGACGTGTAGTTTTCAAAGCTGTTACCTGCAGCCAGTGATTTCCACAGTCAATAATAACACAGCAAAAAGAAACTTTTTTATGTTGAATAGATTATTATGGCTTAGTTAATGTGATTAAGAACTACTATGCAGCTATTCTTGCGAAATGAAATGAATGTATGGGGTTGTAATATTAAGTGATTGCATTCTTATTCTTATGCATAAAGATACTCTTCTCTCTACAGAGTCTTTGTCCAAGGTAGCTTGGATATAAACTTCTGGCAGTGTGGTATCCTTAGTATTTTTGCAAATTGTCCAAAATTGTCAATTAAACAATCAAAATAGGTGTCCTTATAATTTGCTGTTAAAATGCAAGCAGGATCCTATTTAGTTTTATTACAAATTATGCTCAGAAAGAAACCCCATACTCTAATATGCCATCCAGTCATGTAAAATGGCAGATCCTGTAGGCTTTTTAGGAAGGCAAGAATCTAATACAGGTTATGATTAGACAAGGTTACTGCACCAGTCAGACATGGATGAGAAAGCTCACCTTCAAATTATGGACATAGGTACAAGGTATACGAATATTTGATAGCTGGATAATATTATTCAGGACAGTTTTTGCAGTCTTTTTAAATTGATATATACTATATGCCTTGATCTCTACTTTTCTTGGATAGCTATAAATCTAGATTTTTATGATGGTTATGACAGCCTGTAAGAAGCCTGCAGAAATCTTTTAAATTAGGAAGATGCAAAAAAAACTGTAGCCTAGGTATGTGTGATGCTCAGTGTGATCTGTGGGTGTGTGTAAATCACATTGACCGGCCCCAGGCAATATCTGTCACACACTGATACCAAAGTTCATGTTCTCCTGACAGTGAACAAATTTGCACGCAGTTCTTGGGAACTAATGTGGAATTTCTAGGAATATTATATTGCAAAGTAATAAAAACTAAAGATATAATACATTTAATGAACAGGTAGGTGACTTCAAGGTCACTGTAGTCAGCATGTATGCTTATTAAAGCTAAAAGATTCAATGAGACCATTGGACAGTGTTGTAACTTTCTATATCCCATTACTGCCTTACAGGACTAGCTATTTATAATTCCAACTATTGCAACACTTTTCTTGGAATTTGTATTGTTGCTTTTTGTGGATTTCAGCTTGTTCATACCAAGCTTATTATTGTCGCTACAGCCTATGCCTTATGCTGTAGCAGCATTAACATTCCCAGGATGACACAGACAGAGAAGCAGTGCTTGTGTCATCCACACAGGTCCCACCTGTCAGTAATAGCCAGGCACCAGCCACAACTATCCCATGCTGGCAGGTTACCATATACATGTATAATGTCCAAGAAAAATTATAATGTCCCTTTGGTGGTATTATGGTAATATGCTGAGGGTACTGTGTTGCTGGGTGGTGTAGTGCAACCTTAGGGCTCACCTTCTGAAACCTTCCTGTCACAGTGGGGTCCGCGGGTGCTGGGGCTTGTCTTCTTCAGCATACACGCAGGGACGTATAATTTTTATTAAAAGTCTTCACACAATAGAGGTGAAAGTATATCAAGACTTTACTTGAAGGATAACTATATACAATCCAATACAGGGGCATCTGATGATGGCAAACTGTTGGCTTGATCAGAGTCCTTTGCTCCAGGGGGAGGGTTACCTTGGTTACTATAGCTTAGACTTGGTGGATAAATAGGATTTCAAAGAGACAGACCTGTTCCAGAGATTTTATAGCTTTCCGCCTTTATAAGGAACGTGTGAATAGGTACTTGAAGTTACTGAAGAGACTTGACGCTGTCCACGCTCACTATCATGTAGGAGGAAGACGTATGGACACACTAACTTGGAAGCCAGGAAGATGTGGACGGTGAATTGGAGACCCTCTATCCCTTTACCAATCCGACAGCAGGCACTAATAAATACAGAGGATGTCCTGCTGAGACTTAGAAGACACGTATTAGTCCTTATGGCTGACTGGAAACAGGTTAGGGGGTTTGAAGATGGAGTCTGACAGGATTACTGAGGTGACAAAGGGAAGTTAGATGTGACTCTGGCAATGCCAGACTACCAACTGACAACTGAACAGACCGCACAAGTAAAAGGTGGGCGGAGCAAGCTTTCCCCTGGCCAATCACTAGAGTGTGATAGGTTGCCGGGGAGGACCACTGATCAAGCTCAACACTTGTATTATTAGCAATTAATACATAACAACATATTAATTAAATACATAGCAGAAAACAATACCACTACAAGAGAGCTAAGGAGGAGCAGAAAATACATAGGTCCTAATACAGACTGTCTAAGGTTGCCAATAGCAACAACACATCTCCAGATGCCGAACAATAAATACCTTTCTGGGCAATTACACATGGGCTACAGAGAGAGAAATCTAACTCTGTTTATCATTGGGGCACACTAGGACATGTCCTATTTTCTTTTTTTGTGGCACAGATCACTGCCTTTTCACGTATCCGCAAAAATTGCAGATGTGTGAATATGCATATTGGAATCAATATTTCAGACAAATTTTCCGGACATGGGAATGAAGCGTTATACTTGTAATGTCCTACAGAGTAATACTAAACATGGTCTAACGTGAAGAATTATCATGTAAAGGGAAACAATTACTACTAATAGAACTGCTGGAGTGGTCTTTAACCATACTGGGCGTGCTGTTCTTCTAGGGGGTATATAGGAGTAACCGTTTTATTCCAGCATGCGCTGCAGGAAGAGAGATTGTGCTGACAGAGTGTGCTGACAGGCAGAGAGCTGTGACTAGTTACAGGTCTGCTCCGCCTAAATGACTAGTTTCCCCTCTCTCCCTGCAGCATGCATTGGAATAAAGCAATGCATTCTACTATATACCCTAATGGGGGACATAATACTAATTATGGTAAGAGAATGCTTTAGCAGCTTTAACAGCTGCTAACAGCGTTATATGTGTTATACTACTGACTGGTTCCCTTTAAAAGTAGTATCAAATATTAAAAAATAGTATAAAATATAGTCTGCTTAAAAAAGCTTTTCTATACTCACTCTTTTTTTTATTTCTGTCATATGTTTCAGCCTATGTTGCAAAATGAAAAAACATAGTTTTTACACTTACCATCCCTTCTGAATCTGTCTCTGTTTGAATTTCCCGCTGTTTGCAAGTCTCTGAAGCTCCAGTTTGTGGCTTGGTTTTTTTCTTTACTTCCTGGTTTGGGCTTTCCCATGATGCACTTTGTCTCCTGTGATGTCTAACTGACTCTGTAAAACTGTTAGATGGCTTACAGCTTGTTCAGTCAATCAGAGCTGAGCAACCTGAGTCATGTAAAAGGGGGGGTTGGCTTAACAGGGCTTGGACCTGTCTCCCTCTTGATGATGTCATTGTCACAAAATGGCTGCCACAGAACAGCCTTGGGTCAACAGTCATTAGGTAAGAATGAGTTTACTTCATTTCCTGGTGGGCAATTGAGGGGATAAAAGATAGGGAAGGGGGGCAGATAGGTGAATGAAGCATATTACAAAGTTATATACCTTTGTAATGTTTTTCAATTACTGGGGGAAAGCTTTTTGCTTTAGTACCCCTTTAAGCTGTGCATTAAAAAGTCAGGAAATAACAATGAGAATTCAGAATATACAGGTACTGGAGCTGGAATTTATCTGCATTCATGGTGTATTTCAGACTCCATGGTTCTGGCAAACAGCTAGGCTGGGTTCAAGGTGTCGGCATCTGACCAATACAGATATTGATACACTAATAAGTAAAAAAAACTGTCTTTATTATAGTAGCGGGCATTATTTGTTTTTTTTATAACAACAGTTGTAAATCATATTTATTTCTTCCGCCTATCATTATCAAAAAATCACAGTTTAAAGTGAAAAAACATCAATATTTTGGTAAAAACCGCCATTATTTTATAAAAGTGGATGTAAATAATCATTATCATTTTGGCTATGTTCACACAACGTCAAAAATAGAGGTGGCCAAAAGGTGGCCAATTTTGATATTTTAAAAAACATCCGTTATTGCTGCAATTTAACCGACTGCAATGACAATGCATTGAAGTCAATAAAGTCCAATAAGTCCAATGCACACAATGTATTGAATAATATACGTTTTTACCGCGGATGTCAAAATAATGAACATGATCATTATTTTCGCAAACAGCGGCCGTTTTTAGTCCGCTCACACACAGTTTTACTTTTTTCAAACGTTCTTTCTCCGTTTTTACTAATAAATTCAATGGACTTTTCAATTAAGACACACCAAAAGGTAAAATAGCAAACCCAAACTAGAATAATGTACCAACAGCCGTCATCGCACTTAGGGAAGGCTAGACAGCTAAATGATGTCCGTTATTTTAGACTCAAAATGACGGACTTAATTTAAAACGGAGCTGAAAAAAGGTTGTGTGAACATAGTCTTTTACAGCTAATATTATAAAAAAAACTGTATTTCCCCCCCCACAAAACTGTGTGTGAACATAGCCTTAATGAGTATTCTGATAAACTGTTAGTAAAGCCATGTGAAATTCAATTAAGGGTATATTCACACATTGTTTTTTAACCCCTTCCCCCAATATGACGTCCAGGGACGTCATGAAAAGCAGTGGCAGAATGCATCATGACGTCCCTGGACGTCATGCTTTCCCTGCCTCCCCCCTCTGTCCCTGGGTGAGATCGGGCAGCAGGAGGAGGCTGTGTCACACAGCATCCTCCTGCTGCCACTGCCCGGAGGGGAGCCGCGCTCCCCCCCGGGCAGTTAACCCCATAAACGCCGCGGTCAATGCGACCGCAGCGTCTATGGGGAGATTCAGTGTCCCCCGCCGATCGGGCGGCAGGGGGGGGTTCCAGAGCGCTGCCTCCCCCCACCGCCACTAACAGTGTGTCCCCCGGCCCACCTCCCCTCGTCCTCCGATACCGGCGGATCGCCGCTACTACCTCTTTAGCGGCGATCCGCCGGTACCGGGCATTACCGGCGCCGCCGATAGCTTTCATCTCCCCCCACCGTGAATCCACGGTGGGGGGAGATGAAAAATGTCCCCTCAGACCCCAGATCAGCCCCCCGATCAGACCCCAGATCCCCGTACCCGGGCGGCCATCAGATCCAAGATGGCCGCCCCCATCCCTGCGATGTTTGTTCGCAGGGATGGATATAAAATAATGATCAAAGCCCCATGCTCTCCGCCACCGGAGGTAGCGGAGAGCATGGGGCAGTGATCGGGGACCCCCCCGTGTGGTCCCGGAGCAGGCGATCGTCGGTATATACTATATACCGCCGATCGCCTGTTCCCAGTGCTGCCAGCACTTTTTATCCCCTGTCACCATAAATCATTGGTGACAGGGGATAAAAAGTGTCACCGTGCCCCCCCCAAGTCGCCCCCCACCCCCCCAGTCACCCCCGTCCCCCAGTCACCCCCCCTTCCCCACATACGTTACCTGATCCACGGAGCTCCGTCCTCCTCGACGTCCAGGCTGATTCTGAAGTGCGCATGCGCTCCAGAAGCAGTTAGCTCTGAAAATTTAAAGTGACAGAGACCAATTTGGTCTCTGTCACTGAACTATGATTACTGTGATAGAAAATATCACAGTAACCATAGTAATACAGTGAAAATTAATGTATAAAGTACAAAAAGTGACAAACATACAAAAAAATAAAACACACACTTTTTATTATAGTAATAATTGCAGTTTACTCCCAGATTACCCCTAACCACCGCACGTTGCCCATAACCACTGCACATTGCCCATAACCACCGCACGTTGCCCATAACCACCGCACGTTGCCACTAACCACCGCACGTTGCCACTAACCACCGCACGTTGCCACTAACCACCGCACGTTGCCACTAACCACCGCACGTTGCCACTAACCACCGCACGTTGCCCATAACCACCGCACGTTGCCCATAACCACCGCACGTTGCCTGTAACCACTGCACGTTGCCTCTAACTCACACACGTTGCCAGTGACCCCCTCCAGATTGCCGTAACCACCCAAAATTACATGTACCCACCCCTGATTACCTATAAGCACTTCCGTTTATCCGTAACCACCCCAGATTGTCTGTAACCACCCCATGTTGCCCGTAACCACCGCAGATTGTCTGTAACCCCCCCAGGTTGCCCCTAATCACATGTAATTCCCCCCAGATTGCCCCCGACCACCGCACGTTGCCCCCGACCACCACACATTGCCCCCGACCACCACACGTTGCCTCCGACCACCGCACGTTGCCTCCGACCACCGCACGTTGCCCCCGACCACCGCACGTTGCCCCCGACCACCGCACGTTGCCCCCGACCACCGCACGTTGCCCCCGACCACCGCACGTTGCCCCCGACCACCGCACGTTACAGGTTCCCATCCCAGATTACCTATAAGCACTTCAGTTTATCCGTAACCACCCCACGTTGTCCGTAACCACCCCAGATTACCTGTAACCACCTCAGGTTGCCCGTAACCACCCCAGATTACCTGTAACCACCTCAGGTTGCCCATAACCACCCCAGGTTGCCCGTAAACCACCCCACATTACCTGTAATCTCATTTTTTTTTTGTATTTTAGTAACTGCGCTATTCTAATAACCATTACTAGCTGTGGTTTTGCTCCAGCAAATTGGCGCTCCCTTCCTTCTGAGCCCCGCTGTGTGCCCATACAGTGGTTTATGCCCACATATGGGGTACCGTTTTACTCAGGAGAACCTGCGTTACAGATTTTGGGGTACATTTTTTCTCCCATTCCTCGTGAAATTGAGAAATTTTAAACTAAACGAACATATATTGGAAAAATTCGAGTTTTTCATTTTTACTGTCTTATGTTGAATACTTTCCTCTAATACCTGTGCGGTCAAACCGCTCACTGCACCCCAAGATGAATTCTTTGAGGGGTGTACTTTCCTAAATGGGGTGACTTTTGGGGGGGTTCTCTTCTGCGGACACTACAGGGGCTCAGCAAACGCACCTGGCGCTCAGAAACTTCTTCGGAAAAATCTGCACTGAAAATGCTAATTGGCGCTCCTTCCCTTCTGAGCCCGGCTGGGTGCCCATACAGTGGTTTATGCCCACATATGGGGTACCGTTCTACTCAGGGGAACCTGCGTTACAGATTTGGGCATGCAGCTTCTCCCCTGTTCCTAGTGAAATTGAGAAATTTCAAACTAAACAAACATATTATTGGAAAAATTCAAGTTTTTCAATTTTACTGTCTTATTTTGAATACTTTCCTCTAATACCTGTGGGGTCAAAATGGTCACCACACCCCAAGATGAATTCTTTGAGGGGTGCACTTTCCAAAATGGGGTGACTTATGGGGGGGTTCTCTTCTGCGGACACTACAGGGGCACTACAAACGCACCTGGCGCTCAGAAACTTCTTCAGCAAAATCTGAACTGAAAATGCTAATTGGCGCTCCCTTCCTTCTGAGCCCTCCTGTGTGCCCATACAGTGGTTTATGCCCCCATATGGGGTACCGTTGTACTCAGGAGAACCTGCGTTACAAATTTTGGGGTGCGGATTCTCTCATGTTCCTTGTGAAATTGAGAAATTTTAAACTAAACGAACATATTATTGGAAAAATTCGAGTTTTTCATTTTTACTGTCTAATTTTAAATACTTTCCTCTAATACCTGTGGGGTCAAAATGGTCACCACACCCCAAGATGAATTCTTTGAGGGGTGCATTTTCCAAAATGGGGTGACTTATGGGGGGGTTCTCTTCTGCGGACACTACAGGGGCACTACAAACGCACCTGGCGCTCAGAAACTTCTTCAGCAAAATCTGAACTGAAAATGCTAATTGGCGCTCCTTCCCTTCTGAGCCCCGCTGTGTGCCCATACAGTTGTTTACGCCCACATATGAGGTACCGTTGTACTCAAGAGAACCTGTGTTACAAATTGTGGGGTGCAGATTCTCTCATGTTCCTTTTGGAAAGGAGAAACTTTAATCTAAACATATATATTATTGGAAAATTAAAATTTTCGATTTCTTTAAGGCCTAATTGTGAATACTTTCCTCCAGCCCCTGTAGGGTTAAAATGCTCATTATACCCCTAGATTAACTCTTTAAGGTGTCTAGTTTCCAAAATGGGGTCACTTATGGGGTTTTACAGCATACAAGCCTCCTAAATCAACTTAAAAAAAGAACTGGTCCCTAAAAAAAAATCAGTTTTGGAAACTTTCACAAAATGTGATAATTTGCTAATAAATTTCTAAGCCCCATAACAGCCTAAAAAAGTAAAATATGTTTCCCAAATTATGCCAGAATAAAGAGGACATATTGGTAATGTGATTTAGTAACTAATTTATGTGCTATGACTTCCTTTTTTAGAAGCAGAGAATTTCAGAAGTTCATAAAATGCAAAATTTTCAAATTTTTCATGATATTTTGATGTTTTTCACAAAAAACACACAAAGTAGTGACCAAATTTTGCCACTAATATAAAGTGCCATATGTGACAAAAAAACAATCTCAGAATCGCTAGCATACGTTAAAGCATCACTGAGCTATAAGAGCATAAAGTGAGACAGGTCAGATTTTGAAAAATGAGCCTGGTCATTAAGGCCAAAACAGGCTGCGGAGGCAAGGGGTTAAGGTTATTTATGGTTATAAATAATCATTTAATTTAAAAAAAAAAAAGTCATGAAAGAAATGTAAAAATTATACTGTATTGTTTGTTTATATTTTGTTAAATTTAATCCTTTTTTATGAGGAACATGTTGACAATAAAATTTTTCTGTATTTCAGGTATGTATCTTCTTACCAGCATTTTTTAATAGACTGAGAGAGAATCTTCAGGGAATGGGGTAAGCAACATACCATTACTTCACAGTGTAAAATAGGCGTAAAATTTATGAACTTGCGAACCGAACCTTATCAAACTGCATTAAAACAGCTAAAGGCTATGGTCAAACTACGTTTTACAGTGTCCGTTGCATAGCAACGGATGCTGAAAAACTGCCGTCCTGGGCGCTGCATTTAGGATGTTTCTACAGCTGATATCTCTGTTTACGCTGCAGGAATGTTCTTTTTTTAACATTGACAAGCGGGCATCATCGGCTGTGCCTACAAATCAGTTAGTCATTCACTTCAATGTATTGTGCGGTGGCTGCTGCACATTACGTTGTGTGAACAGCTATTAACAACATAGCAGGTGGCATTGCATTGACTTAAAAAAAATGCCATCCTTGCAGTAAGGAACTTATGCTGATTCAATTGCAATTAGCAGCCGTTTTTTACTAAAAAAATACATTGTGTAAGCACAGCCAAACAATTGTTAAGCTATTTTGATGCAGCTTAGCTGTTTTTTCATAGCCTAAGGCTATGTTCACACAACGTCAAAAATAGAGAAAAGGCAGCCGATTTTTATATTAAAAAAAAGTCTGTTATTGCCGCAATTTAACTGACTGCAATGTAATCAATGTCAATGGAAAGATGGACATCCAATGCACACAATGTATTGAATAACGGACATTATCACAGCGGACGTTAAAATAATGATCATGTGAGTTCTTTTTGGACGTATTTGTAAACAGCGGTCATTTTTTTATTTGTTGTTTACACACAGTTTTTCTTTTGTCACCGTTCTTTCTCCATTTTTACTATTGAATTCAATGGACTTTTTAATTAAGCCACATCTAAAAGCCAATTAGTAATCCAAAACTAGAATAATTTACCATTAGCCGTATTGCACTAGGGGAAGTTTAGACAGCTAAATGACGTCCGTTATTTTAGACTCAAAATGATGGACGTCATTTTAAACACAGCTGAAAAAAACATTTTGTGAACATAGCCTAGCCATGAAAAGAGCTGGATGGAAAAAGCTCTTTCATAGAAGTCAATAAACATCTGCTGTCTAAAGGTTTCTGTTGTCCATGTGGCTGCTGTAAAACATATATCTAAATGCTAATAACAGCTTGAGAAAGATGGCTGCACCCATACACATGTACAGAAGAAAGTGGGAAAACAAAGTCATTATAATTAGAAAATATAAAAAAATATTAAACAGTATTTAATTATGGAAAAAGAAACATAGGTGAATTAGTAGGTAAAAGACAAGAACCTCTGTGTTTTTTTGTGGGATTTTTCTGTTACATTGCATATATGTTATATTTCTGTTTATTTATGTCATTCATTTCTAGATTAATTTAACAGTGAATTAACTGATACCACTATTTAAGCAATCTGAAAATAATGTTAATTTCTTTTTATTATTTATTTTTTTTGTCATGAGATCCTATAAAGCTATGCGCTATCTACACCCATAGGTTTTACATTTGACAGTTCCCTAATAAACTGCCTATTTTAATAATTATTGCATCATTATATAGGTCAAGACATTAACACAAACACTGGTAACTATGATTTGTGGCTCTACATTAGGGTTTCATGGAAACAACTGAAAAATGCGATACTAGACATCTGATACATGAGATACTAAGACCTGCATAATAAATGCATGAAAGATGTATTTCTCTACATTGCCTATGTGCTCTCTACATATTTGTCATTAAGACAAAGTATTCCCGAACTCTAATGACCTGTATCTTGAATTCCTGCACCAACTTAACAGAAGTTCTAGTTGCCATAAACATACTTCATCTTAGTCTTGGTCTCCAGTGGGAGGATGCACAATTGCTCTGATTAGAAGAAGGAAAATGAATCCATACTCATTCATAATTTTGAAAGTGGAAATTCTCTATGGAACATGCAGTTCTTCATAATTTCTGATCACGCTTAACCTCACTTCTTTTGTTTAACAAAACCCATTAATCAAGCATGTCTCTTGAGGCAGCTAATGATCTTTCAGAATTCTAACAGAAGCAGAAAGTCAAGGACGACATAAATTGATCCACATCACCTACCCTATTAGTTTTACAATGCTGACAATGCTTCCCTTGTCTTTGTCAAAATTACAGCCCATATGGTTATTATAGACCTGCTGTTTTATCAATTAGAAAAAATAGACTTGTTCTTCCCCGAAGGTAACACAATGATAACAGTTTTTTGCCTTTGTTGAATGACATTATTCATTATGTGGTTAATCATCAGTTAATAAAAAATGTACAAAATTTTGACTTTTGCAAATAGCATCTCTTATAGATGGTCATCATAAATTCAGGGCCATATCCTTAATTTATCAAAAAAACAATTTGACATTTCAAAGTTTGCCACAAATTATGTTAGTACAATTGAAGATAGGACAAATCTCATGATCAAGCATTTTCCAGGAAACTTTGCAATCTAAAAATATTTACTGTCCACTTCAACATCAATGGATTTATGCTATCTCTTATGAATCTAGATCAATATCGGATCACTCCCCACTGGTAATACGAATTAGAGGTCCGTGGTTTAGGAGGGATGGTAACTGCAAGTTCAGGTTCAATCCATATTGGCTTACTATTATAGAGAATAAGGATAAAATCAGGGAGGAGTTGAAGGTATTTTGGGATCTTAATAAAGGGACAGCTGACCCTCTGATCTTATGGGACACCATGAAAGCCTTTCTGCGGGGAATTCTGATCAGAGAAGTTAATACAAAAAAAAAATGCTTTTCTATTTATGAAGATAAACTTAAAAGCAGAGTTAGTGATGCGGAGAGGCAATTCGGGGAGATGCCCTCTAGAGAAAATGGCGACACTCTCCAATCAGCTCAAAAGGACTACGCAGCATTTCTCATAAAGAAGGCCCAGCATAGGGTCTTTTTTAGGGGGCGTAAGTACTTTATTGAAGCTGGGAAACCTGGTAAGTTTCTAGCAAAGATAATAATCTAGGACTCCAGAACCCCCATAGTGGCGCTATATAATGATAAGGGAGCTATTAGTAGATCGGCTGAGGGGGTCAACCAGGTTATCCACAAATTCTATTCTGAGTTGTATATATCTGAGAGCGGGGGTGGGGGGGATGAAGAGATAGATGAGTATTTACAACATCTGGAGATTCCGAGATTGGACTCGGAGCATATGCAGACTCTGAATGTACCCATTACAATAGAAGATCTTAGATTTGCTTTGAATAGCTTTAAAGAACAGTCGGTACCAGGTACAGATGGCCTCCCATTTGCTATCTATAAAGAATTTTCTGATATATTGTTGCCATGGCTATTGGATACACTCCAGGAAACCTGTCGGGGTGGCGCTCTCCCCCCCTCGATGAGGGAGGCGAGTATTGTTTTGATTGGTAAAAGAACAAGGACCCCCCTCCATATTGAATCCCATAGGCCAATATCTCTTTTAAATTGTGATTGTAAAATTTTTGCTAAGGCTCTCGCATTGAGACTGGGTAAAGTTGCCCCGATATTGATCGGGAAGGAGCAGACAGGTTTTGTTCCTGGCCAAGTCATTTTTGATAATATTTCCAGGGCACTGGCGAATATTCAGTTGGATTCCGGGGCCCCCCGTTCCATCCTGTCTCTGGATGCGATGAAGGCGTTTGATAGGGTGGAATGGGGGTTCCTTTGGAAAGTTCTGGAATCTTTTGGCCTGGGCCATCAGTTTATTTCTTTTGTTAAACTTCTCTATTCATGTCCATTGGCTAAAGTAGTTAACAACGGTAGGGCCACCGATTGGTTCAGACTGGAGAGAGGGACTAGGCAGGGGTGCCCTTTGTCCCCCCTGCTTTTTGTGTTTTTCATAGAGCCTTTGGCTATTATGATGAGGGGGACAGAGGAGGTTGATGGATTTGGTCTTAATGGGAGGGCCGAAAAAATACTGCTATATGCTGACGATATACTTTTTTTTCTGAGGGGGGGTTAGAGTACTGTCCATAATGTTATTAATATTGTTTCAAAGTTTGGGAGTGTGTCCGGGCTTAGAATTAATTGGGGAAAATCATCTTTGTTACCAGTGGGAGACTGCCCTGTAGTGTCTAGTCCTCTGGTTAGTGTGTTGAACATGGAATGGAATTCTGGAGTAAATTGGAAAAATATTTCTGACTTTCTGAAATTTTTATACAGGGCATGACTTCCTCAAAAATTTGGAACTTTCAATCCTTCTAAATAATACTCCCCACTTTTTTTTACATGTTTAAAAAATGTATTACAATTGAAGGCCATGTTCACACAATGTATATTTTCGTAAAAGTACGGCTGTTGTTGCCGAATGTAACAATGGCCGTGATTAATATGAAAATATATGTTACCTTGCCGTCTATGGAATCCCGTCCGGAGCTTATACACACAGTCAGTTTTCTGTGGCTGCTAATCACTGAATAGAGGCTGCAGTAAACCCTGTCAGTGTACACTATGGAGCGAGCGGCTCCATAGTGTGCACTGTGTGCAGTGGGGAGTTCTGTGTGCAGTGGGGAGTTCACGGAACGGCTGGGCTCATACTAAGTGTGCACATAGCCTAAGCCAGAAACATGTGAAAGTCTGTGGCGTTTGAAGTCTGAGCAGTTCTGTTAATATCTATAAGATAAGACTATTAGATAATAGTGGCTTTTATAAAAACTACCATATTCTCATTTTTATAAATAAAAAGTTGTTTTTGAAATAATATAATGTTGTGGTTGTCCAATATACCTTTCATAGTAATGTGTTACCGTTTTCAATGTTTCTGATATTGGTCATTTAACAGAAACATTTATGATTTACCTTCAGTGTAAAAAAATCTGTACTGACTGTGTATTACCTCATTGCAGCACAAACCAGGAAACTGGAAGTAAACAGGTCTTCGTTAAATAATAGAAGTGATAAAAAATATTATTATTATTATTATTATTATTATTTCTATTAATTAGTATATTTTCATTCAAAAATGTTATTAATGTTAAGCTATGTATCTGAGTTACTATACCTAAAATTCTAAAATCTATCTCTTAGACCAAAAAAACATGTGTCTATTGTATGTCATGAATGTGCCATATGTGGTATGCTATTTTGCTGCAACAACTTGCTTTCTAAGAAATAATATTACAGGTCAGAGTGAGAGGGAATTATGTTTATTTTCTTTGATCTACATACATTCTGTGTATAATTCTATATCCAGTTATCCCTAACCAGCAGTTTAGGAGGCACAGTACATGTAGCTCCCCATCTAGTGAAAGTCAAGGAATTCCCAAAATGATAATTCATAGTGATACATTAGTATTGACTGTATGTTCAAGTTTTCTGAAAGGACTGAAAGCAATATCCCATTTTCAAAATTTAAAACCTTTTTTCAATTTTCAATTAACCCTTTAAGAACAGGGCCTGAAATGGCTTTAAGGACCAAGGCAAATTTTATGTATATGACCTGTGTCATTTTATTTATTAATAACTTGGGAGTGCTTTTACCTATCCGGCTGATTCTGAAACTGTTTTCTTGTGACATATTGTACTTCACATTTCTGGTTTATTGGAGTAATTTTTAAACTTTTCTGCTTGTACAGAAAAATGTCTATTAAATAGCATTAGCAATATGTCTACTTTATGTTGGCGGCATTTATTAACCCCTTAACGACATCGGGCGTAAATTTACGCCCTCGCGCCCTGGTACTTAACGCATCAGGGCGTAAATTTACGCCCGATGTTTCCCCGATCGCTGTGTGTACGCTTAGCTTCTCGGCACGTGGGGGTTGTTAACACCCCCCGTGCTTACAATCGCCGCTATTGGCTGATCAATTCAGATCAGCCAATAGCGGCGATCGGAAACTTTCCGGGTCATCGGTGACCCGATGACCCGGAAAAAATGGCGGTCGGTGCTGTCCGAGGACGACACCGACCGCCATTACTGTAAAAAGTAATGGTGGTCACGGTGCCACCGGCCCGATCACCGTGAACGGCCGGCCGGTACCGATCAGAGTCCACAAAAATAGTAAATACCTGCTCTGGACCCCTCAGCTAGGTAGAGCAGGTATTTGTACATTACTCACCTGTCCCTGGGTCCTGATCGGTGTCTTCCGGGTTCGCGGCGTCCTCCGTCATTCCGTCGGGTCTTCGGCTATTTCCGGCGGTCCCCATTGTCTTTTTTCAGCTATTTTCGGCTCCAGCCTCGTCTTTTTCCGGATTTTGCGCTCTGCTGCCCTCTAGCGGCTGATATGTGTAATACACTTATCAGCAGCTACAGGGATGTTCAGAATGTAGAAAAAGTTTTTTTTTTTTGTTTCCAATTTTTTTTTTCTATTTTCCGCACCCTATCGCCGCTGAGTGTTGATCAGCATCGCACGAAAGTGCGCTGCTAATCAGCAACTCCTCCTTTTTGGCGTAGGGTGTTTTTTTTCTATATTCTAATGCCACGGTCTGCTGATAAGTGTCGCACATAAGTGCGGCATTTATCAGCAACTCCTTTGTTGGCGTAGTTTTTTTTTTATACTTACTGTAAAAAAACACGTAAAAAACACTACATTACACCACACTACATTGAATAAAGTTTGACACTACACCACTACATACCCCATATACCAATCCCCGTATAAAGATGGCCCCCAGGGTGTTTTCGGCATCGGACGCATACGTTATTATTGCCTCCGATACCAAAACAGCTAGTGAGGATGAATGGGGGATCCTTCTTTCCTCCATTCATCCTCATAATCCTCATCATCCAGTGACGTGTCTGGGGGTAGCGTAGCGTATGCTGCCCCCCAGACACGTCTTTTCCGCCAGTATCGTCCCAATAAGAGATGACAGTATGAAATTCTCCAAACTCTGTGAGAGTACCTCAGGGTACACTTACAGATCTAGGGTACGTCCACACTGCGGAATGGCAAAGGATAACCCTTCGTGCATTCTGCAGCTGGCACCCGCAGGCTGACTAATGCGGGCGCGTGTCTCCACCCGTGTCATAGACTCCAATCTATGCATGGGCGGATTCCATCGTCCATCCAAAGAATGAACACAATGGACGGAGAGTGGAATCCGCCCGTGCATAGAATGGAGTCTGTAACACGGATGGAGACGTGCGCCTGCATCACTCCGCCGGTGGGTGCCAGCTGTGGAATGCACGGAGGGTTATCTGTCGCGATTCCGCAGTGTGCACGTACCCTTAGAGTGTATGATGGAAGGGACACCCGAATCCAGCCCCCAGATGCCCCCCCCATCCTCCGAGTTTGTGGGGAGATAGTTTGGGACCTGATCTTCCCACTGCTGGATAAAAGTCACCACCTGTACGGGGATAACTTTTATACCAGCACCCCGTCTTCTGGTCCCTCACTGCCCGAGCTACTGTAGCTTGTGGCACGATCCGAAAATATCAGAAGCAGTAATAGAGCCCTAATATTTAGCAGCCATGGAGCGGACCCAGCGCTTCTGGATATGAAGGACTCCGTATCGCACCAGGACAACATTCTTCAGGTGACGTCCCCCACACTGGAGAAAGGGAGACCCCAGAAGAAGCGCAGAGTGTGGCGTAACAGGGGGATCAGGAGGGACACCATTTTCCAGTGTGACACCTGTCCTGATCGCCCTGGCCTCTGCATACTGGATCGCTTCAAGGCGCACCACACGTCATTGGGGTTCTACATTATCTAAATTCTGTCCCTTATTCCTATTTCAGGGATCTCGTTGATCCGGGGATTATTCTGATCGCCATTATGGAGTCGGGAAGGAATTTTTCCCCTGTGATGAGGCTACTGTCGTCTGCCTTACGAGGGTTTTTTGCCTTCCTCTGGATCAACACAGGTTGAATTTGATGGACACCTGTCATTTTCAACCTTATAAACTAATAATTGGCCTAATACCCCCAAATAAATTAGAATTGTCCCTTTTCCCCAGCTAAATAGATATGGCCGCCATTCCCATTAGAGGATGCCATGATGCAATTACAAAGCCTCTGTGCGGCCAGGACAGTAGAAACCCCCCACAAGTGACCCCATTCTGGAAACTACACCCCATAAGGAATCTAACAAGGGGGGCAGCGGGGATATGGCCCCCTGGTGACGGCCACATTTGGGACGTGAAAAAGAAAAAAATGGTATTTTTTATTTTCTCGGCACATGTTCTACGTAAGTGCCCGTCACCAATGGGGTCCATATGCTCACTGCACCCCTTGTTAGATTCCTTATGGGGTGTAGTTTCCAGAATGGGGTCACCTGTCGGGGGTTTCTACTGTCCTGGCAGCACAGGAGCTTTGTAATTGCGACATGGCCTCCATCCTCCATTCCAGCCTCTAAATGGCACTCTGTACTTTGGTGGCTTGCCCTGTGCCCATATGGCACATTATGCCCACATGTGGGGTATTTTCGTACTCAGGGGAAACTACCCTACACGTTTTGTGTTCATTTTCTTTTTTAACCCCTTGTGGAAATGGAAAAAAAACAAGGCTAGACCAACATTTAGTGTAATTTTTTATTTTTCTTGTCATGATTTTTTCATTTTCACAAGGGGCTAAAAGATAAAAAAAAAAACACTAAATGTGTAGCACAATTTCTCCTAAGTACGGAAATACCGCAAATGTGGACAAAAAGCGCCATGCGGGTGCAGGGTAAGCCTCCGAAAGGAAGGAGCGCCATTTGGTTTTTGAAGGCTGGATTTGGATGGAATGGATTTCGAGGGGCCATGTTGCATTCAAAAGGCCCCTGTGTTGCCAAGACAGTTGAAACCCCCCACAAGTGACCCCATTATGGAAACTACACCCCTCAAGGAATGTAACAAGGGGTGTAGTGAGCATATGGACCCCACAGGTGACGGGTACAAATGTGGAACAATGTGGCGTAAAAATGAAATATTACATTTTTTACACTATAATGTTGGTTTAGCCTTGAATTTATCATTTTCACAAGGGGCTAAAAGATAAAAAAAAAACACTAAATGTGTAGCGCAATTTCCCCTGAGTCCATAAATACCCCACATGTGGACATAAAGCGCCATGTGGGCGCAGGGCAAGCCTCCGAAAGGAAGGAGCGCCATTTGGATTTTGGAGGTTGGATTTGGCTAGAATAGATGATGAACGCCATGTCGCATTTACAGAGCCCTCGTGCTGCCAAAACACTGGAAACCCTCCACAAGTCACCCCATTCTGGAAACTGCACCCCTCAAGGAATCTAACAAGGGGTGCAGTGAGGATATTGACCCCTTGATGACGGGCACATTTGTGCCATGAAAGTGAAAAAATGAAAATATTCCCTTTCACGTCACATTGTTCCACATTTGTGCCCATCACCAGTGGGGTCCATATGCTCACTGCACCCCTTGTTAGATTCCTTGAGGGGTGTAGTTTCCAGAGTGGGGTCACTTGTGGGGGGTATCCAGTGTCTTGGCAGCACAAGGGCTCTGTAAATGCGACATGGCCCTTGAAATCCTTTCCAGTGAAATTCAGCTTCCAAAAGCCAATTGGCGCTTCTTCCCTTTGGAAGCTCGTCCTGCGCCCCCTTGGCGCTTTATCGCCACATGTGGGGTATTTCCGTACTCGGGAGAAACTGCGCTACACATTTTGTGTCTTTTTTTTTCCTCTTATCCCTTTAAGAAAATGAAAAATTAAAGGCTAGAACAACGTTTTAGTGTAAAAAATAAATTTTTCTTTTTTCACGTCATATTGTTCGGAAAATATGTGAAGCACCTGTGGGGTCCAGATGCTCACCGCACCCCTTGTTACATTCCTTCAGGGGTGTAGTTTTCTAAATAATGTCCCTTTAGGGGTGTTTTTTAGGTTTTGGCACCCCAGAGCCTCTGCCAACCTGAAGTGGTACGGTCAAGAATGACCAAATATAACGGAGGCGTTGAAATTCACTAGGCACTCCTTTATATCTGAGGCTTGTGGTTGCGTCAAATAGCGCAATAGGGCCACATATGGGGTATTTCTATAAACTGCAGAAATGGAGCAATCAATATTGGGGTGCAATTCTCTGGTAATAGGTTTATAATTATGAAAAATATTGGATTACAATAAAATCTCTGCACAGAAAATAAAAATTTTCAAATTTCTTACACACTTAGCTTTTATTTCTGTGACTCCCCAAAAGGGTTAAAAAACTTTCTGGATATGCTTTTGCAGAGTGTGGGGGGTGCAGTTTCTTAAATGGGGTGCTTTGTCGGGCTTTCTAACATACAGGCCCCTCAAATACACTTTAAGGCCAGGTTCAGACTATGTAACTGTGCGGCTGTATTTGCGGCTGTAATTGTGCGGCGGTATTTTTGGTGGTTCATGCGTACGCTGGAAAGTATAGGATATACAGCTGCACAGTGCACACTATGTATGAATCTACGGCCCGATCGTAAACGGACCCGTAAAAAATGAACAAGACCATTGTTTACGGCTGGACATGCGGCCGAGGATTGACAGGCGGTCCGTACGGAGTACTTCAACAATAGCCGGCAATGAGGCCGAATGCCGATGCCTCTAATAGTTAATATATTAAATTAATAAAACACATTTTCTTTGTAATAAAGTTCCTTTCGTTGGTCAATAATTTAATTTTAACAAATCCATCATTTTGCAATTAAATATACTGTTAAAATAAATAGATATATAAATATACATTATATATCTATTTATTTTAACAGTTTATTTAATTGCAAAATGATGGATTCGTTTAAATTTAATTATTGAACAACGAAAGGCACTTTATTACAACGAAAATGTGTTTTATTATTTTAATAGATTAACCATGAGAGACATCGGCATTAGTGCAGAGGATCGCAAACCCCGGTAATAGCAATTCATGTAAACTATTTCCCTGCTTTCCCAGATGCATCCAGAGGTGTTTGCATCACTTTCTTAAGATTTTATTTGTTATTTTTAGTTGAACCAGATTTCCAAGTAAATGACCGTATGTTTTGAGCCGCATGTCTATTTTTTCCCACGGCTGTAGTTTCATCCGCACATTTACAGCCGCTTAAAAAATACAGCCGCACAGTTACATAGTGTGAACCTAGCAATTAATGTGAAAACATGTATTTTTATACTTATTGATTTTAGCCTGACAAGCGCTAAGAGTAAAGGCTTTACTGGCTCAGGCTAGGTTCACACTATGTAACTGTGCGGCTGTATTTTTTATGCGGCTGTAAATGTGCGGATGAAACTCCGGCCGTGGGAAAAAATAGACATGCGGCTCAAAACATACGGTCATTTACTTGGAAATCTGGTTCAACTAAAAATAACAAATAAAATGTTAAGAAAGTGATGCAAACACCTCTGGATGCATCTGGGAAAGCAGGGAACACAGTTTACATGAATTGCTATTACCGGGGTTTGCGATCCTCTGCACTAATGCCGATGTCTCTCATGGTTAATCTATTAAAATAATAAAACACATTTTCGTTGTAATAAAGTGCCTTTCGTTGTTCACTAATTAAATTTAAACTAATCCATCATTTTGCAATTAAATATACTGTTAAAATAAATAGATATATAAATAAATGTATATTTATATATATATTTATTTTTTGACAGTATATTTAATTGCACAATGATGGAATCGTTAGAATTAAATTATTGACCAACGAAACTGAATTTATTTAATCGAAAATGTGTTTTCTTAATTAAATATTAATTAGTACAGGAAGCTCCATAAGCCGTTAATTCATATTGCCGGCAAAAGAGCATTCTGTACTAATCATCACTTTACTTTAATGAAAACATCAAATGTTTCTTCTAATTATGTTATCACAATAGCATTATTAGAAGAAACATTTAGAATTATATGTGCGCTCAGCTGATTGGCTGATCGGCTGAGCGCACATATAATGAGCCGGTCCGCAGTATAGTCACTTCATTGTGCTGCGGACCAGCGAAGAGGACACATCGGGGTGAGTATAGAGCTCTCCCCACCCCCTCCCCAGCACTGCACCCCTCCCAGCAAGGAAGGGGGGGTCAGTTAACCCCTTGCTTGCTGGGATGGGTGCAGTCTGACATCAGTCTGGCCCCCAAGGGGTTAAGGGGGATGCAATACATCCTCCCTTAACCCCTTTGGGGCCAGACTGTAAGCAGCGATCTGTAAAGATGCTGCATACTGTAAGGTGCACAACACCGCTCACAATGATGGGTGTTGTGCTCCTGTTTGTGTGTTTTTTGTGTGTTTCTCCCTTTTTGTTTTTCAGATATCGGTATCCTGTGGATTACGTCGGATTCCGTGGACTACGTTGATGACCAGCGTTTTTTTAATGTTTTTTTTTTTTAATAAAATGGTCAATGAGGGGTGTGGGGGTGTTTTTATTTGAATAAAAAAAATTTTTAACTTGTGTCTTGTCTTTATTTCTTTACTTTATAGACTTAGTAGTGGAAGCCGTCTAATAGACGGAATCCATTACTAATTTGGGGCCTAGTATTAGCCGGTCTAAAATGGCTAACACTAACCCCCTATTATTACCCCAGTACCCAATGCCAACAGGGGTACTGGGAAGAGCCGGGTGCCAGTGGTCCCGGAGCGTCAAAATTGGCGCTCCTGGACCGAGCGGCAGCAGGCTGGTAAGATTTAGGCTGGGGAGGGCCTAAACCAATGGCTCTTCCCACCCTGGTGTTACCAGGCTGCTGTCGTTTGGTTTTTAACCCGCCTGGTTATAAAAATAGGGGGGACCCTATGCGTTTTTTTTTATTTATTTATTTATTTAAAAAAAAACGCATAGGGTCCCCCCTATTTTTATAACCAGCCGGGTTAAAAACCAAATGACAGCAGCCTGGTAACACCAGGGTGGGAAGAGCCATTGGTTTAGGCCCTCCCCAGCCTAAATCTTACCAGCCTGCTGCCGCCCGGTCCAGGAGCGCCAATTTTGACGCTCCGGGACCACTGGCACCCGGCTCTTCCCAGTACCCCTGGTGGCATTGGGTACTGGGGTAATAATAGGGGGTTAGTGTTAGCCATTTTAGACCGGCTAACACTAGGCCCCAACTTAGTAATGGATTCCGTCTATTAGACGGCTTCCACTACTAAGTCTATAAAGTAAAGAAATAAAGACAAGACACAAGTTAAAAAAATTTTTTATTCAAATAAAAACACCCCCACACCCCTCATTGACCATTTTATTAAAAAAAAACATTAAAAAAACGCTGGTCATCGACGTAGTCCACGGAATCCGACGTAATCCACAGGATACCGATATCTGAAAAACAAAAAGGGAGAAACACACAAAAAACACACAAACAGGAGCACAACACCCATCATTGTGAGCGGTGTTGTGCACCTTACAGTATGCAGCATCTTTACAGATCGCTGCTTACAGTCTGGCCCCCAAGGGGTTAAGGGAGGATGTATTGCATCCCCCTTAACCCCTTGGGGGCCAGACTGATGTCAGACTGCACCCATCCCAGCAAGGAAGGGGTTAACTGACCCCCCCTTCCTTGCTGGGAGGGGTGCAGTGCTGGGGAGGGGGTGGGGAGAGCTCTATACTCACCCCGATGTGTCCTCTTCGCTGGTCCGCAGCACAATGAAGTGACTGTACTGCGGACCGGCTCATTATATGTGCGCTCAGCCGATCAGCCAATCAGCTGAGCGCACATATAATTCAAAATGTTTCTTCTAATAATGCTATTGTGATAACATAATTAGAAGAAACATTTGATGTTTTCATTAAAGTAAAGTGATGATTAGTACAGAAAGCTCTATTGCCGGCATATGAATTAACGGCTTATGGAGCTTCCTGTACTAATTAATATTTAATTAATAAAACACATTTTCGATGAAATAAAGTCCCTTTCGTTGGTCAATAATTTAATTCCAACGAATCCATCATTTGGCAATTAAATATACTGTTAAAATAAATAGATATATAAATATACATTTATTTATATATCTATTTATTTTAACAGTATATTTAATTGCAAAATGATGGATTAGTTTAAATTTAATTAGTGAACAACGAAAGGCACTTTATTACAACGAAAATGTGTTTTATTATTTTAATAGATTAACCATGAGAGACATCGGCATTAGTGCAGAGGATCGCAAACCCCAGTAATAGCAATTCATGTAAATTGTGTTCCCTGCTTTCCCAGATGCATCCAGAGGTGTTTGCATCACTTTCTTAAGATTTTATTTGTTATTTTTAGTTGAACCAGATTTCCAAGTAAATGACCGTATGTTTTGAGCCGCATGTCTATTTTTTCCCACGGCCGCACATTTACAGCCGCATAAAAAATACAGCCGCACAGTTACATAGTGTGAACCTAGCCTGAGCCAGTAAAGCCTTTATTCTTAGCGCTTGTCAGGCTAAAATCAATAAGTATAAAAATACATGTTTTCACATTAATTGATTTTATCCTGACGACACCTACGTGATTTATTAGCTTGAAACGTGAAAGCTTCTGTGTATGATGAATTTATTTTAAAAAATAGAACAGAAAATTATTGAAATTTTTCACATTTTTGAAATACCTCTGTGATTCCTTAAAACCATTGTGGAATATTTATGATGTCAAAAGGTGACGGAGGAGAATGGGAAAAACTATGAGGATAAACAATGACTCTTAGACTATGTTCACATAATGTTTTTTCCCTCTCCGTTCTTTAAAAGGAAAAATGACGTCCGTCATTTGAGTTCTAAATTACGTCTGTGATTTTGCTGTTTGGCCGCCTGTCAATGCAATGACGGCTGTTGGTACATTATTCTAGTTTAGGTGGACTATTTGGCCTTTTGGTGTTTCCTTTATTGTCATGATAATTATTTTAACATCCGTGCAGACAACGTCTGTCAGTTAGTACGTTGTTTGCATAGGACAGCCGTCTTTCCATTGACTTCAATGCATAACATTAAAGTCAGTTAAATCAAGGCAAAAACAGACGTCTTTTTATATAGAAAAAGAATCCACCTTTTCAGGTTTTTTTTAACGTAATGTGAATATAGCCATATTCAGAAGATTTATTTGAGGCAATATGACAAAAGTTTTAAATCGATTTATCTCATACATGTGTTTTTTTATCCCCTGTGTGGATAAATCTAAATATTATTGTTTACTGTCACAATACCCAGAGACACAAACACATACTTGCAGCAACACTCTTTCCATTTCAACACCAAGAACATAAGTGAATGTACAAAGGTTTAAAAAAATATATTTTCAAGGATAATAGAAGAGTATGTGAGTTGGTGTTCTTACATTTTGATAGGAGGATTTTAATGTGTTCAGCTTCAAACCCTTTTTATATGAACACAATGAGCCCGGTTACTGAAGTCACGCTCTCATTCTCTTCACTTCTTTGGGCTGTACATCATCTCACATAAAGGGCTTATTTAAGACAAAAATAAAAAGAAAGGATAGCCTTTTGATAAAACATAGTATTATGTGCATCTGTGTATGTTTACAGTGGAATGGGAAATATTGGGTCCTTCACTTTATGTAATGGTGCTAACAAACCACAAGACAACTTACATTTTGAAAATACTTGTTGAATCTGGTTAGGTAACAAGAATATGATTTACATTTTTTTTATTTTATTAAAATAAAATGTGCTTTAATTATACATAAGGTAAATGCTAACTTATGCTAACTGATCATTGGTTACACAACGTAATCTTAAAGTAGAAAGATAGCAGCACTCACCACGTTTGTAGAAAGTTCCTTTATTAATAAAAACAAAACATCATAACAGCAGGTGAGACGCCAGTGAAAACCAATGTGTGTTGCCTGTTACTGCAGTTTTGCGCCCTTCCGGCGCTTCTATAGACCCTGCTGTGTCAGTGCTGACTCTTATTACCATAGACACAAAATAATAATTAATGAAAAGTTTAAAATATCATGGGTCGTGTGCTGTCATTGTACTGGGAAATGTCCCCTGGGCTTTTAAGCCCCATATATGTGTAGGCAAAATATGGCAAAAATTATTGAGGTAGTTATGGCCTTTTAACATCCTGTTGTCCTGGTGACAGGACCACTTTAAAGACTGGTGTACACCAATGCCAATTACCTATTATGCACGTTGAAGTAGTTTTGTATGGAAGAATACGTAAAAAGAGTTTTCATAATTGTTCCACAAACTATTGACTTTCAGGGGGAAAATAGCTACAGTATGCACAGTTTTTCTGTTTAGTCTCATTTTCTGTCTTAAGATTTGTGTGCATAGCAGTTCAAAGAGGTGGGCATGTTGAATAAATCAAATGGTTCAAAATCCCCTATTGATTCTAATGGAGCCCTGTCACAGAGGAGAGGAAATATCATCACACTGGGGGCTTCAGGCCCACATCCAGTGCACAGGGATGGGGTGGTACATGGAAAAAGAGTGGCACTGAGCGCAGGAACCAAGCAGTATTTCAAAAAAAGAACCCCACCTCCCAATGATCTTGAAACCTACACCAGCTCTGAGCTGGTGTAGGTTTCAAGACTTTCGCACGGAGAGGATCCGTGCAATCGGGATTTATGTAGAGGCAATGCACCTCTAAATAAATTCCCTGAGCTCCGGAGTTGTGGGGACATTTTTAAGCCCGGCATAAACCCCCCCCCCCCCCAATGTGTTTTTCTTCAGATAAGAACCTGGTAGTTAATATTTCGAACCGGACTCTGAATACTCTAGAAATAAAGGTGTTAAATAGAAGCTTGGGGTTTGTCCCCACCAAGGACATTTTTGAATTTGATTAAATTTTGCATATGTCGAAGCCTTGTGACAATTTGCTGATGATAAAACATACTGCAAGCTGTGCGTTTTAAGAAAGAGATTGATACATACATGAAAGAGGGTGTCGTCAGTGGCATCATTCAAAAGAGAACAGCCAATGTGTTGTATGTTGAGACTCCGCGAGTGCCTATCCTGTACCTTCTCCCCATGATACGCAAGGACTGCAGCAGCCCATCCAGCCGACCCATTGTGTCTGGTTCAGGGTCGCTGCTGTAGTCCTTGTCTGTCTATGTTGATTAATTCTTGCAAGAAGTGGTAAAAAAATTAGATCTAGATCTTGTCCTTATTTCAGGTTTGATGAAGATTTTTTTTACAGACTTATGGAGTCTCAATGGGCTCGTTGGTAGCCCCAAGTCTGGCGAATATTTTTATGCATGCACTTGAAGAAGAGTTTGTCGTCTCGAGCCTTCCCACATTGTCCTCATGGGTTCGCTATGTGGATGATGTGCGTCTGCTCTGGACATCAGATAAAGCATCATTGCTGGCATTCGTTGAGAACCTCAATGGATGTCATGAGTCCATAAAATTTACTCTTGATTACAATTGCAACCGCATCAATTTTTTTTTATATAGAAATACAAAAATGTTGTAACAGGTTTGAGACCAGCATGTTCTCTAAACCAACTAATAGAAATAATTTATTACACCGTGATAGTCAACATGCCCCCCCACCCCCTGTGTTTAGAAGTTTAGCTAAATCCCAGTTTATGAGAGCGAAAAGAATTGCCAGTACAGAGATAGAGTATCAGATAAATGTAGAGAAAATCAAGAAGAAATTCATAGACAAAGGGTATAATAAAAAGGAAGTTGAGAGAACCAAAAAAGAGATAAGTAGGATAGAAAGAGAAGAGGCTAGGGTATGTGCACACTGAGGAATTCAGACGGAACCTCCGTCGCGGAATTCCCAGCTCGCGCCCGCTTGCGGACTGAAGCGGGCGTGCGCGTCTCTGTTTCAAAGAATGAACTTGATCATTATTTGGACGGAGGAAGGAATCTGCCCGTGCATAGAATGGAGTCTATGACACGGGTGGAGATGCGCCCGCTGCAGTCTGCGAGCAAGCGCGAGCTGGGAATTTCGCGACGGAGGTTCAGTCTAAATTCCTCAGTGTGCAAATACGCTAAGGAAGAAAATTAAAAGAATAGATAGAACACGTGATAGGTTGATGCGTAGTACCCCCTATGATAGACATGCCACAGTCATTAAAGTGTCACTGTCGTGAATTTTTTTTTTTGCAGAAATCAATAGTCCAGGCGATTTTAAGAAACTTTGTAATTGGGTTTATTATCCGAAAAATGCATTTTTATCATGAAAAAGCAGTTTGAAGCTCTCCCCCCTGTCTTCATTGTTCTCCTATGGAGAGAGCTAAAGAAAAGACCAAAACAGGACAACAAAGAGTTAATCTACAAATCCCTCACCCGTTATCTGTTCTGACCATCACCAGTGACCTGTCTGAGCTCAGATTACAGCTGTCACCCAGCTCCATGCCTGTAATCCTCTGTTATCTGCTTTCTGCTGCCGGCTAACTCCCTCCTTCCTCCTCCCCCCTCCCCGCTCCCTAGAACAGACAGGGTACGTCTCCTGCAACAAGTCACAATTTTCAGATTTTTCAGAGTGGATGAAAAAGAGGAAGGAGGGGGGGACCTGGGAAAAGGCTTTTTACATGCAGATAATGGCA
The DNA here is from genome assembly GCF_027789765.1 of Dendropsophus ebraccatus. Lineage (NCBI taxonomy): Eukaryota > Metazoa > Chordata > Amphibia > Anura > Hylidae > Dendropsophus > Dendropsophus ebraccatus. The sequence continues at coordinate 78,522,472 of NC_091460.1, read as the reverse complement.
GATTTGGCTAATAAACCCAATTACAAAGTTTCTTAAAATCGCCTGGACTATTGATTTCTGCAAAAAAAAAAAAATACGACAGTGACTCTTTAAGAGAAGCATTCTAAGATATTGGAATCTGCTGAAAAGCGATCCTAAGGGTGCATTCACACATATAGGATCTGCAGCAGATTTGAAGCTGCCGAGTTGCTTTGAATCTGCAGCTTCAAATCTGCGCCATCAAATCTGCTGCAGATCTTGTACGTGTGAATGCACCCTAAATATGGTAGTATTTTCAGAGAAAATCCTATTTTCTGTTATAAGAAAAACAAATCTGTAGGCAATAAATTGATAGGAGGAGACATAGTGAAAAAGAAAATGTACAGACATACGTTTTTGGCCAGCATTGTAGTGCTATTATAAAGGGTGATTCCATCTGCCATCCTAGAAAGGGAACGAATTATCCAATAAAAGGTTTTTAATATACAAAAACCTGATATATCTCCTTAATAGTGATGAGCGAATAGTGAAATATTCGAATATTCGATACTCGTACAAATATCTCCCGAATATTCGATCGAATATTCGATCCCATTAAAGTCAATGGGAACAAGTATTTGATTATTGAAAAACATCTATTCGACCACTTGAAGGTAAAAACTGGAAGCTGGGGTATTTGAACGCTTATCAAATAGTTATTGAATATTCGGCGAACTATTCGATAATATTAGATAAATCAAATACCTTACTATTCAATCAAATATCTATTCGATCGAAGAATATTCGCTCATCACTACTCCTTAAATGCCCATGTGCTCTTGGATATATTGGCCAGACAAGTCGTCTGATAAAGGTAAACCTTAATGAACATAAGTAAAAACAGAGGGCAAAGTATTTGGTGACACAACAGTTACTAGACATTTTCAAGAATATCGGCATAATATTTGCGATTTAGGATGGCAAGTTGTGGAGCAGGTTGAGATCTCTGCTGACAAGGAGGAGAATCGGAAACGATTACTCCATTGTGAAACGTATTGGATTTCTAAATTGGAGACATTGAGTCCCAACAGACATTTTTGTAATCTCGTTTTGCTATATAACTATATCTGATTTTCACACCCAGGATCATGCGTATTATAATAGATTTCTTTGTATAGTCTATAATTTGCTAAGTGTATCTATATAGTTGATGAATGGTTAAATGTTATATCCTTATAATGATGCCCATCCCCGCGCATGAAGAAGGAGGAGTCTATACCCCTAAGACGTCCGCGGTGAGGATGTACCTGGGCGTCCGAGTTTGATGTCAGCATCAGCTGTGAGCTTTTATATGCTGCATCTAAGTTCAAAATAAAGAAATTCAAGTCAAGAAGACATTGTGAGTATTATTCGCTCTGTAGCTACAGAGCGAGCTGGTTCCAGTCGGACCGATGATGACAGCAAACTAGTGAGAACCCTGTTTTCCTCCATACCTTATTTAATGGTATAAGTTTTTACAGCACAACACTTCTATCCACCCATGTACCACTTGCACAACTTTAATTGCATCTGTGCAGGGGGGAACCCTTTTCCCTATAGATAATAAGGGAATAATATAGTGTGAATACAAAACACAAAGAACTGTCTAAAAAATTGGCAACACTAGTGCATTCGATAGATAAATATATTTGGTTTTCCCTTTTACTCTTAGTGATTCACCTTAAGTAAACCTGAAATATAATAAGATTTAACGTACACACTATAAAATGAAAACAGGTATAAAAATGGCATTTAAAAAAAAATTGAATTGAATAAAAGCAGTTGTTTTTTTTTTAAAGTTCATAATTTTAAAAGAAGGGTGGTATGAATTATGTTGCCTATCGAGTTTTAGCATTAACCTCACAGCGGTGGTAGAAACAAGTCACAGAAGATAAAAACTTCACCTTTACTATATCATGTTCACAGTTGGAAAGTGATAACCACTAGTGACATCCAAACTGGCCTTAAAGAGTTTGTAATTTTTTTTTCTAAAAAGGTAAATTTAGCAATACGTCAAAAAATCTGGTTCTATTAAACAGTGCCCCTAAAGTAAGACAGAAAAAAAACCCTGATGAGGCTAACTCTTCTCCAGGGGAAACTCTTCATCTACCACCAAATATAAATCCCTGAATCAAACTCCCAACCGCTAAAAATCTAGTAATCATAGCTTGTAATGATGTCTTTCCAAACTGAAGAAACCCTAAGTTTGGTAATCTGTCTTGGTACTGTGACCCCCCCCCGCCCCCATTACCGTAATTACCTTGGTCACTCTTCTCTGCACCTGCTTCAATTAAACTATTGTATAGCTTTCTTATAAAGAGGTGCACAAAATTTTCCACAACATTCTATATGTGTATAAAGACAAAACTATATTGCCTTCATGAGCAATGCAGTGATTCATTTTATTTGGCTTAACAGCAGCTGCCTGGCACTGGTCACTATAGTCCTCAGTTTCTCCAGTGTTTTAATGGGAGGCTACAGTTTTAAATGAATACTTACTGATTGCATTGTATTGTTTTGTTCCTGTATGTATATTTCAAAAATAAGGAAGCAAGATACTGTATGCTGTAATCTGAAAGATATGACGAATCACAATAATGTCATAGTGCTTGTGTAGGAAACACAGTTTCATAGCTCTTTGCTAGAAAAAGAAGCACATGGCATTTTCCTATTTGTTGAGACCTTGCCAATATAGGAAATGCAGTTTATGATTTTTTTTATTAGGTTATAAAAATATAATAACTGAAATATGAAAAATATGATAAATGGTGCATTCATCTTTATCATAGACATTTGGTGTTATTTTTATGAGTTTGTGCTCATTGGAAAAAAAAAAACCAGGCTATATAAAATAAAGCATATAGCAGGTGCCTCTGTCCCTGGGTGTGCATATTTTAAAAAGTAATTCTTGAAAGCATGACATATTGTATGCTTATTTTTAAATTATGCACCATAGATGTATGTTGTGAATATAAAATTCTTCTACATACAAAAAGCACAATAGATACCTAACTACTGACCGTTTTGTTAGTTTTGCATTAGTTAATATTCGAAACTAATTCCATTGTAGCGTAAAATAAACAGGGCTTATTTATATGATTCTGAGAAATTTTTATCACTCGTATTTACTATACTTTACTCGTATTTACTATAGCTACTATATTACCATGGGTTTTAGTAGTATTAGCATAGTTTGTAAGACTAAAAAAACAAACAAACAAACTACTGTATACGAATGGATGAGCTCACCACTCCTGCAGTGGATGATTCCCCACAAATTTGCCAGACAAATAATGAGAAGAAAATCCAGCACTTGTGGGAAAAGGTTCAACTTAAAGGTTCACATTAAAATCCAATTTCAATAACTGATATGATTAAGATTGCTTGATTGAAACCTATTATAAGAAAGAATGCTTGATCAAAATGCATCAGTTATTGGAATTGGATTTTACTATGAAACTTCATTAAAGTATTAATTGATCCTTTTCCCAGAAGTGCTGAATTTTCTTCTCACTAAAAAAAAAAAAATAGTGTCCATCCAGTTCAGTTCAGCGTAATGAAAAATGCCTGCACCAAAACTTTGCCAAAGGCTATGTTCACGCAAAGCCCAAAACAGGAAAAAGGCGTCTGTTTTTTTTTTTTTAGACATCCATTATTACATTATTTTCATTGACTTCCATAAATTGAAGTCTAGGGAATAACGGACGTCTTTTTCACAGAATGGATTGAATGACGGACATCTTTTGAGGTGGACGTCATTCATCACACTGTGTGAAAAAGACGTTCCTTTTGTGGACATTCTGTTAACATAGACACAAATACTGGCTTACATGATTGAACTGCACAACCAATCATTCATGTGGGCAGTGTGTAAACTGTGTGTTAAGTTTGAGCCACATTTTTTTTAAATGGCACATATTGTCTAGTCTAAGTTTACACTAAGAATTACACAATATTTATTTATCTTCTGTCAGTGTTTATAATCCAGTAGCCATTTTTTGTTTCTCTAAAGCAGTCTACTTTTCTAAGACATTTGTAAACAGTGGTACCTCGGTTTACGAGTAACTTGGATTGAGAGCGCTTTGCAAGAAGAGGTCATAGTTTTTAAAATTGTAACTAGAGCATTGCTTTGGTTTAAGAGCTCCCTGTACTGGGTGGAAGCCGGAGAGGGGGAGGGGCATGGTCTGCATAGTGTGGTCTACAGCACTGTACAATGACCCAGAAAGTCTCCCTCACCTTCCAAATCATAGCAGATCCACTTTAGACTGGGGTTTGCATCAGGAGACAGGACTTTGGGGGGTAATCTCCTTATGGCTGTGAACCCTCTCTCTCTGGACAGTAAGTGCTGCATTTATGTGCCCACATATGCCCTGCTCATTGCTTCATGCTCTCTGCAGTCTGACAGCCCTTGTGTTTCCCATCCTCTCCTTTCCTGCTATAATCTGCCTGTACTTACCCTCAGCTATACACACTGTTGCTATAATGTGCTTGCACTTACACTCAGCCATTCACACTGCTGTATGGAAAAGTTTCTGTCACTGCCCTTCTGCACAGCTCAGTGATTCTCACTTCTTGATTGGTCCATGCTGAACACACCTCCCTTCCCCATTGCTGTCATGGGACCACACAGACCTCTGACAGCAGCCCTGCTGCTCTATTTTAGCCTGTTGTACTACTCTACTGCATTATGGGCATCTGCAGTTCCATCCTGTATCCACAAACTACTGCTGTGTTTTCAGGTTTACGTAAAGTAGTTACTGAATATTATACATATGCTGATTTCTATACTGTACAGTAACTTATAATATCACATATTCACATATTCAGCTGTTTCTGAATGCTTGTTTCATTAGTTTTTTACATTTTCAGAATAAAAAGAAATTATTATTTTGGTGGGGTGGAACCAATTGTCCGCATTTCAATGATTCCTTATAGAAAAAATTGCTTTGGTTTAAGAGTTATTTGCATTACAAGCACGGTCCCAGAACAAATTATGCTCGTATACCATGGCACCACTGTGCTTGCGTTCCAGTACAATACTTAATAAATATGGCTTTAATAGGGAACCTGAGTCCTGACACATTGAAAATATAGTCCAATCTATAAGTGTATATTGGGGATTTGGGGGGCAATGCAATACTTTAATAATAATTTTCGCCGGACTTCTCCTTTAACAGCTCTCTCTAAATGCACAATTATACACAGATAACTGTCAGTTACTTAGTATAACTGGCCACGTCAAAAATAGAGAAAGGCTATGTTCACACAACGTCAAAAATATTAAAAAGGCAGCCGATTTTCAGATTTAAAATAACATCAGTTTTTGCCACGAATTAACTGATTGCAATGGCAATGCATTGAAGTCAATGGGAAGACGGATGTCCAATGTACACAATGTATTCAATAACAAACGTTTTTACCACAGACGTCAAAATAATGAACATGATCATTATTTTCGGACGTCTTTTGCAATTAGAGTTCTTTTTTTTTAGTTGTTCACACACAGTTTTTCTTTTCCACCATTTTTTCTCAGTTTTTACTATTAAATTTAATGGACTTTTCAATTAAGCCACACCCAAAGTCCAATTAGTAATCCCAAACTAGAATAATGTACAAACACCAGTCATTGCACTAAGGGAAGGCCTGACAGCTAAATGATGTCCATTATTTTAGCCTCAAAATAATGGACGTAATTTTAAACAGAGCTCAAAAGATGTTGTGTGAACATAGCCAAGAGGTGCAGCTTTTGTTATTTAAAAAAAAATATCCGTTATTACTGCAATTTAACTGACTGCAGTGCAATGCAATGCATTGAAGTCAATAGAAAGACGGATGTCCAATGCACAAAATGTATTGAAAAACGGACATTTTTACCGCAGACATCAAAATAATGATCATGATCATTATTTCGGACGTCTTTTGCAAACAGTTTTTTATTGTTCACACACAGTTTTTCTTTTGTCACCGTTCTTTCTCCATTTTTACTATTAGATAATTTAGATATTTAGATAAAGAATTAAGAGGGTGGGATAAAACATTGGGAGCAAGCACTCAATGGGCAGAATTAAAAAATGTCATATTAAAGGCAACTATACTACGAAGTTAGCAAAAGTAAAAGGAAGAAGAATCCATTATGGTTTACTAGAGAGGTTAAGGCCATTGTAAAGGGAAAAAAAGCAGCGTATAGGAAGTATAAAGAGACTGGAAATGAAGCTGACAGAGAGATGCATAAAATTATACAGAAGGAGGCAAAGCAGATTATAAATGCTGCTAAAGCCTCAAAAGAAGAAGAAATGGGTAAATCTGTTAAGGAGGGGAATAAAACCTTCTTCAGATATATAAGTGACAGGATGAAGTAGAAGAAGAAGAAGAATAGCTGCAGCATTACTAAAATAAGTAATGGGGAGAATACGCTTATTGATGGAGATAGAGCGGTCGCTGACTATTTGAATAGTTACTTTTGCTCAGTGTTTTCAGAAGGAGGCCTTCACAATCACAGGATGGTTGGACACAGCATTGCCTCCAGCTATATGAGTTCAGCTCCAGTATTTTCAGAGGCTGAAGTTGCAGAGGAACTTGCCAGTTTAAAGCTGAATAAGGCGATGGGTCCAGATGGCATCCATCCCAGGGTTCTTAAGGAACTCAGATCTGTGATTGCTGCCCCCCTGACAGATCTGTATAATCAATCCCTGATAACAGGAGATGTCCCCGATTATTAGAGAACAGCCAATGTTATACCAATCCACAAGAAGGTGAATAGAGAAGAGCCCAGTAACTACAGGCCAGTGAGCTTATCATCTGTAGTAGTGAAAATAATGGAAACTCTTCTAAAAAAGAAGATAATGGATCACCTAAGAATCAACAATTTGATGGATCCAAACCAACATGGCTTTACTGAGGGCCGATCATGTCAGACTAATCTCATTGATTTCTTTGATTAGGCCACAAAAGTGCTGGATGAAGGTGGTGCTGTGGATATCGCCTATCTGGACTTCAGCAAAGCTTTTGATACAGTTACCCATAAAGAGCTGATAGAGAAGTTAGAGAAAATTTGACTTCATCCCTGGATAGTTCAGTGGATTTGTGGTTGGCTGAAGGAGAGATATCAGAGGGTTGTTGTTAATGGTGTATATTCTTAGCAGAGACTGGTTACAAGTGGTGTGCCACAAGGGTCTGTTCTGGGTCCTATTCTTTTTAATATGTTAGTAAGTGACATAGAAGAAGGGTTGGTAGGTAAACTTTGTCTGTTTGCTGACGACACAAAACTGTGCAATAGGGTTGATATTCCTGGAGGTGTAATTAATATGGAAAATGATTTAGCTTTGCTAGATAAGTGGTCCAAACTGTGGAAATTGAAGTTCAACATTTCCAAATGTTAAATAATGCACTTGGGGAGGAGGAATCCTCTATTCGAGTATCACATCGGCAGTACTGTGTTGGAAAAGACTTCAGAAGAGAAGAATTTAGGGGTAGTGATTTCTGACAGCCTTAAAATGAGTCACCAGTGCAACCAGGCAGTGGGGAAAGCAAATCGTATGCTGGGGTGTATAGCTAGAGGTATAACCAGTAGGAAGAAGGAGATTGTGATCCCGCTGTATAGAGCTCTGGTGAGGCCACATCTGAAATACTGTGTCCATTTCTGGAAACCTCATATAAAAAAGGACATTGATAAAATAGAACAGTCCAAAGACGGGCTACACAAATGGTGGGGGGAGGCATAAACCATATCAGGAAAGACTTAAGGATTTGAATCTGTATAGTCTGGAGGAAAGAAGGGAAAGGAGGGAAATGATTGAAACCTTTAAGTATGTTAAAGGACTAAATAAGGTTCAAGAGGGGAGCTCAAGAACAAGAGGACACAGTGAGAAAGATCAGAAGCAATGTGAGAAAATATTATTTTACTGAAAGAGTAGTAGATACCTGGAACAAACTTCCAGCAGAGGTGGTTGGCAAATGTACAATAACAGAATTTAAACATGCCTGGGATAAACATACATCTATCCTAAGATAATAAGAAAGAAAATACTAAAAGAGCAGACCAGATTGACCCAGTGGTCTTCTTCTGCTGACAATCTTCTATGTTTCTATTAAAGCGGTACCCCAGCGTTTTTTTCCTGGGACCAAGGAGGAGGTGGCTGAGGAAAACGATGTCCACTCACCTCCCCGGTTCTAGCGGCAGGTCCCGCATCGCGGTGCTCTGGTCCCTGGTTCCCGGCCGCTTCCTGGTGTCTGAAGCGGGCCCGAGATGATACGTCTCAGGTCCGCTCAGCCAGTCGGTGACAGAGGCGGGATCTGAGCGGACTTGAAACGGATCCCACCTCCATAACTGACTGGTTGAGCGGACCTGAGACGTCACGTCTCAGGCCCGCGTCAGACACCAGGAAGCGACCGGGAACCGGGGACCGGAGCGCCGCGATGGAGGAACCGCCACTGGAACCGGGAAGGTGAGTGGACGTTGTTTCCCTCAGCCACCTCCTCTCGGGTCCCAGGAAAAAAATGCCCCCCCCCACTGGAGTACCCCTTTAACCCTTTGAGGACAAGGCCCAAAATGACCCAGTGGACCGCGCAAATTTTGATCTTAGTGTTTCCGTTTTTCCCTCCTTCCCTTCTAAGAGCTCTAGCACTTTCAGTTTTTTATCTACAAGGCCATGTAAGTGCTTATTTGTTACAGGAATAGTTGTACTTTGTAATGGCGTCATTCATTTTACCATAACATGTATGATGGAATTCCAAATATATTATTTATGAAGCTATAAATTGGTGAAATCGCAAAAAAGAATGCAATATGGTAACGTTTGGGGGGTTCCTGTGTCTACGTAATGCACTATATGGTAACAGCGACATGATACTATTATTCTATAGGTCAGCCCGAACACAACCATATGCAGGTTTACACAGATTCTCTAATGTTATATTTTTTTTTTAAATGAAATCCTTTTTTTTGGCAATTAATTATAAATAAAATGGGCCTATTGTGACGCTTATAACGGTTTTATTTTTTCACCTACGGGGCTGTATGGGGTGTCACTTTTTCCGCCATGATCTCTAGTTTTTATTAATACCATATGTGTGAAGATCGGACGTTTTGATCACTTTTTATTATTTTTTTTTAATATATAATGTAACATAAAATCGGTAATCCGCGCACTTTTTTCCCTCTTTTCGTGTACGCCGTTTACCGTTCGCAATGACGCTTGTTATATTTTCATAGATCGGACAATTACGCACGCTACGGTATATTATATGTTTATTTGTTTATTCATTTTTATATGTTTTATTTATATAATGGGAAAGGGGGGTGATTTCAACTTTTATTGGGGGAGGGGTTTTGGGGTAGTGTGTTAGTGTTTTTAACTTTTTTTTTTTTACACATTTGAAGTCCCTTTGGGGGACTTTTACATACACTAGTGTGATTTCTACACTGATGAATGCTATGCCATAGGCATAGCATTAATCAGTGTTATCGGCGATCTGCTCATTGAGCCTGACTGTGCAGGCTCAGTGTAGCAGATCGCCGATCGGACCGCACGGAGGCAGGTGAGAGACCTCCGGCGGCCCGTTTTACCGATCGGGACCCCCGCAGTCACACTGCGGGGGTCCCGATCGGTAAGTGACAGGGGACTCCCCCTGTCACTTACACTTAAACGCCGCGGTCGCGCCGCGGCGTTTAAGGAGTTAATGACACGCGGCAGCGCGATCGCTGCAGCGTGTCATTGCCGGTGAGGTCCCGGCTGCTGATTGCAGCCGGCCCCCCACCTGCTATGAAGCGCGCTCCGCTCCGGAGCGCGCTTCATAGCGGGAGAAACACCCAGGGCGTACAGTTACGCCCTAGGTCGTCTGGGGACAGACTTCCATGGCGTAACTATACGCCCTGGGTCGTCTAGGGGTTAAATTCAATGGACTTTTCAATTATGACACACCCAAAGACCAATTAGTAACCCAAACTAGAATAATGTACCAAAAGCCGTCACTGCACTAAGAGGAGGCCAGACAGTTAAATGATGTCTGTTATTTTAGACTCAAATTGATGGACGTCATTTTAACCCCTTGCCTTTGCAGCCTGTTTTGGCCTTAATGCCCAGGGCCTATCTTTCAAATCTGACCTGTCTCTCTTTATGTAGTGATAAATCTGCGATGCTTTTAACTATTGCGGTTATTCTGAGATTGTTTTGTCGTTACATATTCCTCTTTATGTTTGTGGTATACTTTGGTTGACACATTCAGTAGTTTTTTGTAAACAACACCACTTTTGCGTAAAAAATTAAAAAATGTATGTTTCTTTATATTCAAAATTCTCTTTTCTTAAGAAAGTCAAGTCACATAAACTAATTATTACTGCAACATCTACAACATGTCTACTTTATGACGATGTTATTTGATGAACGTCCTTTTACTTTTTGGGATGTTAGAGGGCTTTTGCAGTGATTTTTCAAGTTTTCAGAAAAAAAATATAAAATTCAGATTTTATTAGGGATCAGTTCAAGTTCTTAAGTGGATTTGTGGGGCCTGTATGTTAGTTATCCCCATAAACCTGTAAAAGCTGCACCCTTCAAAGTATTCAAAGTAACATTTCATAAGTTTATTAACCCTTTAGGTGTTTCACAGAAATTTAAGCAAGTTGGAGGGGAAATTTTCAAATTTTTTTTGGCAGATATTCCTTTATAATCCATTTTTTCCTCTAACAAAGCAAATACTAACTGAGAAATTGAAAGCAAAATTTATTCTCCTTATTCCAATGTTTCTAGAAATCTCCTACATGTGGCCGCATTGCGTCACCTGACCACAGGCCTCGGACATAACAGACACCGGAATAATTTTGGGGCCTTTTTTTAGTTGTTTTTTTTTTTTTAGCTATTATACCATGTCACAGAGGCCTTGTGGTGCCAAAATATTTGTGTTTGACAAGTTGACTTTTCCATCGGTACCATTCTGGGGGACAAGTGACACCCTGATAATTTTTTTAAATTTAAGGTGGTACGAATAAAAAACACAATTTAGTAGCTGTTTTTCATCATTTTTTTGTACATTGTTTACTAATGGTTTATTTATACTGTAAAAACTGTTTGTGTCTTTCATATTGTAAGAGCTGTAATATTTGTATTTTTTCACCAATGGAGTTATGTGAGGGCTTTTTTTTTTTTACGCTATAAGCTGACATTTTTAGTGGTACACCTTTTGGGTACATGTTACGTTTTAATAGCTTTTTTCCATATTTTTTTAGGGGGCGAGATTAACAAAATAATGTCATTTTGGTTAGTTTTTTTTTTTTTACGGCATTAATTGGGCAGAATAATTAATGTAACATGTTAATAGACGGGATCCAAAAAAGAGATGAGAGACGGCACATCCAAGGAATAAAAGTGATGTTTTAATGACACACCAGTGTGCGACGTTTCGGCTGTATAAGCCTTTCTCAAGCTGTGATACACTTCATTACAAAAATGGGGGGTATATATCCCAGTGATAGCAATTACAAATCAAGTACTTATCAAACAATCAGTGATATGCAATATAGTGAAAAATAGGTGCAAAAAATGGTATACAAGGATCAAAACCAATATTGCACATAGTTCATGTGAGGTATAGATGTAATACATAATGTGCTAAGAGTTGATCATAAAAATACATAAGATCAACTCTTTTTATGATCAACTCTTTATAATCAACTATTTTTATGATCAACTCTTAGCACATTATGTATTACATCTATACCTCACATGAACTATGTGCAATATTGTTTTTGATCATTGTATACCATTTTTTGCACCTATTTTTCACTATATTGCATATCACTGATTGTTTGATAAATACTTGATTTGTAATTGCTATCACTGGGATATATACCCCCCATTTTTGTAATGAAGTATATCACAGCTTGAGAAAGGCTTATACAGCCGAAACGTTGCGCACTGGTGTGTCATTAAAACATCACTTTTATTCCTTGGATGTGCTGTCTCTCATCTCTTTTTTCGATCTTGCTGACACACACCGGGCCGGAGTGGTGAGACGGGCACCCGCCCCATTCTATTTCTGTTTGTGCTGCTGTGAACTTTACCTTTGAGGTTAATAGACGGGGTCATTATGGACGCGGCGATAACAATTATGTGTATTTTATTTATAGGGGATCATTTATAAAGGGGGGATGGGGAATGTGTATATTTATTTATTAATTTATTTATCTTATTAGCTGTAATGTATTATAGAGTGAATGAGTTTTCAGTACACTGACAGCTCATTCAAATGATCAGACCCCTGCCTCAGTGCAGGGGTCTGATTTTTATAATCCATAGCAGCCCAGATGCATTGGGCAGCGTCTGGGTTGCTATGGTAACCCCCAGAGCTGTATGATCGCTCGCGCGGCTCCTGGGGGTTGAAGGAGGGGTCGGAGGGAGCAGATCTTCCTCCGGATTCCCCATAGGAAACCCCTTTGGGGTAAACTGCTCAGGGAGAGCAGATCTCCCCTGCAGGGAGGGGCAGGGACAGCATGACGTTCCTGGAATGTCATTTTGCGGCAAGGGGTTAAAGTGAGCTGAAAAAACATAGCCTGAACATAGCCTAAATGACAAGTAATCCTAAAATTTTCCCTACAAAACTATATATTTATCCTCACAGTTTCTGTATGTATTATTGCACCTAGAAAGACATGAACATTTCCCTGTTTATCATGTAGTCATTGTTTTTCAGTAATTAGAGGTGATTACGTTACCCATCCGCATAAAGGACAAAAGATCCAAATAAGGGGATACTATACTTGCAATTCATCATTTGTAGTATATCTGTTAAACTGCCCGTGTGAACTTGCTTATGTGGGAGAGACTACTCAAAGAATACGAGATCGTTTGACGAAACATAAATCTACGATAAGGTGTAAAAATAACCTTTACCTATTCCACAATTTCGCAACTTAGATATCAAATCTTGGAACAAGTGCAAAAACCGAGGAGGGGAGGCGACAGGATTCAGTTGTTAAAACAACGAGAATCCTATTGGATACACCGGTTACGAACTCTTAACCCGAATGGACTAAACAGGGAATGTGACTTCCATATCAACCTGTGATGTAATAATACACATAACAGTATATATTTTATTTTGTTCTTGTTTTCTTTATTATAGAATATATGATGATGATGATGATGACGATGATAATTCCGTCGTTGGGAACCTTGCAGGGTATGGTGGCAGCTACACACTCTTTTATACAAAACCTTATTTCTTCTTCTTTTCTTTTCTTCTTTGTGCAATTTCCATTGCCTCATTCAATTTTTATAAGTCAATTTTTATAAGTCAATACTAGTTTCCACTAATATCTAATACTTATAATATTCAATACTAACATCTGATACCTTAACATTATTTAACCTTAGATATTATTTGATTATTTTTTACCTATAATTTCTATAACCATTTTATATTTTATTCATTTTTTCCCCCTCCTTTTTTACATATGGATAAATAGTTTATAGATTCTTATATTTTTTTCATATAATTTTCATTGTTCAATATTTTTTATTTTTTTATTATTTTTTGTCATTATTTTAATTTAAATTTTTTATTTTTAATTTAATATTACTTTATTATTATTTATTTTGGTTTTCTTATCAGATAATATTTCATTTTATTTTATTTATTGGTGTATATAACATATATATCATACAGAAGCTTCTATAGATAATAGTACCATTCCTACAATGTAATGAATATGTGCCTGTTATTTCTTAAGCTTCCTGGAAACACTGTAGTGCGCATGCGCTAGACACGAGACGGTTATAGTACACAATGGACATCAGACACATTAAGGAGATCAGGTGCAACATAGAAGTCATGTGACATGAGTCACATGGGTTAATAGCGTCCATGAGAGAAAGCGCAGTAGCCGGAAATTATCCCGATCACGTGACCATTACGATCACGTGACCGCTACGTCATACTGACGCGGCGACGTCCAGGTCACATGACAGGGACGCGGCCCTATAAAAGATGGAGCTAGACGCTCATACAGCACTCCGGCCGCCATCTGCATACCATCTATTACACGATACAGGTATGATACACTCGGATAGATTGTGGAGTTCTGTGGATTTTGCTGATATCACTATTCATCACATGCTTTATTCTCTTTCATCAGGCTTTTCTTTGATTCTTCTGGGAATACATTCCCCTCTTGTTCACAATACTAGTGTGAGTATGTGGAGCCGCCTATCCCTGCATTGTTTACTATTCTGTTATACTGTTATGAACTGTTTACCTATACTACATGTGGGGGGGCATGGACCAGCTTTAGCATTGGTATAGTGGTGTTACTATACTATGGATATACACTAAAGGATGGTTTCTCCTAATTCAATATGTTTATAAGATATGTATTTATGTAAATAGATAAATCTAGACTAATGGATATATATTATTATCTACAGATACCTGGTTGAAAAAGGTCATTCGACCAAAACGTCCCTTGATTGGGTATACTAATTACTATGAATGCATCATATCTGTTATGTATATAAAAAAAGCTGTACGTGAATAAAAAAAGATGGCTAAATAAGCAAGAACTCTGGAGTGGAGTGCGGTTGTTATACACTAATACATGGTCAATTGGATCAACCAGCACCAACAACAACGGTGTGCATGGACATTATCCATTATAGCTTCTGTATATACTATGATACCTGCTGATTTGCCAGCATTTTAAATTAAATGAAAAAAATTCAGTTTAACCAATATTTTCTTATTTGTGTCTTTTTAATAAAACTATACTCATGTCAAAAATTGTATGTATAGGATTAGTGATGAGCGAATACTGTTAGATCGAATAGATATTCAATCGAATAGTGAGATATTCAAATATTCGATATTCATACGAATATCCTGCGAATATTCGATAAATATTCGATAAGCGTTCAAATCCCCCAGCTTCCGGTTTCCCCCTCCAAATGGTCACATAGATGTTTTTCACTAATCGAATACTTGTTCCCATAGACGTTAATGGGATCGAATATTCGAATATTCGCAGGATATTCGTACGAATATCGAATATTCGAATATCTCACTATTCACTCATCACTATATAGGATATATAGCCTTGCTGCTTTTATCATGAGGTTTTATCAGTTCCTTTATTCAAATTATATTTGTTGTAGTTTCGTTTCGTTGTAGTTATATAAAAAATGAGCTTATACCTTATGCTATTAACATAATATTATAGATTATTAACCCCTTAACATCAGCAATCGGTATATATACCTTCCTACTACACATACTCCTTGCAGTAGGAATGTACATTCCTGACTGTGAGGAGTTTGATGTGTGTGGGACAGCTGCAGTGAGAGCAGTCCAGCACACATCAGTGTCCTGGTAGCCCGGCATAATGACAGACAGCTGCAATACCACAGCTGCCTGTCATTATCCCCTAAACAACGCAATCTATAGCGATCGGGGTGTTTAAGGTAATGACAGGACAAGCTTCTATCACTGACTGATTGGGACCCTTGCAGCCATGCTGAAGGGGTCCCGATCACTTGTACTGGCAGGCAGGGGTAAGCCAATTACTTCCGCCCTGTTGGATCAGCCATCTGTGCATAGGGTCTGCTTACAGTATTAAAAAAATCCTTATAAACCCTCCAATAAAAAGTCCTTGCCCATTATAAAAATAAAAATATTTAAATAAAAAAATATATTATATATCATAGCGTGAGGAATTGTCCGATCTATTATTTTTCCCGCACGGTGAATGGTGTAAACAAACAAAAAAAACACACCAATATTGCTGATTTTTAAAAATTATATATCAGAAATAAAAAGCAATCAAAACTTTTCTTTTACACTAGTATGATATTAATAAAAACTAAAGATCATGGCACAAAAAATGACTCCCCATCCAGCCCTGTAGGTGGGAAAATAAAAGCGCTATGGCTCTTAGAAGGCAGGGAGGCATTATTGCATTAATTTGACCCGGGCATCCGTGCATCAATGGGCTCAGTCTTGAAAGGGTTAATGAAATTTCAGGAATTGATAAGCTTCATAAGCAGCAGCATGAAGACCATGGTTAAGAGCTGAATATCTAATTTTCTTCTGTTTTTAGAGATGCCCCCATGCGGTTAACAAATACTAATTGCATTCTTCTTCACTGTTGTTGGTTCATTGGGCTGTTAATCTGCTGTATACTTGTTTATTGATTATGTGGCTATTGGTTTGGACCTGCCACTGAGATTCACTGTCAAGACTTATCATTGGTGATCAGCCCATATGGAGTTTGTTCATGGATTCAGTGGGACTGAAGATCTGCAGCCTAGTTAACTTATCATCTAAACTACTGTAGTTTTATTCAAATCCTGTGAACAAATTGTAAAACACTTTTTACTCTGTTATCTTTCCATGGGACCCAAGAGCGGTCATATACTGTATTATAGAAAGATTGCTTTGTTCAGAGCAAGCATGCTTTTATATTTGTACTACACGACTAGTGGCTAAGCAACTGCAAGAACATATTCTTCTTGGAAGGAAATTGTGAAATGTTCAACAGACTACAGTCATGTGATTCAGGGTAGCAACGAGAGCTGATCTTATAGAGGTGGAGGCCATTTGTATAACTGGGGGAAGAAAAATAAAAGATAGACTGATACATCAAATAATTAACTATTATACCACCTTCATGTACCCTAAAAGGAATGTGATTTAGAAATACATATATTAACATTACTATGAACATTAGTAAAGATAAGCGAGCCTCAAAGCCATTCAGGTTCTATGAACCAGAGAGTGCACCCATTGATTACTGGTTGCTGAAGAATTTGAATGCAGCCCTAACGATTCCAGGACAGCTTGAATATAGACTTTTGCTGTATCAATGTTTTCCAGACAGCCTTAGGGTCCTATTAGACGGGCCAATAAATAATGTGAACAATCGCCGATCTGATAGATCAGCGCTCGTTTACTGAGCCTCTAACGTGGTTCGATAATCATCTAGCATCTAGCATCTAGCATCTTGACTTAACTGTTCATACATTAACTCTCCACATTTATCAGAGAAGCTGCTGCACGTGGTGTCAAGAAGGGCAGGAGAATACTGGGAACACGAAGAGGTAATGTATGAACAGTTTATCCATGTAGCAATGCACATTCTGCAGCCAATAATTTTGGTGTTGGGCCTAAAGAAACGATCAGCCAATGGTCATTGTCATTGGCTGATCATTGTCTCTATTACATGGAACCATAATACACTCTATTACACAGAACGATAATTGGGCTAATCAGGCCGATTGAATTGATTATCGATCCATTTAATAGGGATCTTAGGGCTGCATCCAACTTCTTAAGCCACCGGTAATCAAATGCTGCATGCTCGAGGTTCGCTCATCTCTAATTACTACTGAAAAGGCTTAGGTCCAGATTTATCAAAGTGTGTAAAATAGAAACTGGTGTAACTGCCCACGGCAACCAATCACAGGTTAAACTTCAGCTCTGGTAAAAATAGAAACTGGTGTAGCTGCCCATAGCAAACAAACACAGCTCAGATTTCAGCTCTGGTAAAATGAAAGCTAGGCTGTGCTGTGCTTGATAAATCTGGACCTTAATGTGTAAAAATATTTTAACAGGTTCTTGATAGCACTTTGGACCATCAAATGTTAACAGAGACACATTTATGCAGCAGTAATACTAGAATTTGATGTATCACCCAGTTACGCCTTTTAAAATGATTTTCTAATAGTGAAACCTACTGTATTTCTATCTGTCTAATAACATATATTGGTAAATAAAGTTATTTTGCTGCTGTGGTTGTTCAATATTTCCATCTGTTTTTCATGAAAACTTTCTGCTCTGTTTTCCTAGTATAAAAAATGTAAAGGATTATCCATGTCTGTACGCACTGTAGCCAGGAATTCAGCCTATTATATCTTCATTAGAGAAGAGCGAGTACTAAAAAGCTCGGGTGCTCGACACTCAAGAGAAATATTGCCTGATGCTCGGGTGCTCCTTTCGAGTAATGAACCCCATTGAAGTCAATGGGAAACTCAAGCATTTTAGCAGGGGATCAAAGCTCTGCATAGGGAAGGTTGCCTGAAAGCCTGAAAACCTCAGAAAATTATGGAAACAAGACAGAAATGGACAGGAAACAGTTGGGGCGGCATGCATGGAAGCCTCTGGGGCTTGTTAATTGCAACATTACGACTAATTATGGGCTTCCGGCTCTCTTCCCCATGTTCCTCTACGTCCTTTCTCGCTCCGTCGGGCCAGTAATCTCCTGAGTTTATTGATGTCGATCAGGGATCAAAGTACAGCCTTGCCTTGGACACTCTGATGCAGCAGCTGTACTTCACTGATCCCCGTCTATCTCCCTGTACAATGACTCCCCCTCCTTCTCGGCTCTCTCCTTACTGCACAACCAGCAGACCTCCATGTGATTGATGGCTGTCAGGGTGTGAAGATGCACAGCACAGTGAGGATAAGTATAGCTCAACTACAGATCCCAGCCAGCCAAGAGAATGTCAGCAACAGGACAAATTGACTACTGACAGCAGTTTTAGGGGTAGACGTATAGAGTATGTGTGTAACTGTTTTTTTTTTTTTTTTTAAAGGCAGCACGTGCACAGGACACAGCACAGTGAGGATAGGTATAGCTGAACTATAGATCCCAGCTAGCCAAGGTAATGTCAGCAACATGACAAATTGACTACAAGTCCAAGCCAACAGCCAAGAATAGGAAAAAAAAAGTTTTGAAAATTTTAAGCCCTTAGAAGGTTTGTTGTGTTCTTAGTGTTGGGTTCCTGCCTAACCGCACAATAATTCCCTGCTATACACTCTCCCTGACAGACAGCAGTTCTCTCTCCCTACGCTCATCCAGCCTGCATCTGAAGCGAGCATCCCGGGACCTGATTCTTATATGCCCAGGTCAACTGATCTAGCCAGCCAATCGCTGCTGTCAACATGTAGGGTTCCCACATGATTCTACAAGCTCCTAAAGACTTTCCTGCATGATGACTGGCTGAAAAAAATCCACCAAACATTTAGGAAGAAAAGGTTGCCATTGTCTCGAGTATCGCGAGATGCTCATTTGAGTAACGAGCACTAGCGAGTACCCTAATACTTGAACGAGTATCAAGCTCGGACGAGCATGTTCACTCATCTCTAATCTTCCTCCAACTACATTTTCTTGACTTTAACCTCTTCACCATAGTGTGAGGGAAATAATGTTGGCTGAATTCCTGGTTAGTACCTAGAAACAGGAAGTCTGTTCCAGATGGGAAGTTAGGAAGCTGAAGAAAACAGAGCAGACAACTTGCTTTAAAAGCAGAAGGAAATCATGAAAGAAAATTTTATTTACCAATATATTTAAATTCATTAGACAGTTGA
The DNA here is from genome assembly GCF_027789765.1 of Dendropsophus ebraccatus. Lineage (NCBI taxonomy): Eukaryota > Metazoa > Chordata > Amphibia > Anura > Hylidae > Dendropsophus > Dendropsophus ebraccatus. The sequence continues at coordinate 78,503,125 of NC_091460.1, read as the reverse complement.
AAATAGTTTTCAGTGTTGGAAAACCCCTTTATTGTCTAACAGGCTGGACCTGATCCATTGGCTTCCCCCACTCTTGGATATAAGGCTTTTTAAAAAAAAAAATAAAAAAATTGGGCGCAAACCTTCCATTCTCTTTACAGTGTTTGTGTTTATAGTGTAATTGTATCAGTTTTATATAAGGTTAGCATTAGGTGCTTATACACGCTTTATTTCTCTTGTGTCGGTTGTTAGGAAGCACAATGTGATTTCTGACATTTCCATTATTTGGCATCCTGTAGAGCTGTCGCATTTGGCTTTTATATTCTTATTATCATACCTTTCATGGTATACTTGTCATCCTTCAATTTATTTGCTATTGTTTTTCCACTAGAATGGATGTAGTTTTATTTATTTTTTTGCACAATATGTTTATCATTTTGTTATTGCTGTCAGTCAATATATAGTGCCACTACAAACACTTTGTGAATACATAACAGCATATTGATCAAAATAGGGGAAAATGTGTTATGTTAACCACATTTTCTTCATATTTGATATTATATTACGCCTTCAGAAACATTTTATGTGTGTTCATAGTCCTGGCACTCACATCAGTGGCCATATCGAGGGTCAGGAAGGAATTTTTTCTTTAGTAGCGGCTTAATTGTATTCAACACATACTCAAGACCAACCCAATGTAGATGTAGATTTGCATTAACCCTTTGAGGACCAGGCCCAAAATGACCCAGTGGACCGCGCAAATTTTGATCTTAGAGTTTTCGTTTTTCCCTCCTCCCCTTCTAAGAGCTCTAGCACTCTCAGTTTTCTATCTACAGGCCATGTAAGTGCTTGTTTTTTACAGGAATAGTTGTACTTTGTAATGGCGTCATTCATTTTACCATAACATGTATGATGGAATTCTAAATATATTATTTATGAAGATATAAATAGGTGAAATCGTAAAAAAGAATGCAATATGGTAACGTTTGGGGGGTTCCTGTGTCTACGTAATGCACTATATGGTAACAGCGACATGACACTATTATTCTATAGGTCAGTCCGAACACAACCATATGCAGGTTACACAGATTCTCTAATGTTATATATGTATTTTTTTTATGAAATCCTTTTTTGTGGCAATTAAATATTAATAAAATGGGCCTATTGTGACGCTTATAACGATTTTATTTTTTCACCTACGGGGCTGTATGGGGTGTAATTTTTTCCGCCATGCTCTCTAGTTTTTATTAATACCATATTTGTGAAGATCGGATGTTTTGATCACTTTTTATTGATTTTTTTAAATATATAATGTAACAAAATGTGTAATCTGCGCAATTTTTTCCCTCTTTTCGTGTACGCCGTTCACCGATCACAATGACGCTTTTTATATTTTAATAGATCGGACAATTACGCACGCTACTGTATATTATATGTTTATCTATTTATTTATTTTTATATGTTTTATTTATATAATGGGAAAGGGGGGTGATTTAGACTTTTATTGGGGGAGGGGTTTTGGGGTAGTGTAATAGTGTTTTGAACTTTTTTTTTTTTTTTACACATTTGAAGTCCCTTTGGGGGACTTTTACATACACTAGTTCGATTTCTACACTGATGATTGCTATGCCATAGGCATAGCATTGATCAGTGTTATCGGCGATCTGCTCATTGAGCCTGCCTGTGCAGGCTCAGTGTAGCAGATCGCCGATCGGACCGCACGGAGGCAGGTGAGAGACCTCCGGCAGTCCGTTTTACCGATCAGGACCCCCGCAGTCACACTGCGGGGGTCCCGATCGGTAAGTGACAGGGGACTCCCCCTGTCACTTACACTTAAACGCAGCGGTCGCGCCGCAGTGTTTAAGGGGTTAATGACACGCGGCAGCGCGATTGCTGCAGCGTGTCATTACCGGTGAGGTCCCGGCTGCTCACTGCTCACACCTCCTATGAAGCGCGCTCCGTTGCGGAGGGCGCTTCATAGCGGGAGAAACACCCAGGACGTACAGTTACATCATGGGTCGTCTGGGGACAGACTTCCATGACGTAACCCTACGTCCAGGGTCGTCTAGGGGTTAATAAGCCCTTGTTGTTGCTTTTTTTTTTTTGTCCTAACCTATTAATTATACAAATATAAAATCCATTTATAATGGAAAACTGGTCTTTTCTAGTTAAAGGTAATTTTTTTTCTCCCTCTAGCTCATCTCAAATTTGTAATTATAAGGCTGTGTTCACACAACTTTTTCTCACAGTGAAAATATTTTGATAATTATGCCCATGAATAATAATCATTCCCAGCTGTTCCCAACACAACCATTGTTGGCAGCTGTATCCCCCCTTACTGCTGCCAGTCATTAGAATTGATGTGTAAATAAGAAAAATAATGTTTTTTTAAATAACGTTATGTTTAAAAGTAATATAACTTTATAAAAGCAATGTATTAGCACTATATATATATATATATATATATATATATATATATATATATATATTTATATATATATAGTGTCAATCTCTGGAGTATCCCTTTAAGTTAAAATGTATTGATTTCCTATGGCTTTGATATCTTTTCTATCATGTATGTAATTGTACCACCTTTTTTTTTTATGGCTGTCCATCCAAGAGCATCTACAGGAATGAGTAACATTCTTCTGCCCATCCATATTCTTCCTAAAAATACATTTGTATATCCTGCTTAAAAATTTGGCCCAGTTGAGAAAAGTTGTTTCCCAGCAGTTAACAATTCTTGCCATGCAGAAACAGATTTTATTTAATCATGTATATGTAGATCATCATATTGTTTCATAGCCAATAATCAGTTACTAATAGATTTGTAACCTACTTTAAACTGAAGAAGATATGATTTATTTTAAATTGTGGTAAATATTCTCAGTTTTCAAATGCTTAACCACTTTACATTACACTTTACTACCTGCTGATTCCATTTAAAATGAAGCCCTGGGACACAGCTGAAAAATGCACCTGTCTTAGTTTGTTCCTGCTCTAAGCATAATTAAACAAATAAGTTAACTTTATGAGATACAAAATGTTATTTAGAATTCCATTTGGAGAAATGGGTTTGCGCTTAAGTCAGGATAGCAGTGTGCTTTGTGTGCAATGTGCAAAGAAAAATAAATATACTGTATAAAACTGCTTACAAAGATAAAAGAAACTACAATGGGTTGGAACGGTAGATATTTAAAAGAAGTGGTATTTAAAAGGGGAAAACTCTTCAATCTGCAAATTGTTACTTTGAGTCCCGTTCGAGTTCTAAGAAAGAGAAAATTATACAGTGAAATTCTTATTTGCAACATATGCCACATCAGGATTTACTGTAAAAGAAGTATGAGAACATCTATCACATGTAGTAATTAAGTAAGACAATTGAATACATATAAAAGACAAAACAACAGAATACATTCATGCACCCATAATGAACAAGTAAATGATTTTAGAATCTTTGTTTAATCTAAATGTTAAAGACCCTGGGCGTCATTGTGCCATCATATCCATCCTACAGTATCAGATAATTTAACTGATCTTTTAGATTAGTCTTATTTTTTAAAATTTGAAAGTTTTTGGTTAGGCTGGGTTCACACTTTGTTTTTGCAATCAGATTTTTTTTCATCCCTTTTTGCAAAAAAAAAAAAAAAACATTAAAAGCAAATGGAAAAGGGGATGCATTAGTGTGCTTCCATTTAGATCTGTTTTTCCATTGACTTCCATTATAAAAAAAAAAAAAGATCAAAACACATACACTTTTATTATTGTAGACAAAAACGTAGCAGACCTTATTTTTATGTACGTTAAAAAAGCAGGTGCGTTTTGATTCACCTTTTTGAAATAATGGAAGTCAATGGAAAAACAGATCCAAATGGATGCAAACGTATGGATAAAAAAATGGATTGCAAAAATCTATGGGAACTCCTCCCCCCCCCCCCCCCTAGTTAAAGATAGAGATAGCTGGTTTGTAAAATTCAAAAAAGATAGCTTTTATTTTTACTGCAATGTTAGGAGGGGTGAAGGATCCTTACGGTAATATTAGAAGGATTAAAGGGTGATAGCATCCCTGAAAGTAAACCTCCCGCTGTCCCTGCCTACTTGACGACCACCAACTGGGTGACGGTCCTTTCCCAAGATAATGTGAGGGACAGGGAAAAGGACAGAGTAAGGCTATGTTCACACAACGTTTTTTCAGCTCTATTTAAAATTACGTCCATTATTTTGATTCTAAAATAACGAATGTCATTTAGCTGTCTGGCCTTCCTTTAGTGCAATGACTGCTGTTAATACATTATTCTAGTTTGGGGTTAATCATTGCCCTTTGGGTTTGGCTTAATTGAAAATTCCATTGAATTTAATAGTAAAAACGGACAAAGAATGGTGACAAATGAAAAACTGTGTGTGAACAACTAATAAAAACGTCCGCTGTTTGCAAAAAACGTCTGAAAATAATGATCATGTTAATTTTTTTGATGCCCGTGGTAAAAACGTCCATTATTCAATACATTGTGTGCATTGGACGTCCGTCTTCCCATTGACTTCAATGAATTGCCATTACAGTCAGTTAAATCGTGGCAAAAATTGACGATTTTTGACGTTGTGTGAACATAGCCTGACAAAGACAGACTAGCCTGGTCAAACAAGAAGAATACGTGATTAACACAATTACAAGACAGAGACAAAGCTGAGTTCAGCAAGTCCAGGAGTAGCACATCAAAACCAAATCACAAAGCGAGGGAAATCCAAGGTACATGTGGATGTCAGTAAAACAGGTTTTAGCATGCAGGTAAATACATGTCTGGTTAGACAGACCAAATCACAGATTTTTACAACAGATGCTGTTTTAACACTGTCAAAAATTGGAAAATGACATTTAAAAAAAAACACAGCCAGTGAATCATTAAATATCCGCCATTGACAGAAGTGGACATTGGTGGATCAGTGGCGTAATACCAATTTTCTTCCAGGACAGCAGTGGACATTGGTAGACCAGTGGAATCAAATCAACTTTTCTCCTATGACAGCAATGGACGTTGGTGAATAAGTTGTGTATATTTAACTTTTCTCCATGGACATCATTGGACACAGGTGGATTAACAACGTTAAATGACACTTTATTCCAGGACAACAGTAGACATTCTAAAATTGGAGCCCCAGCAGGGGCAAAGTATTAGTCCTAGAAGGCTCTAGAACAGACAGTTGGATGTGGCAGTGGCAGCACTCTGACGCTCTTCGACCCTAAGGGGCCTAGAACGAGGCCGTGTAAGGGCTTGTTTTTTTTGAGGAACAGGTGTACTTTGTAAAGGCGCCTTTTGATCTACCATATCGTGTATGATAAACCCCCAAAATATCATTTATGGGGTGAAATTGGGAAAAAATACAATTCTGCAAATTGTGTATGTGTGTGTGTGTGTGTGGGGGGGGGTCCCTGTTTATGTAATGCACTTTACTGTAAGACTGACATGATATATTTATTATATAGGTCAGTCTGAATATGAGCAATATGCATAAATGTTTCTATTTTTTCATGTACGGGGCTGTATGGGGTGTCATTTTTTTGCGCCATGATCTCTAGTTTTTATCAATACCATATTTGTGTACATGAGACATAATAGATACATTTTTATTCATTTTATTTTAAATAAAATGTAATAAAAATAATCCTGGGTTTTTTTAACACTTTTTGTTCACACTGTTCACCATGTGAGAACAATATTCAATTATGCAAGGCTATGGTATATAATGTTTATTTATTTATTTTTTATGTTTTATTTATTAAAACTGGGAAGGGGAGGGGCTATGGCATAGGAAAATAAAAGATGAATACTGGTTACTACTAGGAGCAACTGGGTTATTCTAATTTACACCAGTTTTATAAAGGTTTTATAAATGAGAATTGACTATGGGTATTTGCTACTCGATCATACAAATTTTTGGGGGCGGGAATTACTTGGTATGTTAAAAAAAATAAGATAACTTAGGGTGGGTGAATATTTTATTGTGGACTTTACTTGGAGACTGGCACATGACTTGGGGTTCCCGGGTCTTCCAGTCGATGAGGTGGTGGCGCTCCATATGCTGAAGAATAGAAGTGGTGCGCCAACCCACTTTATGGTCACAGATGTTACATACAGAGGAATGGTTTTTTCTGCCACCAAGACGGAAGAACTGCCACACTGCTGATGTCAGATGTCAGTGCCTTCTGAGCAGGCACACTGGTTGAGTGCCAGGGCCTTCTAGATGTCTTTTGGCTGATGTTGTATGCTTACCCCTTTTTCCTCCTGACCCAGAATCTGTTGATGGGACCGGACCCTGAGTTGATGGCAGAGACACAGGTTCATTCTCTGATAATGATGCTGAGGATGTCATTTGTGGACGTGAATTCCAATTGGAGTCTGTGACTTCATCCTCATCGTAATCTGGGACATATTTTTCCTTTTCCAAGCTTTCTTCCATCATAGCCATGCAGTACAATCCCGTACTGCATCCAGAAGCTGGTGCTGCCTCGCTCTCCTCTCGGCTCCGTGGAGTATCAACTACAGGAGTCTCAATGCTTCTTCCAAATTCCTTCCTCTCAGGAGACCCCTCTAATAGATCCGCCCAATCCAGCGTCTCAGTGTCTATCCAATCTGCTAAACTTGCCAAGAGCTCTCTTGCTGATGGCACTGACAATTCTATTGGGTCTCATGAGTCTGTCTTTGGACCTCCTTCTGTGTCACCTTGCCCGCTGACACTGACCGTACCCTGAGAAGGGCCAGATTTTTTGGCACACTTGGACATCTTTTGTTTATTTTTAGGCTACGTTCACACAATTTGCAATTTGCAACAATGGCCATGATTTACACAAAAAATATGTTGTATGTGAATGAATGGAATCCCGTCAGGATAGTATACACATAATATACACTCCGGCAGGGATTCGATCTGGCCACACGAAAAACTGACATGTCAGTTCACACAATGGAGCATGTGGCTCCGGCCGCATGCTCCATTGTGTGCAGCGGTGAATTTGGATGCAGGTGCACACGGATGTGTGTTGATTATTACAGATCTGTCATAATCACATAGAGGTGTAAACAGGTGGTGGCCAGTGTTAACAGATGCTGTTGCATTGGAAAAAAGAAAAATGCAGGTTTATTGAAAAAGTAACATATTGTGTAATATCAGGATTATTTAAAAAAAAAAGTGACACAAATAAAAATAGTTACATGAAACCCAGTAGGTAAGTTTCTCTGTTCATTTAAACCTAATCCACATAGTAAATATACTTAAAACAGTTCCAATAATAGTAGTAGATCATTTATAATATGTTTGTGCCCATTTTGTTATCACAGAGGTGTTAACTGTTTATTAATATGTTATTCTACTTTCTTTATAAAACATATTCAAAGAAATGGTTATATTTCTAATATTTAGGAGTACACAACATTTTCCTTAAAGCCAGAAGTGAAATTTTGCCAACTGTCTACTATTATGAATAATCCAGATTTAAAGAGTGTGTTCCAGTGAGATAAGCTGCATAGCATAAACCAGCATGGCTAAACACATTCAGCTGTCAGACTCTTCACATAATGACTCATCTCTTCACTGCTTACTCAGCAGTTTTCAGTTAAGAAATATAATTTGCATCCAAAGTGTTTATCTAGTTTTAATAACCATTACTGTAATTATTACATGTTACAATTGTTATCCTTTTGAAATATATTAATAAATTAGAATTTTAGTTGCTGTTTTAATTATTTTTATTATAGCTGTTCTTTATGCATCTGTTACAAAATCATGGGGGACATTTATGAAACGTCCACCCAAGGGGTACGCCAGGGAGAAGGTGCAGATTCGCCCCTTCTCCCTGGCGTACACCTGCTGTACGCCCTGCTCACCCAAGGGTGGGCTGGGGGATCTTTAAGGGGTGTGACAAGGTGGGGAGGAGGCATGGCGTCTTAGTGAATCCTGCCGGGGAAAAGGGGTGGGCCTTATATAAGACCGCCATACTTGTACGCTGGTCTTCATAAATCCCCCCCCCCCATGTGTCTATAAATGAAACATGGAGATCATTGAGAACTGGTGGTGAAGCTTGTGGTTAAAGTACACATTACCAGAATTCAGGAACTACTTTATGGCTATTAATATCCATCAAATGGTCCGTGACAATGGGGTTTCAGCAATAAGGGATTGGATGACCACAAGGTCACCCAGGATTTGGCAATCCCCAATAGAATACTGTGAAACTAGAATGGAGCATATAAAAAATAATAACACTATCAGTAACGTAAAATTATGGGTAAGAATATGGCGCACGTTAAAAAAAATGGGCACATATAGAAGGAAGTAATATGTTCACTCCAATTTGGGATAATCCAAACATACCTGAATTTCTCACAATACCAAATAACCACATATGGAAGAGTTTAGGTCTTAGTAGAGTAGACCAGATTTTTGCACAAGGCCAATTAAGACAATTTCCTCATCTTCAGGACGAATATATGTTAACAGACACACACAGGTATTCCTATATACAGATTCACCATGCAGCACAGAGCACTAAGGCAAAAGGTAGACTCATGATAATTCACTCAGAACTATTAAATACACTTAACACTCGTAATGCTAGTACAAAGAGAGGGACAAGATTCATTTACAATGCTATCGGGAATTGTAGACAAACAACTGGGGGTAGCCCCAAAAAACAGAAGTGGGAGTTAGATCTAGGGCCAATCTCTGATGATGAATGGTCTGACATTCTTAAAAGCACCTTGAGTGCTTCACTGAATAAAAATCACCAAATTACACAACTTAAAATAGTAAATAGATTACATTACCCCCCCCCCCCCAAAGTTGTTGCTAAAATGAGAAGGGAAGCAAGTGACAGCTGCCCTAGGTGTAAAGAACATGACGCAGATTATATACATATGTTGTGGAGGTGCAACAGGGTTCAGCAGTTTTGGAGAGTGGTTGTAGATTTCCTGGCCACTGAAAAAGGCATGTTGATTCCTTTCAATGCCTTGACTTTGATTCTTGGTTGCAAACTACAGATCCAAAAAAATGGTGAATTAATAGCGAGACTACTTTTTTTTAGCTAGACTCGCTATTTTACGAGAATGGATCAGTCAGGAACCCCCGAGTAAAACACTCTGGTTGAATATGGTAGGAAGAGCTTACTTTCATGAGGCAATGCACTACAAGCAAAAATTGGCCAGTAGGAAGACCTCTAAGAACATCTGGGCCATTTGGTCTCAGTAAATTAAATTTTTTGGTCATCTAACTATGAATTTCCTGTACTAGTCTGCTTCGCCGACGGGGGGGGGGGGGGGGGGGGGGGGGGGGGGGGCTTTGGTAGGGGGTTGGGTGGGGGGGGGTAAGGGGGGATAGAAATAAGCACGAGATGTATTAAATTCTAGATGTTTTCTAAATGTATATCTTGATTGTAAAATAAAATCTTTAAAAAAAAAAGTCCACAGTTTACTCTTTTAATATCTAGTTGTTTGTAATACTGCTGCAAGTTTTTTCCCATATTTACAAAAGGGGTTGATATTCAAGCAGTGTTTAAAGATTTAGCAGTAAAAATGTGCAGAGAACTGTTGGCCTGACATTCCTTCTGCCAACAGCTGTCCTTCCCTATCCCTCTTTTTCATTTATATAATTCTTTATGTAAAGGCTAAATGTATACAATGATATATTTCTGTTTGATTAAAAAACTTCTTATAGTGTTACCAAGGTAACATTGTATACTTTACTTAGTTACAAACATTGAAAAACAGTCTCAATGAAACAGTCATAATGCAAGCAATCTAGTAGAGCTAAAATATAGTTAGAATTTACCTACATATACGTTTAGTTTACAGCATAAAACCCGCTGCTGTAGATTGTTATTATTTACCAACAATGAATGTCCTATTAACCCTAGCTTAACCCCTTCCCGTCAGTAACATGTATATATACGTTCCCACTGCACATACCCCGTGCAGCAGAAATTTATACATATGTTCCCGTACTGACCGGGTTACTGATGTGAGTGAAAGCGCTGCAGTGAGAGCAATCCTGGTCACATCAGTGTCCGGGGCCAGAGGTAATGACAGTCAGCTGTGATCCCGCAGCTGCATCTCATTAACCCCTTAAACGCTGTGGTGATCTACAGCAATCACGTCTTTTGAGGTACTCAGTGACAGATCAAGCATCTCACTGAGTGATCGAGACTGAGTGATCACATGTGCCAACAGGCGGGGGTAAGCTCCTTACCTACGTCCTGTCGGTTCTGCGATCCATGTATAGAGTTTGCTTTCAGGCAGGCTCTATACATAGATCACCCATAACACTGATCTATGCTATGCTATGGCATAGCATAGATCAGTATATGCAATCTAATGATTGCATCTTTTTTAGTAAATAAAAGTGTAAAAAAGTGTAATAAAGTTTTAAGTATTTTAAAAAAAAACTTATAACCCCCTCCCAATAAAAGTTTAATAGACCCCCTTGCCTATAACAATATAAATAAATAAACATATAACATATCGTAGCATGCGGAATTGTCTGATCTATTAAAATATAACATTATTGTTCCCGCACCGTGAATGGCATAAACGGGGGGGGGGGGGGGGGCACCAGGATTGATGATTTTATTAAATTAAATATCACAAAAAAGCAATCTTAATAAAAACTAGAGATAGAGATCATGGCATAAAAAATTACACCCAAACTAGCCCTGTAGGTGGAAAAATAAAAGCGCTATGCTCTTAGAAGGTGGGAAGGAGCATTGCATTTATTTGACCCGAACTTTTGTTCATCAGAGGGCTCTGTCTTGAAGGGGTTAAATAGAAACTGTCTCAAAACTTAGAATTATTATAGAAGTGCTACTGGCAAATATGTCTGTTTCTGTTGGTTGTATCTTGAAGAGGTTTAACAGTAAATAATGGCACACTTTATTTGTGCAAAAATGCACAACTTTTAACAACATTTGCCAGTTTTTGAAAGTGACTAGAAAGGTAGAAAGCATTCACTGGGGCCTCCAACTTTCTTAAGTCAGAAACTTGTGCAAATTTCAACCAATATTTTCATCAAAGGGGTTGTTCAGCGAAAATCTTTTTCTTTCAAATCAACTGGTGTCAGAAAGTTTTTTAGATTTGTAATTTACTTCTATTAAAAACTCTCCAGGCTTCCCATACTTATCAGCTGCTGTATGTCCTGCAGAAAATGCTGTTTTATTTTCAGTCATAGACAGTGCTCTCTGCTGCCACCTCTGGCCAAGACATGAACTGTTTATGTGGAAGCTCAATCACAGAGTTTAAGGGTTAAATGACGGGAGGCAGCACAATTGCTGCAGCCCATCATTAATGTTAAGGACATGGTTGCTGCTCTATGAAGCATGCTCTTGACCCTGTGACGTAGCAGTACGGCATTAGTCCTTTGGGAACAACCATGCTGTATGTTACAGTATGGGTCTTCTAGGGTTAAAGCCTGGATTTATCACCTATTACATAGACAAATGTCGCATCCCACAACAGACTGACTAAATATTTCTAAATTGAACCGAACTAGGTAACTTATAGGGGAATTCTGTTCAAACATATTGTTTCCTATGTTGCTGCCCATTGTAAGACTAAACATGTATTCTATACTTGTTATTATCTATTCAGAACCCTTCCTTAAGTTCTGAGCTGCTGCTTTCTGCTGAAGACACAGAAAATTATGTGAGCAGCTCTCTCAGTCTTTGCTTTAAATCCCCTTTACCCCTTCCTTTTGAGATGGCTCATGTAAACAAGTCCCTGGCAGGATTTACCCTTTCTAATGCCAGAAAGGTAAATTTAAAGGCCCTATTACTTGAAGCGATTATCAGCCGTATTCGGCCTATACCAGCCATTACAGACATAATCGTCTCATGTAATAGAAGACATCCATCAGCCGACATGTACAATCTTTGTCTTTCAGCACGTTGAAAGATGAACGATCAGGATAGCAGCAATATGCTGCCATTGCTCTGTTGAATAGGAGCGGCGGCAACAAACCACTGCTATCTTCTATGGGCTGCTGGGAAGATCTAGCGATCATCCGAGGAGCAAGCAAACGGTGACCTGACAGGTTGTTGCTCGCTTGCTTTCTCTCGTCACCCCCCGGTAATATAGGCTTAAGTTGCTGATGAACTAACTGCGATTAATCCTCCCGGCATTACAGAGATGCTGCAACATTTCAGAAAGGGACTTGTTTACATTATTCATCTAGGAGGAGAAGGGGAGATAGAGAGATAAGCTCTTCAGCAGTCTCACTATGGACAGCAACATATGAAAAGTTATGTTTAAGTGGAATACCCCTTTAATAAAGTAAATTACAAATATGAATAATATAATTAGAAAAATGACTGATAGAAAAAATAGGGGAAGTAGAGACCCACTGCTAATGACTTACATCAATTATTTTAATTTTATCTCTACTGAACCATATGAGGACTTGTTTTTTTCTGAATATAATTGTATTTTCTCACCTTTCATTTTACCATAAAATAAAAGGTGTGATTGCAAAGTAGAATACATTCCACACACACAAAAAATCCTCATATGGTTCAGCAGAGAGAAAGCTACATTTGCTGCATTAACTGGAGTCTCCAGCTTTCCTAAGCCAGAAAATTGTGCAAATTTCCACCAATATTTTCATTTTCTCACTGCAGGACAGGCTAAAATACAACAAATGTATTGAATGCTTTGCTTCTTAGAATAAATTTCTAACAAAATTTGTATTGAAGGCTTATAAAATATTGTGGGCCTTTGCCTCCATTTTATGGGCTAAAGATTGTAATTTGTTTGGCAATTTATATGTTAATACTAGAACAACTTTCGTTCATTTCTGTAAATTGATGATAATATCCATCGCTTGTTCACTGCAGCATAACAAAATGATAGTGGAAGTGAACATTTCAGACAGGTATATTTTTGGCTTATGTGAAAAAGACTGCTGTAGCCAATCTTCTCACACAACCTGTAAGATAATGGACTAAAATGTTAGCTATCAGCTATGCTTTGATATTTGTTCATTAGGCTTCACAAATGGATTCTTGATGAGTCTGACAAGTGCTAGTAATGAATGCAATTTCAATGATTTTTTTTCTCTCTTTTTCCTTCTATACAAAGTCGATTGACAAGACCAAACTGTGAAAAGCCAATTTAATGAAACTTCTACTTGTTAGTGAATGCAAATGCTTAATGTTTAAAATATTGTAAGAATTACAATCAAATGGTTTTTGGGTAATATAGTTGTGTCGCTTTTGCATAACTTGGCTCATCCTTGTTTACAACAATAGTAAAGTCACATTGTAATACAGACTAATTGGGTATATTTACAGATTTGTTGCAGGAATTCCTGCAACTAGAAATCACTTCCATTCATATAAATTGGTTTGTTTGTACCAGAAATAAATTCACCCTTAGGCTATCTTACTATAACATTATTTGCCATCATTATTAACAGAGGGTCGTCTTTTAGCGCTAAAATGACGGCTGTCCAGAATGTTGGCTGTCCTTTTCCCGTTGTGGGAACATAGCCTTAAAGATAATGCGTCATCAGATGACCTATTGTTTAAATTAAGTTTTATGTTGACGCGTACCTGTAGTTTCTGGAGACTTTTAAAGATAAGCTGTTCTATGTGTATACATGAGGAGCAGCCATGTGTAATCTCGTACTGTATATTGCATTTTTAGTATATTTCCTTTCTGCAAGCTGTTCTTTAACTGTATTACTTACTCCCTCTCTCTCTTCCTCTCTCCTTTAACTGTGTTACTCTGTATTTCTCCATTTTTTTTCTGTTAATATAGCAAACTTGATACTATTGATCTATGGAAAGTTTGCTGAAGTTTGTGAAATCTTTTCCCAATTCCCATCTTAAAAAAAGAAAACTTAAAAGAAAAGTCCAGCGGGGAAAAAAAAAAGACATGAAGGCTAGGGGGTGCAGAAACATGATATACAAAGTATACTCACCAGTCACTGTGCCTTCATTGCACCTCTCCTGGGTATAATGACTGCCATCATGACCTGGCTCCTTTAGTTGCAATTTTACTGCCCAGCTAATCAATCACTTGCTCACCCAGTCAGTGACTGGGGCAGTGTCCTGTCTCAGTCACTGATTGGCTGAGCGGGCAGTCGATCATCTGTGTATATGACATTTCAGTTGGAGTAGCTGTTTAAGGGCAGCAGCTGTCAGCAAGACTTTGATGCGGTGCTACAGGGCATAAGGATAGGTAAGTATACTTTGTTTATTGTGTTCCTGCACCCCCTGCCTTCCTGTTATTTTTTCGTTTCATGTGAGTTTTCCTTTAAATCTTGCTTTTCACTCATAGTAGACTTACCTTCAGGCTCTATTCCACAGAGTATCTACCGAATAAAGCAGATATATCTTTTCATAAAATAGATACAGCAATTAGCCGAGTGGCCATTGTCTATCAACATGTCAAAAAGTCATGTTCTTCCAGCCACACATCTGTCCTTGTGAAAGGAAATGCGCAGCCAATGGCTGATAAAAGCAATCGTGCCCATGCAGCCCTGCCAGCTTGATTATCGAGACTTATATTAGACTTGGAAAGCGAGTGATGATCTAACAGATTACTCGTCAGGATGTCTAATATAGCTCTTATAGTATTGTAGAGATAATTTTTCAGCACTTATTTCATTATTATCATTATTATAATTAGAAGTAATTGTAATAGTAGTAGTAGTAGTAGTAGTAGTAGTAGTAACAAATATAAACAGGCAACATGGGATCATACTATGATAATCACAATTAACTTCCAACCCTACAAACACAATTACCTCTGTACAGGGCATTGAGCATGCCTAAAACACTCTCCTATAGAGGGTAATAAGTCATCTCCATACTACTGATTACTTTGGTCCATGTGGACAATATATGTTTTTAAATGCTCTTAACAGTTCATGCAAGGAGACTGTCCCCATAACTAAGTACAGAATTAAAAAAATATATATCTACAATTAGAAAGTAAAAATAAAAAAAGGTAAAAAAAACTGTTAAATTATAGATCATGCCGGATGCAACAAGACACTCAAATAATGCAGATTTTTTTCTGTGTTTTGTAAAAGTACCATGGTTTTTGTTAAACATACATAAATGACATCATGATTATGTAAGGAAAGTCATTATGCTGCAGCATGTTTTAAAAGTTCAGTTGTCTTTTTATCTTTAAAAAAAATGGGGAAAAACACAATACTTTTAAAAGGAAGCAAATGCTTGAACAGGGCCTTAAAAGTTTGGCACATTTCAATATGAGTATAAAATGTGCCCTGTGATTGACTGAGCTGGCAATTCCCTGTTTCAACAATGACAATAGGAAGTACTGTGAGGCAGGACCAAACTGCACCAGAATGATAAGGGTGGTGGAGCAAGAAAGGTTAGCATACGCTTTTTCTTTTTCTTTTTTTTTTTGCCCCAGCCAGGGTACAACTATATACCATGTCAGCCCCCCCCCCCCCAAAAAAAATAAAAATAAATAAAAAGCCCTACCCCAAAAATAAGCCCCGATTGATTTTTCCTTAAATACGAGCCATACTCTAAAAAGAAAAAAATCTATGGTGTACAAGAAACAAATCCAGCATATTGTGTGATTGTTGTTTATAGGGAAAAAGAACACCTACTAAAAAAATAAGCATTTTTGGGGGAAAGAAAAAAATAATACAAGACTCTGTCTTATTTTAGGAGAAACACAGTATATTAAAAAAAAAGCCCTGCAAAACAACTTAATTTTTTTTTAGCATGTTTCTTCTCTTTTAACGGTTGAACAGTATTCATTTTTTTGTTTTTGTTTTTCAGAAAAGCTGGTATTGTATGTTTGGTTTTTTTTATTATATATGTGTGAGGAAGAAAATAAAAATGTTGTTTTGCTTTTTTTGATAATGCATAAGTTACCTTTATTTCACAAAATAAAAGTTAGAACTATATCTTAGTGTTTAATTACATGGCAATAGTGAAGCATTTGGGGGGATGGTCTGCAAGTTAAGGAAAATGAACTGTTGTACATATTAACAGTTATGTATAAAAAAAAGAAATCAATGCAAAAAAGACATACGGCACTACCGGTCGGAGGGAACTACCGCACTGTGTGGCAACGTACTTGGACCCAATTCAGCTGGTGGTGCTCAATCGACCCAAAAATCGTCACATAGCATAGTCCAAAGAGACCAGAATGTCAAGGCACTCACCACAGCTTCTTAATCAAGATCGCTTGCTTTAAAGCAAGCGATCTTGATTTAGAAGCTGTGGTGAGTGCCTTGACATTCTGGTCTCTTTGGACTATGCTATAAAAAAAAGAAATGTCACACTGAATAGAGCGGGGAGATCTTTTATGTTTAAGAAAGAGAATCTTCCCTTCACAATAGGGATGAAAATTGAATGCAGCTCTGGAGTCCAAACCCATGGTCAGCGAGGCTAATACTTTTGTGTGCTTATTTTACTAACAACATTTTTTTTTTAAAGCCATTTATTTTAGAATACATATTTTTATTGCTTTTACAAATACAGCCACATTTCATAATGCAAATATAATAAAATTCACTGAAAAACAGTGTCAGACCACACACATGTAGAAAACAGCTTATAACAAATTAGCATTTAGACAAAAGTAGACAAGAATGTGCATTCCTATATCCTGCTCTGTAATGGAAAAAACATTGATGACATTTCACACAGAGGAGGATAAGGAAAACGAGACATTTCTGAGTCAATGATCTGAGCAGTCTTCTGAAAATATACAAATGGGATGATTTGTTTAGATGCATGCAAACTGGAAACATCACAAGAAATATGGAACAAGTGCACCATGTAATGTAAGGTTGCCTTATATGTGTAGTCATTTAGTACCATCTAATATGTTAGAAATTGTGACCATCTTCAATCATATGCCAGAGACAAAAATATACAAGAGTTAATAAAATTCGGGACTGAGAACGATATAATGTGAAGAAGAAGGTGAGCACATATATTTAGTGCATGTCCACCTTTCCCTTTCCTTGACTTTAGTTACAAATAGTAATATGTCATAATACCCATTAAACATAATATTATGACATGCTATCAGAATAGTCAGAAGGCTTTCTTTAACATAGCAATCATTGGGTGTCCACATAGAGACAAAGTGTATACTACACACTTGTACAGTATACAAGTGGTAAGTCTCACACTATTTATACATTCTCTGTTTATATAGGTGACATTACGCAGAGACGCATATTGACTTATGGAGCTCTGGTGTTTTTATGAAATAAGAATTTTACTAATATGGACTAATAATTACGAACAAGGACATTAGGTGCACTTATGGTGTAACCTGTAATGGATAAGCTGGATTTTCTTTACTTCACATTAATACTAGAGATGAACGAATAGTGAAATATTGGATTATTCGAAATTCAATTCGAATAGCTCCCGATATTCGTAAATTCGAATAAATATCGAATCCCATCATAGTCGATGAGAGAAAAATACTTGGGACCTGGAAATCAATATTCGACCACTAGGAGGTTACCAAGTGCACAATGAAACCTCAGGAAATGATGCCAACACCTCTGGAATGCATATGGGACAGCAGGGGAAGCATGCCTGGGTGCATCTAACACTAGTAATAAACGTAAAGTAGAAGCATATGTTTCGGTTTAGCGGTATGCACTTGCGGAATACTAGCGTATATATTATATATATTTTTAATATACATAATAATATAATATATAATATAATATATATTAAAATGAAAGCGCTGTTCAGCTCCTTTCCAGGAGGCAGCCTGTAAGTAGTAGGAAGATAACAGGTATTATCATGCAATTACAGTATACAGCCGTATACCAAATATGTAATTATTTTTTACAATAATAAAAAGAAAGAGTAGTTTAACTCCTTTACAGGACGCAGAGTGCGCAAATCAGTAGTAGCAAGATAACAGATATTATCCCACAATCACAGTATACAGTCTCACAACAGGTTCTAAATATATGTTTTTTATACTTTTAGCCCTAACGAGGGCTTTTGGGGGTCCCTTCCTACCTAACTTAACTTAAATGCTTTCTCTCCCTGGTATACAGTCAATCCCTCTCTAGCTCCAACCAGCAAGTGACATGAATCTGGAATCCATTATTGTTATATTCAGGAGGTGACATAGTTTAGCCAGCCAATCACAGTTAGAGTCCTGCTTATTCCTAGTGCCTGTCCCTCCCCCCTGCATGTTTATTGTCTAAAAAAAAAAGCATCAGGGGGGTTGGGAGGGTGAATTGAATTTTTACTGCATTATCATTCAAACACAATCGAATAGCACGAATAGCGTGCTATTCGATCGAATACTATTCGCTCATCACTAATTATCACCGGTCCACCAATTGGTATACATGGCAGCTGGCGCCATTGGAAGGCCAGAGGTGTGGCCATATAGATTGCCTGTCAGCACAATGCTGACAATTACAATACACACCACTGTCGTAGCCGTTGGTTTAGCAGAAAAGGGTATAGTTTAAGATGAAAGATTATGCCTCAAAATGTTGGCACCAACTATAAGTGTAAAGTAGTTCTGTAGCCAGTTTAATCAAAGAAAATACATTAGAAGCAGAAAGACTTCACTGTAAAAGACATACAGAAGTCAGGCTATGCATCCGAGTCCATTGAGGCCCTTAATCAATTATTAGGCATTTACCTTTTAGTATAAATTAAATAAAACCTGGAAAAAGGGATATGCAAAGAAGCTCTCTAAAGCTACCTTTAAATCAGTGTTTGACTCAAGTGTTTCGGGGTTTATGAACTTGGTAATTAGAGCTGCAGCAGTTGGTTACACATAGGTCTAATGTTTCTCATTAAGAAGACAGTCCTCATGTGAAGACTTTTTAGACATTCATGCATCACTTGGAATTCTGAAAAGAAGGCTATACAAAGCAGCTGTCTAACACCACCATTTTGAGGCCGGAGCCGTGTGCACTGTGTGCACTGACATGGGATTCTACGGAATTGTAGTTTTGTAACAGCTGGAGGGCTGAAGGTTAACTATTAGAGATGAGCAAGTACTACTCAATCGAGTAGATATTCAATCAAATAGTACACTATTTGAAATACTTGATTTTGAAAGAGTATTCGATCAAAACCCCAGTAAAAATTTGATTCCCCCCCCCCCACCCTTCCTGGTGTTTTTTTTTAAACCAATAACTATGCAGGGAGGTGGGGCAGGCACTAGGAGCACACAGGCAGTGAAACAAAATTACCTATATTCATTGGCTGGCTAAACCATGTGACCTTCACAGTAATCGAATAGTTAATCTGAAATTAGTTTTCCGATGAGACGTGGAGCTCGACAGGGAAACAGTGTGTAGTAGGGACAGTCAGGTATTATGTGATTTTAGGCAGGAGAGACCCCAAAAAGCACTTTTTAGAGCTAAAGAACACATTTATCTAAAGACATACAGCTAATAAACCGGCTAGCAGCATATAGGTCACATAAGTGTGTTCAAACAGGCAGCTCAAGTGTATTTACTGTGAGGAATAGGCTGCAGTGTATCTGACTGTATAGGGTATACGGCAGTATACTCCTCGTGTGCCAAGGCCAAGTGTCAGGAATGTGCAGTAGCCTGGTGTGAACTGGGCCTGGTTTGTTGTGACACACCGGATTGCTTTTCATCCAGCAATGCAGAAGTTAACCTGAGTTCTGCAGGATTTTAATGCTTCAGCTGAACCTAGTGCTGGGATCAGGGCTGGTCCAATCAGCTGCTGGGCCTAGCCTCTGATGCTGGATAATTAACAGCTAGCTGCACTATCTTGTCGTGTCCGTACCGTCCTGCCTTGGCAATAAGTGTGGTGGTACTGTTCTGCATGCTCTGTGCCACATTAGTTTAACACCTGTTGCCGGCTGTAGGGCATTCTTGAATTACATTAGTGAGGGTATAGGGCTTTATACTCCTTGTGTGCCAAGACAAAAAATATCAGCGTGGTGCTGCTGTTCTGCGTACTGTGTACCACATAATAAAGTTGAACGCCTGTTGCCTGCTGTAGGGCATTCTTATTATACGTCAGAGAGGGTATACGACTGTATACTCCTTGTCTGCCAAGGCAAAAAATATAAGCATGATGCTACTGTTCTGCATACTGTGTGCCACATAATAAAGTCGAATGCCTCTTGCCTGCTTTAGGGCACTCTAATACGTCATAGAGAGGGTATACAGTTGTATACTCTGTGTGTGCCAAGGCAAAAAATATAAGTCTTGTACTACTGTTCTGCGTGCTTTGCGCTACATAATAAAGTCAAATGCCTGTTGCTTGCTTTAAGGCATTCTAATACATCATAGAGAGGGTATACGGCTGTATACTATGCATGTGCCAAGGCAAAAAATATAAGTGTGGTGCTACTGTTCTACGTGCTGTGCGCAACATAAAGTTTAACGCCTGTTGCCTGCTGTAGGGCATTCTTACTATACATCAGAGGGGGTATACATCTGTATACTTCTTGTGGGCCAAGGCAAAAAATAAAAGCCTGGTACTTCTCGTCTATGTGCATTCTTATACATCATAGAGAAGGTATAAGGCTGTATACTTCTTGTGTGCCATGAGACTCACACTCTCTTATGTATAATAAGGACATATGGAAGTGGCAGAGGACTTTGAAAATTTAAAGAGGACGTGTCTGACCACTTCACACACACAATCACAGTTGGCGGCGGGTGCTGTCTGATTTCCTCCTTGCCTATGCCATCTGTGGTTGTCATAGGCAACATGATTTAAAGAGGTGCATGAAAATATTTATTTGACTTCAAATGTGGCTTTCTGTATATATTACTGTGAAGGAAAGAAGGTTTCCATGTATTTTTTCCACTTTACATAGCGGTTATATTGTGTTTGGAGTGTATAGTCCGTAGGCTGTGATAGTGGTGTAATACTGCAACTTTGGCGTGTTAGATACACCCAGACATGCTTCCCTGGCTGTCCCATTTTCATTCCAAATGTGTTGGCATTTTTCTCCCATAGACTTTAATGGGATTCGATATCCGAATAGTCGAATATGCTTTGTGCCATAAAAAAAGAAACTCTGATCACTATAAAGATATAATTATGGACCTACAGTACAAATGATAGAGATTAGCTTAATATGCCAACTGAATTTATAATCTATTGCTATGGGGTCTAATACATTTGTTACATCAAATAAATATAAAATAGAAACATTTGAAAGCAATGCCTATTTTCAACTGAAAAGAACACACCTGTTTACTGTCAAGGATTTTAGTTAGTGTAGAAAAGGTCTGCACAGACAAGAAGCTGAAACAGATCTACAGTAGATAAAGTTTTCATCCTAAGCCCCTAACATGATAATCTTCAATACAGTGTATGAATGAAACTTTATGTGTGCGGTGCAAGAAGAACACAGGGATAAAAGAGAAAATGAACAGAGTGTTCTACCGTGTCAAAAGCTTCAGATAAATCAAGTTAGATCAAAACAGGAGAATATTCCACGTAACAAGCAGAAGAAATGCAATTGTGAAGAGAAGGTGAAGTGGTTTCACTTGAGCGAGTTGAGAATCCAGTCAAGAAGACACAAGAAAGCAGAAATGTGTGTATATAATAGATTATAAATTTAAAAAATAATGCATGTGGCTAAATATAGCATTTCTATCCAAAAATTGTGGAAAAAGAACTTGAGACAAAGAATAACATTTTCAAGAAATGAAAACTTTGTTTCTGTTAGAGATGTTACATTATATCAGTTACTGTGGAGAAAATGACAGCCGATGCACAATACAGTATACCTGCCATGAAAATAGATTTCATTGTGTTTATCTTAGAAACATAGAAGATTCTCAGCATTCTCAGCAAACTACCATCTGATCCATCTAGTCTGCCCTTATGTTATTTCTCTCTCTTATCTTGGGATAGATACATGTTTATCCCAAGCATGTCTGAATTTAGTTACTGTACATTTATCAACTACACCTGCTGTAAGTTTTTTTTTAAAAGTTTTTACTACTCTTTCAGTAATATTTGTTCATGCTGTTTCTGATCTTTACCACCTTTGCCATCATCAGCAAGGGACACAATCTGAGGCTAGTTGGAGGAATGGTCAAATTCTCCAAACTTTTGTTATTGTGAAGCCTTTTTAAGCTACAGCTACTAAGCACTAATGCTATAGAAATGCCAACCCCCTAACTCAGCATTTTCATGCTTTGTCTTATGCCTCACACCCCAGGCATAAACCATTGTATACAATTAGTCTCACTGTTCTTTTCATAAAAATGTCCTATAGTAAAATCTCAGATACCATTTGTACTACAAGGATGTTGAGGTGGCTTTCCTGATGCAGTCTATCTGGCCCAGGAATCTAATATCTGGATCACTAGATTAACCCAATGATACTGACTTGACATTCTGGTGTCAAAAGCTTCTTTATTTCCATTCAGCTACGTGTTTCGAGGCGGCCATCCTCCTCTTCATCAGGCATAAAGTGCTAGTGTGCATTTTATGATAGAATTCAAAATGGGTGACCCAGAAGTGATCTCATGGGTGTATGAACCTGTGTCATCATAGGTCAGCATACAATTAAAATTAAACATAGAATAAAATGCATTTGAAAGTTAAAAAAAAAAAAAAAAAAACTTTCTGCTAGAAACAGCACCACTCGTGTACAGTTTGGTTTGTTTTCCCAGCCCAGTTTCACTGAAGTTGATGAAGCTGAATTGTAATACCACACACAACATGACGACAGGTGTGGTGCTGTTTTTTCTACTACTGGATTACCCATTTAATGCAGACAGTATTTAAGCTTTTAGGCCTCTTGGTAACTTCTGAAAAGTCACTGAGACAAAACAGCTGTAAAATAGAGCTGTACTTTGAAGTGACTTTGTACCCACAATCTGACCCCCCCCCAAACCACTTGTACCTTCGAATAGCTGCTTTTAATCCAATATTTGTCCTGCGGTACGTTTGGCAGGCGATGCAGTTATTGTCCTAAAAAACAACTTTTAAACTTGCAGCTCTGTGCCCTTTGGGCATGGCTTAGAAAATCTGTGCCCTAACTTTGCACCACCCCTCCGTCCCTCCTCCCCACCCTCTTCATCATTCAGAATGCCACTGGAACATTTTCTCCTGTCTGAACATTGCACAGGTGCCTTAATGATCCAGCCCATGTGCCAGGCTGACACAGATGTGGAATAGCAATCTGCCTGGAGCATTCCTAATGATGAGGAGGGCGGGGAGGATGGACAGAGAGGTTGTACCAGCCTAATGCATACACAATCTAGACTATACCCGTTGGGCACGGAGCTGCAAGTTAAAAGTTGTTTTTTAGGACAGTAACTGCATCACCTGCCGAACGGACCCCAGGACAGATCTTGGATTAAAAGCAGCTATCTGAAGGTACAAGCGGTTTTGGGGGGGACAGATTGTGGGTACAAAGTCGACTTAAGGGTACACTACTGTCCAAAAGTTTGGGGTCACATTGAAATGTCCTTACTTTTGAAGGAAAAGCACTGTACTTTTCAATGAAGATAACTTTAAACTAGTCCTAACTTTAAACAAATACACTCTATACATTGCTAATGTGGTAAATGACTATTCTAGCTGCAATGGTTCTAATGGTACAATGTGTTTGCTCATTGGCTCAGAAGGCTAATTGATGATTAGAAAACCCTTGTGCAATCATGTTCACACAGATCAACACATGTTCATTACAGAAGCTACAAAACTGACCTTCCTTTGAGCAGATTGTGTTTCTGGAGCATCACATTTGTGGGGTCAATTAAACGCTCAAAATAGCCAGAAAAAGAGAACTTTCATCTGAAACTCGACAGTCTATTCTTGTTCTTAGAAATGAAGGCTATTCCATGTGAGAAATTGCTAAGAAATTGAAGATTTCCTACAACGGTGTGTACTACTCCCTTCAGAGGACAGCACAAACAGGCTCTAACCAGAGTAGAAAAAGAAGTGGGAGGCTGCGTTGCACAACTAAGCAAGAAGATAAGCACATAGAGTCTCTAGTTTGAGAAACAGACGCCTCACAGGTCCCCAACTGGCATTTTCATTAAATAGTACCCGCAAAACACCAGTGTCAACATCTACAGTGAAGAGGCAGCTGCGGGATTTTGGGCTTCAGGGCAGAGTGGCAAAGAAAATGCCATATCTGAGACTGGCCAATAAAAGAAAAAGATTAAGATGGGCAAAAGAACACAGACATTGGAGAGAGGAAGACTGGAAAAAAGTGTTGTGGACGGATGAATCAGAGTTTGAGGTGTTTGGATCACAAAGAAGAACGTTTGTGAGGCGCAGAACAAATGAAAAGATGCTGGAAGAATGCCTGACGCCATCTGTTAGGCATGGTTGAGGTAATGTGATGGTCTGATTTTGCTTTGGTGCTGGTAAGGTGGGAGATTTGTACAGGGTAAAAGGGATTCTGACTAAGGAAGGCTATCACTCAATTTTGCAACGCCATGCCATACGCAGTGGACAGTGCTTGATTGGAGCCAATTTCATCCTACAACAGGACAATGACCCTAAACACACCTCCAAATTGTGCAAGAACTATTTACAGCAGAAGCAGGCTCTGATCTGAACCCCATTGAGCTGTTGTGGGAGCAGCTTGACCGTATTGTTCGCCAGAAGTGACCATCCAACCAATCCAACTTGTGGGAGCTGCTTCTAGAAGCGTGGGGTGCAATTTCTCCAGCTTACCTCAACAGATTAATAGCTAGAATGCCAAAGGTGTGCAATGCTGTAATTGCTGCAAAATGTGGATTCTTTGACGAAAGCAAAGTTTGATGTAAAAACAATGTTATTTCAAATACAAATCATTATTTCTAACCTTGTCAATGTCTTGACTCTATTTTTTATTCATTTCACAATGTATGGTGGTGAATAAGTGTGACTTTTCATGGAAAACTCAAAATTGTTTGGGTGACCCCAAACTTTGAACGGTAGTGTATGTTCACACATTTATTGAGGGGAAATGGTGACCATAATTTGATAATTACTGCCATAAATATCAACATACTGCCGTATTTTTGCCTTAAAAAAAAGTTGTGTGAACATACCATCATTCACACGTCAATAGTGCGGCCAGTAATTGGAGACCAGCAGTTGCGTACTGCACTATGGATATGAATCTGTAGGGGTCCACAATTCACAAACCTCTACATAGAAGATGGTGATCTGTGCCACAGTTGTGGATCTGCACTACATATTTTTCCTTTTTTTTTTTAAATGCGGCACGGATCCCGACCCTCATACACATACAGGGTGACAGGCTCCCGATGCCCAGCTAGATCCCCTTATACTGACCTCATCCCGGTCCCAGGACGAAGATATCCTGGTCAGAAGCCGACGCGCACGCTGTGGAGATAGGTCCGGCGTCCATAGAGAATGAATGAAGCCGTGCCGTGAAGCCGGCTTCTGATCAGGATATCTCCATCCTGGGACCGGCTCCAGGAGCGGGACTCGGCGGGATGAGGTCAGTATAAGGTATCTAGCTGGGGGTCGGAAGCCTGTCACCCCGACACAGAGGGGTGACTGGTCCTCTTTAATGTAATAATGTGCTACATTAAAGTCATAAATGTCAAACCATGCACACTGCACACATTGCAGAAACAGTGTAGTATAAACTATTGAAAAATGCAATGTTTCAGCACGTATAAAATATTTGGAGGTTTTAATTTAATAGCTAATCAGAGTATGTCTAAAAAATGTCCTCTTAATTTTAAAGTCTAAAAGCAGTGTGAGCCTAACCTTAACATATTTGACTCCCTGTTTAAACGGCATTGAAATAGATTTCCTAATCAAATCCTTCACTAATGTAACTATTAATACTTAGCATTAGGAAAATTATATAAGGTAGGTGGGATTAAAAAAATCTATGAAACTAGAAATTGTAAGAGTAAATCCTATTAGTATGCACATAAAATGTGGACTTTAGTAGAAGTACTTATCAATTTTCAGTTTTATTTTACCTTGCATATTTAATTACACGCAGGGGCTCCTTTTATGTCACTGTACTGCTACCTGCCATTAGTTATAAGTAAGTCAACAATATGCCTGCCATGCAAAGTAAAATCATTTATTGAGGAAAAGCAGCAGAGAATTATCATAGCCATAAATTACAAATATAAAACAACAACAAAAAAAGAATAAAAAATAGTAATGGAGGTAGAACAATCTGGCATAATAACAACAAAATGCCTGAGGCAGTAAAATCCTACCAGAATCTGCTTGTCTCTTTAAATTATCTGTACTATGCTTTAATATATTCTCTGTGGCATAAGAAACATAGTAAGAGGTTTAATGATGTGGGACTAACTTAAATGTTAAGTTAACTATAAGGCACTGTACTACAGATCACCTCCTGGGGGCTTGGCCGGAAGGTTCTTTTGGATATGTATAATATGCCTCTACTGTACATGATCAAGCATAACCAATCACTTTCTATAGCTCCAGTTTACTTATTTCCCTCTTAACTATCGACTATAAAATACTAAGCATACTTTTGAGATCCTTGGATATGTAGAAAACTAAATAGATGGTAGATGAATACACATAGATAGATTTGAAACACAAAGTCATTACATACAGTAGGTGTTTCCACTCATTAGAGCTTCATTTTCTTTACATTTTTGTCAGTAATATAGCACTTTAGTGATGTGGATAATATATGTTAACCAAGAACATATTAATCTGCACATTCTGCTTTTTTTTTTCTTTCACAAAACCATAGTGAACTTGTAAAACATCTTGCAGAGCCTAGGGACTTTGATATATAATTCCCACTGAAACTAGATATCAAATAAGTTTTGTAATTTGAAATGTGCATAGATGTGCAGCCAAGAAAAGACAAAAAGCTTCTGATCTTGACATGCTAGTGATTTGGTTTTACCATTAAAGACACAATTGAGAGAAGTAATTCTTTTACGTATATACCCTGGATGATTTTAGGATTTATTTGTGATTGATGAAAAGTTATATCATTATAGGTGGAGATTAGAACCTTGTCTAAAATAGATCCCCATTTAATAATTTTGTTAATAATAATAATAATTTCTTCACTTTATATTTAAATATATGGTAGTTTAGAACCCTAACATCCCATGTATACTATAATCTCTTGATACATTCCATCGGTGGATATAACATATTAAGTAACATAGAGGCTATCCGAAACGACCCTGTTTAAATTTAAATACATACAATGTTGGCCACATTCACACTGATTTTGTATAACAAAACCTTTATAAGGCTATGTTTACACAAAACCTCTTTTTGGCTACTTGACGTCTGAAAATTGGCAACGTCAAATTGCATCAAGGCTTCACTTCCTGGATAAAATGGTGATGTCACGACCTGACTACCAGAGCTGTGCGGGCTGTTTCTGCTGGAGAGGATGAGGGACACAGGAGGGACACTGAGCATCCCTCTGCCACCATCCTCTCCAACAGCCACAACCCGCACAGTTCAGGGAGTCGGGTCGTGACATCACCATTTTATCCAGGAAGTGAAGCCTTGATGCAGTAGTATGTGCAGGGGAAAAAAAACTTTGAGGGAGATTTATCAAACATGGTGTAAAGTGAAATTGGCCCAGTTGTCCTTAGCAACCAATCAGATTCCACCTTTCATTTTCCAAAGAGTCTGTAAGGAATTAAACATAAAATCTGATTGGTTGCCATGGGCAACTGAGCCAATTTCACGTTACACCATGTTTGATAAATCTCCCCTTTATATGCATTTACCGTAAAAAGTGTGTATTGGTTATTTGTATAACTTTTGGAGGGCACTACAATACTTTACTGAAAATTTTTGCCGGACTGCTCCTTTAACCTCTTATCGTCCAATGACGTACCGCACGTACGTCATGGCGGCGCAAGGTAAGTTCAGAGAGGGGTCCCGCCGAAACCCCGCTCTGAAAGGCGCTGCTCCCGGCTGCTATCTACAGCCGGGGATCACCTCTCTTAGCCGATGCGGGTCCCGTCACCGCACTGGCTAATCAAGCATTTAAATGCAGCTGTCAAACCTAGCAGTACACCAGTATTTTTCTTCCCTGGAAAAAATGTTTAATGCATTTAGCAAAGTGTACACTGGTCAGACTTAACATTATTGTTCCCCATTTTATTCCATTTGCACATGTGGGCAAAAGGAGAACAAGGGCTTCATAATAAGAGGGTGACCTAAACACTTTTTTAAAATGTATTTATGCCGGATAATACATTTAGTAAATCTGTTTCTGTGTATTGTTTAATGTCAATAAGCTTGTAATTTGTTTCTTTATTTATCTTAAAATGTAATAGTTTCTGGATGAGAAGGAAAAGCCTAGATCATTGCTTTTTGACTATAGACTAGCTGAGTCTAATCTATGAGAACAAGTGGAAGCAATTCTCCAGAATCTAATGTGATGATGAGGAAAGCTGATAATGAAGTACTTTGCTTTACGACAGTTGATAGTAATAGTGTTTGATAAAAGTATGCCCAGAACATAATGTGAGACAGCCAAGGAAACACAAAAAGATTGCATCTGGTAGGTTAACCAAAGCAGTCTTCAGATAATTACCCTTTTCCCAAGATCACACATTCTATTTTTCTTCAACCTGTCTGTGTACATCAGGGCTATAGCAAGGCTTCTGAATTGTATTGACATTACTGTGTGACTGGATTACAATTACTGAATGGTTATGTTTTAATGTGTTTAAAAAAAAAAAGCCTTGGTGCTTCAACACTTTCAACTAAATTATTTCTCAAAGGGGAAAGCTACTGAAAAGTGATGCAAGTCTCTCTCCATTTTTTTAATTTCTGACTTTATAAAGTATAAAAATAAACTTTTATTGATGACTATAAAGATATGTAGGAACAAACACATTTTGTTACTAATATTTTTCTTACATCTAAGGGTACTAGACAAGTCAAATTTCACTGCAAATTCTCAGAAACAACTCACTCAAATTCGTATAAACATAGTCAAATCATAAAAAGCAACACAATTAAGCTCTCATCCCACTTACCATAAAAAAAAGTTATTTCCTCAGATTTGTTCTAAATACCATGGACAATAAAGATAGTGCTCTGTCACTACATGAGTGAGGACGAAACCAACCAACCTTGTGGCGGGTGCTGGTGAAAACCAGCGGCCCCTTAGACTCTGCCTTAGACTCGCCATCACTATCAGTGGTACTGCGGATCCACAACTACTGCCGTTACAATATCTGACACGTTACAACATTGAAGCAGACAGTAGCAGATGGTATTGACTGTTTTGGTGGATGAGGGTCATAAAATGACGCTTCCTTTCAGGAGAGCAGTAGACACTTAAAAATTAGCAGCAATATTGTAATGGCAGTCAGGCATCCCAGCCATGGCACATTCACTCATGGCAGCATGGAGCAGCATGTGTCAGGCCACTAGAGGGGGTGTCTGCACACCTTCTTAGACTTAAAGCTCAGTGTCTTAATTATTCTGCACCTGTGGCTTTGCCAGTAACAAGCCTTCCTGCACATGTGCTCTGCCTGAGCTTCAAGGTCCATTAGTCCTGCTAAGGTGTTCCTGTATTTTCTTTGCTAAAGCATTCCTGTGATCCTCAGACAGTCTTCCTGCACTTTCCGGTTTGGTTCCTGTGTTCTCACTGTGGTGTTACTATCAGTAACTATCAGTCTTATCCTTCACTTACAGTTGGTTCCTGTATTCCTGCTTGTTCCCGTCCTTAGTGTGAACCTGATTCAACCCCTGTTTGCATCTGCTACCCGTTCCTGCCCCAAGTTACCGGCATCATGTCACCTGCACTTGTGTCTTCGTCCCCAGTATCTGTCACCTGCACCTGTTGTCTGTATCAGGCGTGTCCTGTGTCCAAAAATTTGCCGGTGCTGTCTGTTTGGCAATTCCGGTGGTCTGCCTGGACCAGCTTTCACGTTTCCTTTATCTCATTAGGTAGAGACCTGGCATTTCCTCTGGGAAAGAATATCATGTGAAGAACAGAACATACGTCTAGACAACACCCGTAGGGAGAGACGGACACGTGACAAAGTGGGCTCATGTCCGCTGATTCTGACAACCATTAGGGGCAATCTATTTTACCCAGACACCTGGAAGAAGAAGCACTAGCATTTGCACTTTTTTACACCCAAAGGAACCTACACAGAGACCTAAAGGTGGCAGCTGCAGCAGACTAGATTATCAGGTGAAGTGATGTGAGGGAGAGGTCTTTTCATGGGTCGTCCTCTGAATTATCTCTCTATCCTTTAACTGCTGGGGCTCTGCCGTACAAGTTGCAAAGGGGTTGCACCTCAGTGGTTAAGGTTGGTACTTAAAGTTACTCCGGGGCTCTCTATTATGCTGTCTTAGGTGTTGGTGAGGTGCAGAGTAAAACATTTTTCATTAAAAAAAAATGATAAAAGTAGCATTTTTCTCATTTTACATTTTTTCTAATCACCATGAAGGTTTAGCCCCTTAATGACTGATAACGGGTATACCGGTCATGAGTGGCTAAACTATTCTGCCTTATGACAGTTATACCTGTAATCAGCTGTAACTGCTACTGCTGCTGAAGAAAGCATGACACCACCGTAACGATCGCTGTCACCGTAACGATCACCGTAAGATTTGGTGAGTGTCCCCGCTTTCTTCTCTCTGAACAAGACTACTGTCTAAACTACTGTGCCCCCAAACACCACAATCCCTTTTCCCACATAAATAAATATAAATAAAGAAATACATATAAATAAGTAATGAATAAAATAAAAATGACAGAAATAAAAAAGGCAAATAAATAAGGAAATAAAACAACAAATACCGTAAGCATAAATAAATTGAATAAATAAATATAATTTTATACACACATGCATTGAAGGCTAGGACATTAGTGTAAGGTGTAGGGTGTTAGGGGGGAAAGTAAGTTAGAAATAGCTAGTTAGCGTTAGAGAAAGTCTTTCAGTGTTAGGGTATGTTCACATTGAGGAATAGGCAAAGAATTTCAAGCAGTATCCATGCTTAATCCTTTGTGTACTCCGCTTGAAATTCCGCCTGTAAAATATGTAAAGAGCAATGTCCAATTGTTCACACAGCGGAATTTACGCAATAAATGTTCCGCTGCGGATCCAATTTCCACTCAAATAAATGACATGTTAATTCTTTGGGCAGATTGTGCTAGATAAATCCTAAAGAAGTCATTTGGGCCTCAAATTTCTGCTACTGGCTTTCCACTCGAATTCCACTCGAATTCCGCTGAAATTTTGCTCCTATACTGCCAGAGTTGAAGAAGAGGAAATTTCAAGCAAAGAACTTTCCTCTTCAATTCCTTGCCTATTCCTCAGTGTGAACATACCCTAAATGATTACTTTAGGGGGTGTAGTTTTCATAATGGGGTCACTTATGGGGGTGGGTTATCGTTCTGGCAGCTCCAGCCTTTTGCAAAATGGAACCTACAAATCACTAAGCCTAAAATGATGTACTAAAAGAGAGTGGGTGCGCTTTCCTTCTGAGTCGCGCCATGAGACCAAGTAACCAGATACAGCCTAAGTGGGGATACAGCCTGATACGGGACAAACAGCGTGATAAATGTTGGGGTGCTTTTCCCTCATTTTACAAGATTTTTGTGGAAAATATGTTCCACAACCAATGCATTAGTGAAAAAAAAAAACAGATTTAATTTTTTTAATCTGATTTTGCAGTAATACTAGTACCAATGCAAAATCTGAAAGTGCTCACTGCTGGCTAAAATGATTATTTTAGGGGGTGCAGTTTTCATAATGGGGTCACTTATGGGGGTGGGGTATAGTTGCGGGAGCTTCAATCGTTTGCAAAAATGGAATGGGTCATGAAGCCTAAAATGATGTGCTGAAAGCCAGTGGGTGCCCCTTTCCTTCTGAGTCCCACCATGAGGCCAAGCAACCAGATGTGGCCTAAATGGGGATACTGTCTGATAGGAGACAAACAGCGTGGTAAATGTTGGGGTGCTTTTCCTTTATTTTACAAGTTATTTGTGGGAAAAGATGTCCAACAAATGATGCATTTGTGAAAAAAAAGTAATTTTAATTTTTTTATTCTAACTTTGTAATGGGGGATGGACTACTGCCCCGAGAGACAATTTAGAAACATAGAAGATTGTCGGTAGACACTTGGTCCATCTAGTCTGCCCTTTTAGTAGTTCCCTTCTCATTATCTTAGGATAGAGATATGTTTAACCCAGGCCTGTTTAAATTCTGTTATTGTAGATTAACCAACCACATCTGCTGAAAGTTTGTTTCAAGCATCTACTACTCTTTCAGTAAAGTAATATTTTCTCACGTTGCTTCTGACCTTTCCCCCACCTAACCTCTCACTATGTCCTCCTGTTCTTAAGTTTAGTTTTTTTCTAAAAATACTTTCCTGCTAAACCTTATTTAGTCCTTTAACAAAATTAAAGGTCTGGATCATGCCCCCTTTCTCTTCTTTCCTCCGGACTATGCAGATTCAAATCCTTAAGTCTTTCCTGATATGGTTTATGCCCGACACCCTCTACCATTTTTGTAGCCCGTCTTTGGACCCGTTCTATTTTATCTATATGCTTTTTTAGGGGAGGTCTCCAGAACTGGACACAGTATTCCAGATGTGGTATCACTACAGTTCTATATAGTGGGATCATCATCTCCATCTTCCTACTGGTTATACCTCTAGATATACAGCCCAGCATACGATTTGCTTTCCCTACCGACTGGTTGCACTGGTGACTCGTTTTAAAGCAGTTACAAATCACTACCCCTAAATCCTTCTCTTCTGCAGTCTTTGCCAATGATATGATACTCAGATAGGGTATTGCTTCTCTCCAAGGGCATTATTTTACATTTGGAAACATAAAACTGCTGTTTCTATTATTTGGACCACTTATCTAGCAAAGCTAAACCATTTTCTAAATTACTAACACCTTCAGGAATATCAACCCTTTTGCACCCTTTTGTATCATGTGCAAACAGACAAACCTTACCTGCCAAACTTTCTCCAATGTCACTTACAAACTCAGAATACGCGCTATTAACAACAACCCTCTGGTATCCTTCAGCCAACAACAAATCCACTGAACCAGCACGGCACCACCTTCATCCAGCACTTTTGTGACATAATCAAAGAAAGCAATGAAGTTAGTCTGACATGATCGGCCCGCAGTAAAGCCAAGCTTTGGATCCATCAAATTGTTTATTCTTGATTGTTGATCATTTTTACTATTACAGATGTTAGGCTAACTGACCTGTAGTTACTGTGCCCTCTACTACCCTTCTTGTGGATGGGCAATCACAGATTCAAGTTCTCTAAGAACCCTGGGATGGACACCATCTGGACTCATCACCTTCATCAACTTTCAACTGGCAAGCTCCTCTGCAACTTTAGCCTCTGAAAACATTGTTACTAAACCCATACAACTGGAGCCTATGCTGTGTGTAACCATACTTTGACTTTGAAGGACCTGTAGTTAGGTCTCCTGCCTAAATCATAAGAAGGATGCTGCTTGAAAGTTACCTGTACAGAATATGAAGATTAAGTTTATTTTTAGACTAAGTAGTGAAAACCAATGCTAATGTATTATAATTTAGTGTTAATTATCATAATATGTTAAATTTTCCCATTACAGTAATAATTAATTTATAAAGACTCTAAATAACATTTTTTTCCTAGGAAAAGGCACCATGTGGACAGCAGTCCAGTATTCTATGTGTATGGCTTGTGTTTGAAAACTAGGCTCAGGTGCATAGAAGCTTCTTAATAACATAAAGGTGCGTTAACACGAAACGATAATTGGCCCGATCGTATGATTAACGATGTCGGAGTAACGATTTTTTTTCTCATAACGATCAGCGTTTATACGGTACGATATATCGTATGGAAAAATAGTTTTGAGATCGTTGTGCGATCGCTTAAGCCTATCTCACACATTGGTTAAAATTGGCGAACAACTGTTCACACGGAACGATCTGCGAATTTTTTGCGAACGACGAGCGACGATTTGATAACGTGTTGAAAGATCAAAATTAACGATTTCTCGTTCGTCATTTGATCATTCGCTGCGTTTAAACGTACAATTATCGTTCAAATCCGATCGTTATCGTGCAAATTCTCACGATAATCGTTACGTGTAAACGCACCTTTAAGATACACCCACTGACAATCTGCCTAAAACAGACATATAATGATATCAATGGACACTGATTCAGTCTAGTGCAATCAAAGAAGATGTGAAAGTAGAAATATGCCCGAAAAAACTGATTTTGAGTAAGAATTGAGGAAAATAAACTTTTATATTCACTTGACATTCCAAAATGTGTATTGCTAGGTTATTATTCTGATAAAGTGAGTAAGAAAGAAAAATTAATGACAAAGCCGAGTGCAAAGAAAAATATGTCCTTTGCATTTTTCTGTACAGTGGATTTAAGGATAACAAGAATAAACAATCTCACGCACAGTTGTTTTAGTTCTAATCTACTGAAGTCGAACATAAACAAAATACATACAAAATATACCAAAAGTATATCACCATAATATAAAGAATCATAAAGGCTCAAAGTACACAAAGATAAGTAATCACTGCCTTCTGATAATCTGACCATATAATGGAGCCTTTTTGTAAGCCAACATCCAATATTGGAGAGCAGAAGTGTCTGTAGATATCTGTTCAAATGAGTTTGTACCCTTACTACAGCTCTTTTTTTCCTAAACATTCTTTGTTTAGATTTTGCAGAATACAAAAAAATTACAAATTTTAGTTAAAAA
The DNA here is from genome assembly GCF_027789765.1 of Dendropsophus ebraccatus. Lineage (NCBI taxonomy): Eukaryota > Metazoa > Chordata > Amphibia > Anura > Hylidae > Dendropsophus > Dendropsophus ebraccatus. Next base: position 78,468,444 of record NC_091460.1, on the reverse strand, counting down.
ACAAAACAAAACAGGAAATCAAAGTTTCTGGTAGTCCAAAATTTTCCATGTGACAGATGTGGTTAATTTTAGAATACCACTCGAATGTGCCAGTCTACTTTTTTTTTTATATACTTTGTGCTTCCTATGCACCACAGTAGGAAATACCTAAATTTCTCATAGTTTCATGTGTTATACGTTTTTACTTCTATCATCACGTGCATCAGTCTTATGGAAAAACGGATGCAAAAAACAGATGCAATTGTGTTCCATGCGTTTAGATCGATATGGAAAAAAAAATTAGATCTACACGGATGCGCTTTTTAAATTTAGTGTTGACTATGTTATTCTGTACGTTTAAAGTAACCAAATAAAAATGGATACGTTAAACGGATAGAAAAATTGACGTGTGAACCCAGCCTTAGAATCATAAAATGTAAACCTCACTAACATATTTTCAGACGATTAAAATAAATATATAAATAAATAAACATTTGTCAATCCCACAGCAACCAATCACAGCTCAGGTTTCATATCTGACAAGCTGAGCTGTGATTAGTTGCTGTTGGTAAATTATATTAGTTTTTGATAAATCTGAGTCAGTGTAATGCCTGAAGATTTCCATTTATTTGAATGTTAATTTATTATGTACAAAACATTTTGAACATTTCTATACCAGCTATAGTGCCTTTGCTTGTTAGGTCTGCCTGGGGCAGGCCTTAACAGCAGAGCACCAATCAGTAAAAGCAAATATATTTGGTGTCACCACATGTAAAACGGTCAGAACTATGAAATAAAATGTAATTGAACCTATGCAATAATCAATGTAAACAAAATATATTACCAAGTTTCAGAATTGCAGATTTTTTTGTCATATCATATATCAAATAAAATATAATTAAGGAAGAGAACAAAAATGTCCAATCTACCCCAAATTGGGGTAACCTAAGGGTGCCTTTACACAGAAAGATTTGTCTGACAGATTTTCTGAAGCCAAAGCTAGGAATGGATTTGAAAGATGATAAATCTCAGTCTTTCCTTTATGACCTATTCCCTGCTTATAGTTTGGTCTGTCAGATAATGTTCTCTTAGCACCCTATTACACCAACAGATGTCTGACAGATTATCTGACAGATTTATTTTTCAGCCAAAGCCAGGAATGGATTTGAAAAGAGGAGAAATCTTAGGGTTTTTTTTATTATTATTATTTTTTTAGGACCTGTTCTCTGTTTATAGTCTGTTTCTGGCTTTGGCTGAAAAAATCTTTTAGATAATCTGTTGGTGTAATAGGGCACTAACTGTCCTCATACTGCTCTATACATGAAAAAAAAAAAAAGATTTTTACAAGCTAGTAAAACATAACAGAAATTATAGAAATTGGATATTACTGAAATTATTCTGCCATCAGAATAAAGATAACATATCTGTTTTAGTGAAAAAGGAGCAACAAAATCCCTTAAAAGTTGCAGAACTGTGTTTTTTTCATTCTCTAGTTTCAGCCTAGAAATTTTTCTACTGTGCAGTACATTTTATGGTATAATAGAGTTTTTTTAATATGTGTTAGTTGTCCCACAAAAAACAAGCCTCCATATGGCTCTGTATATGGAAAAAAAAAATCTGGCTGTTGTGTGGCATTAAAACAATCTCTTATATTTGATCGTATCTGGTCATTACTAATGTTTCAGTTTTATAGGCAATAGTAAAAGAAATGACATACAGAGACAACCAACTTTTTCTTTCTCTTTAGTAAAAATTCAGCACACGTAAACTGTAACTTTTCCAGCAAAAAATTGTGAATAAACAATGAAACACATCACCAAGTGCAGATGAAAAGCAGAATATTTGTTAAGAAAGCACCCTTATTTAGTTGTATCCCAGCATTTCAGACCATACTCCCTGTGTCCAGATGGAGGAGACATCAGCATGGAACGTCTGCGCTCCTTCAGCAATATTTCAAGGGACAACATCCCCTTTTTCAAGCATGATGCAAGTGCTAACCACCATCATTACATATAAAGTACAGCAACATCCCGCGAGGCTACATCTGCAACAATAAGATAGAAGTGTCAGTAAACACAATTTTTTAAGATATACTATTATTGGATGATATGTTTACCCAATATGTTTTAATGTTTATTCACATTTTTGCTGGAAAAGTTACAGTTTACGTGTGCTGATTTTTTACTAAAGAGTAAGAAGTACTGAAAAAGAAAAAAATTGGTTGTCTATGTGATTATTTCTTTTACTATTGCGTTGATATTGGGTGTGGAGTGGCAAACTGTGTCTACAAACTGTTTATGTGTAGAAATTAGTTTTATAGGCATCATTTTAGACCTACAAAAAGGAATAATTAAATAATTTTCTGTTATTTAGGAAATCTAAAAGGCTTTATTTATTTTGTTAAGGTTTCTAAGGATACAGTATGTTCGCACAATGTTTTTTTTGAGGCAAAAATATGGCTGTATTTTGATAATTTTGATTTTGTATTTTGATACAGCAGTAAATAATGATCAAGATGATGTGCATATTTTCACCTCCAAAAATGTTCTGTGAGCATAGCCCCAAGGGTTTGATCCCACTGCGTAAAAATAACAGACGTCCATCTGTACAACCATCATAGTAACGGCAAATGACAGCCCTCTATTGGTAATGATGACTGCAAACAAGGTTCATGAACGTTATCATTACCATTATTGTTATCTTTTTACATAGTAGGAACATAGCCTCAGGGTTTAAAACTAATATGTGAAAATGTATTATAGCTAAGTAGTAATTAAAAAGGGTATTCCTTTCTTATAAACCCATGGCATCTTATTATGTTAAAAGACCTCCATTCTTTGTTTCCTTTAGATTTTTTGGGTGGTTTCACATTTAGTAATTTGGAAAAAAAAAAAATAAATAAATAAATAAATAAATAAATCACACCACAATGTTTAATGGATTATTTCAGCCAAAGCTGGAGTGGAGCCAAAAGGAAGGGGAGATATAAAGGAGGGATTTTAACTTATCCGTTACAGGTGCACTTATTCTTTGGCTCAGACATCTGCATTAAGCACTGTAGTAATGGTTTTCTAAGAAAACGTAAAAAAAAAAATCTTTTCTTTTAATTATATTTTCCTTTAAAGTGATCTTTTTTTTGATTTAAGCATCCTCTAACATTCAGCTGATAATGTCCATCAACTGTAATCTTTGTAGGAATCTGGCACCAAGTGTAAATTTTGATGCTGCTTAAAACAGGGTATTCACTAGAGATAAGCAAACTTTTCAAAAGTTCGTTCCGACCAGATTCCTGATTTTTTTTTTAAAGTTCGGTTTGACCTAATTTCGGATTTATTCGGATTTCATAGTTTAAAGCATCTATATGATACGGGGTAGTGTATTTGGTTGAATTTAGGGCTCTACATGTCAGTAACATCGTTATCTTTTCAATATCTCAAAGTCATTTTTTTCTTAGACTTCAATATTCACCATTACAGGATCTATGCAGGAAATTCACCATAACAGGGTCTATTCAGGAAAAAGGTTTTAAGGTTTTATGCTACACACATGCACCAGGTATATTTGTCTCTCAGGATAACACGTATGTGATAGACACTATCACAAGTAACTTGTCTATCTGTTCCGTGCACACTTTGCTCTCCTATGCCTAATCTATCTTTCGCCCTCTCTATATTTCTCTTTCAATCACTATATGTTTCTCCTCTCCGCTTTCGTAATCTTTTGGTCTTTGCTTTTCTACAATATCTTCTCAGACTGTGTTGTGTGGTCAGATCCCATACCGGCCGAACCGGTCCGCTCATCTCTAGTATTTACTTGTACTCTACTAACCATTAGGCTGTCAATGTAATGTTTTCTCATTATTAGTATTATTACATCAACTTATTTTACAGCACTATACAGGCATTTGCGTTACTCTTAACATTGCCTGTCCCAAAATTAAGCCTACGCTCACACAACGTAACTTTTTTTATTTTTCGATTTGCAACAACTGCCGCAATGAATAGAAAAGTTATGTTGCACTGCAGGCAGAGTGAGTTCCAGCCGGGGTGTATACAAATAGTATACACTCTGGCCAGGATTCCTATCAGCCACAGGAAAAACTGATGTCAGTTGTGTGCAGCCACTATTAATTGAATAGCGGCGGCAAAACACTGACAGCCTGCACAATGTAGAGTGGGGCTCTGGACGTACCCTCCATTGTGTGCTATGGTGAATTGGGATGCGGGCAAACACGGATGCCCGCATCCTAATTCAGCACAAATGAAGTTCATCAGTACCGGCCGGGATGAACTTCACTGACTCCGGCTGTTCTGTGACATGGCCGGGTCACAGAATGGCCAGTGTCTCACGTAGTGTGAACGCGGCCTAAAAGATCATTTGTGTCTGGGACATTTTATAGCATATCAGCAGAACAGTGAATGAAACAAAAGCATAAATGTGACCACTGCACTATTTAGGCAAGCCATGGCTGTGTTCACACAATGGGATTTTGAGGCCGTCATTGCTCATGGTTGTCAAGACATCCAGTATTTGCCATTAACGGCCATCTATAATGTGATTATAACGTGATCATTATAGACGGCCGGCATCAGTAACGGACGCCATTAGCAGCCCCAAAATCTAATTGTGTGAACATAGCTTTTTAACATCTATCATATAAATGTCGAGGGTGAAGAAACTTACTTCATGTTATTCTTTTTAAGATATTAAAACAGAAAAAAGTACATGATTTATTAAATGATTTATTAAATTAATTAACTAATTGAGTAAAAATAACACTGCCTTAGTTTTTGATGGTGAGATACATACATGTTCTTTTAATGCAAATAGAGAGTTCTACTTGAGAAACAACTCTAATGTCCTTTCCTCACTAAACACATTTACTCCTCTGGAAGAAAATTAGATTGTACTTGAGAAGTTTAGATTAACTCAGTATAAGTACTGATCGTTTTCTAAATTGCAGTAATAAAGATTCACTTATTGATTTTATGTTGCCATATTAGGCAACTGCCAGATTTATATATTTGTCGTGATCTTAAAAAATTCAGATAGTGCTGTTTATATCTTTTTTTTACTATTGCTGATAATAGCAAATAATTGCAACCCATTGATTTTGCTTCATTGGATCTTTACGAAAAGCGTAGAGACAGGAATTTTTATACCGTTTATAATGTCTCATAAACAAAAAGAAAGAATGCTTTGACTTTGAACAACTATCTCAGACATTGCTATATGCAAGAACACTTTTGAGCCCCTTCATTATTATGTTCTTGTGTGATGTCACATTGCAGGACCAGTGACGTTGAGCGCATAGTGTTCGTGATTATTGTTCTTGTGAGCTGACTTCAGCTGCAATGTGACAGGTGTTCTAGTAATTTAACAAGTCCCTTGGCACCATTGCTTTAGGGCATAAATGAAAAGTTAATTACATCAGAACATTTCTGGATCTGACACACCTGGGACTTAATCTATTACAAGCAACATTCTTGAAAGCCAACTCTATTTTACCAGTATGACCTATTATTTCTAAATCATTACTGATGCCCATACACAAGACCATTGCACTAGCTTCTCTTTTATTCTAAACTTAACTATATCTGGGCAATTTCCAGTATACCATATTTAGGTATAGGCTTGTCTTCACCACATACATAGATAATATAACTAGAGATGAGCGAACTTTTGAAATGTTTGGCTTAATCGGTTCATGTAACATTTCTACGAAGTTCATGTTTGATATGAACCTAACAGAACAGAAACAAACTGCATTATAATAGGAGAAGGATTGCAGCTACAGTATAAGGCCGGGTTCACACCAAGCATAATACCTGCCGTTCTGTTGACCGGCCGGGTCACAGAACGGCCTGTGTTACTGAAGATTATCTTCATTTTTGCTAAATTCGGAATTCACCGCTGCACACAATGGAGCATGCGGCTCCATTTTTTACGCCGGACTTATAAATGTCGCCGCATCTCCGGCGCTACGGGTATTTATGTAGAGGCGGACTGCCTCTACATAAATCCTGTGCGCTCTGGTGCACACCGCAGAAAACCTACGCCAGCTGAGGACTGGAGTAGGTTTTCGGCATATCTTTTTGTGGAATGGATGGTGAATCGCGTGGACTCTGAGTCCGCACCCTCCATTCCGCCCCCTTCACACCCCCTTCCCGCCTCCGGCGGAAAGTGCCGATTTGCGAATATTTTATTCGCAAATTGGACATTTGCGAATAAAATATTGCGCAAATCGGCAATTTCCGCTGAAAACCCCCGGAACGCCAGATGATACATGTCCCCCTAAGTGTATACTTTCCGGCCATGATTCCACTCATTCAAATAGAACATACGTTTAGTAAAAATCATGACCATGGTTGCAAACAGCTGGGATTTATGCAAAACATATGTTGTGTGGACATAGCCTATTAGTGTTAGTATTACAGAGTATAGGTTTGTGAGGCAGCAATACCTATTGCAGAAAAAAAATGTAAATTTCATAGTGCCAAAAATGTCACTCCTTTAAATGGTATTGATTGTTTCGGTGGATGAGTGCTTTAAAATGACGCTTTCTGTCAGGACAGGAGTGGGTGTGGTGGATCACATGCATAAAAGGAATTTTTCTTCCAAGACAGAAGTTCACGTTGGGGGATAGACAGCAATGGTGGATCATCAGCATAAAATTATGCTTTCTCTTAGGACACCAGTGGACACTTCAAAGTGGCAGCACCATGAGGGGCAATCTATTTTACCTAGAGGGGCCTAGAACAGACACCTGGAAGTGGAAGCACCAGCACTTGCACTTTTTTAGACTCTAAGGGGCCTAACTCAGAGACCTGGAGGTGGCAGCGACAGCAGTAACACACAGACTTGGAATTGTCAGCAGCAGTAGCACTCTACTTGACCCAAAGGAGCCTAGGACATATAGTTGGAGGTGGCAGAAGAAACAGTAGCACTCTGTTTGACCCAAGGGGGCCAATGACAGATAGTAAGAGCTGGCAGCAGCAGGAGCATTCTCTTTAACCCAAGGGGGCTAATGACAGACAGGCAGAGGTGGCAGCGGCAGCAGTACTAATGCTCTCTCCAACAAAAGGTTGCTAATGACAGATAGTTGGACTCGGCAGAAGCAGCACTTTCTTCACCCCAAGGGGGCCAATGAAAGACAGTTGGTGATGGCAGCAGCAGTAGCACTCTCATTGACCCAAAGGGGCCAAGGACAGACAGTTGACAGTGGATACAGTAGAAAAGCGTCTTTGATCATTTCCACCATTCGAGCAAAGAAAGACACCCAACATTGAATATATTCACACAAATATAAACCTTTTTTTTTAAATAAAATAATGTTAATGCAATGTATATTTTCAGCTGAAGGGGCCATTGAACTGTTTAAAATGAATACTTAACACATAGTCAAGTAGGATTCTGTTTAAATAGACAGTAACCCCAACAGCAAAATATAGGAGTTGGAAAAAGGAAAAGAAAAAGGGAAAGATTGGTAAACGCTTTATGCCTATTTGTTAAAATATAAAGTGCTCATTTTCTACAACTCAAAGTTGTTGAAGAATGTACCACTGTCCTGGTACTTGTAAAAAAAATTGGCACACATAATCCATTTCCTTGTTGAACAAGGTCATACAACATTTTACACACACATGCACACATATAGACAACAGTTTTATGTTCTTACAATATGCATTGCATCTCATGCATGAATCTATTTTGTTGTTTAAGCTGTCCCAGCTTGCTTGAACTGGGAAGAGGATACCCTCCCTGTGGTCACTCCCAAAACACCTCACCCGAATGGTCAATCACATGTTTATCCAGGGATGCTTTGTAAAACCAAATCTTTATGCAAGCCAGTATTATGAAGAGTTTTGGAAATACACAGTTTCAGTGTGAAAATAGATAGTGTTGCACTTAACTTTGTATTATGTGAGCTCATAGAACTGATGGTAGCTGAAAATCATCTGCGCATCTGCTGCAGGTTTTAAGCAGCAGCAACCAATGCTGTCATCTTCTGGTGTCTTACAGTATTATCCAGAAGGTGCCCCCCCCCAGGCTCTCCTGACACCCTTGAGGGCTTTCAATGGCTAAAGTCTAAACACTGCCTTCCAAATGCTGACTATCTGGACTTGCCTGTTCATCATGTGAAAACAGTGATTTAGACTCCAAAGGTAGAGCAAGACTTGACAAACATTGGCGGGCTGATGGTTCTCCAAAAGGTGATTGTCATAGTCAAGACAGGAGAAGGGGCCAAGGAGAGAGACTGCCCTTGACATGTACCAGATTGCTGAACTCAGGGAGACCAGGCAAACAACACTGCCGGCTGCTAGTGAAAGCGCTCAATGCAGTAAAGTCCTAGGTGCATTGCCCCCTGGGAAACATGAATATGCAAAAGAAGAGCCCGTGGAGCCTCATTGAAGATTCTCAAAACACAGGACTAGCCAGATATCCCTCTGGGAAGGACCCAGCCAAGGGGTAGCTCCTGTTAGGAAACCACCAAAACAGCTGTATGTGGATGGTTACCTAGCCTTGGTTTATCCCTTTTGATTACATTGACTTATAGGGCCACTTAATATAGTGGTTTTGGTGGTTTCCTAACAGGAGCTGCCCTTGGCTGCCCTTGGCTGGGTCCTTCCCGGAGGGATATCTGGCTAGTCCTGTGTTTTGAGACTCTTCAATGAGGCTCCACGGGCTCTTTTTTTGCATATTCATGTTTTCCAGGGGGCAATGCATCTAGGACTTCACTGCATGTGAATGGTTACCTAGCCTTGGTTTATCCTTTGTCATTACATTGACTTATAGGGCCACTTAATATGGTGGTTTCCTAATAGGAGCTTCCCCTTGGCTGGTTCCTTCCCTGAGGGATATCTGGCTAGTCCTGTGTTTTGAGACTCTTCAATGAGGCTCCATGGGCTCTTCTTTTGCATATTCTTGCTATGTAACAGTGGTGTCTGATGATCCCACCAATAATTGGCTCAGAGTATGGCTACTGCCTGGTGTAGAGCTTGAACTCTAGATGAGCCAATCTATGACTGCAGGCTGTCTGATCAGAACTTAACCACTGACTTATAAAGGTAGCTGCAGCCTATTGCTATTAGCACCACCATGATCACTTATTCCGCCACCCTGACTGTCACTTCTGCTGCTTCCACTGGCCATACCATGGAAAGTACTAGAATTTTGCTGCTTAGATATGATTTTTTATCGGTGATATCCTAGACAGAAAATTTACATAAAATTGCCAGTTGCTTCAGTGGGTTAACTTCACCCAAGATAGCAAGAAAGAGCATTATTTGTTAATAAGACACTTATGTCAGTGCGAAAATATATTTAACCCTTTGAGGACCGAGCCCAAAATGACCCAGTGGACCGCGCAAATTTTGATCTTTGCGCTTTCGTTTTTCCCTCCTCCCCTTCTAAGAGCTTTAGCACTTTCAGTTTTCTATCTACAGAGCCATGTAATGGCTTATTTGTTGCAGGAATAGTTGTACTTTGCAATGGTGTCTTTCATTTTCTAATAACATGTATGATGGAATAACAAATATATTATTTATGAAGATATAAATAGGTGAAATCGTAAAAAAGAATGCAATATGGTAACTTTTGGGGAGTTCCTGTGTCTACGTAATGCACTGTATGTTAAAAGTGACATGATACCATTATTCTATAGGTCAGTCTGAACACAACCATATGCAGGTTACACAGATTCTCTAATATTATATATATTTTTTTTTTAATGAAATCCTTTTTTTTGGCAATTAATTATTAATAAAATGGGCCTATTGTGGCGCTTATAACGGTTTTATTTTTTCACCTACAGGGCTGTATGGGGTGTCATTTTTTCCGCCATGATCTCTAGTTTTTATTAATACCATATTTGTGAAGATTGGACCTATTGATCACTTTTTATTAATTTAATATATATATATATATATATATATATATATATATATATATATAATGTAACATAAAATCCGTAATCCACACACTTTTTTCCCTCTTTTCGTCTACGCCGTTCGCCGTTCACGATGACGCTTGTAATATTTTAATAGTTCGGACAATTACGTACGCTACGGTATATTATATGTTTATATGTTTTATTTATATAAAGGGATGGGGGGATGATTTCAACTTTTATTGGGGGAGGGGTTTTGGGGTAGTGTAATAGTGTTTTTAACTTTTTTTTTTTTTTTTACACATTTGAAGTCCCTTTGGGGGACTTTTACATACATTTGTTTGATTGCAGACACTGATCACTGCTATGGCATAGCAGTGATCAGTGTTATCGGCGATCTGCGCATTAAGCCTGGCTGTGCAGGCTCAGTGCAGCAGATCGCCGATCGGACTGCACGGAAGCAGGTGAGAGACCTCCGGTCCGCGGTCCGTTTTAACGATCGGTACCCCCGCAGTCACACTGCGGGGGTCCCGATCGGTAAGTGACAGGGGACTCCCCCTGTCACTTACACTTAAAATGCTGCGGACGCGGCATGATCGCGACGTTTAAGGGGTTAATGAGATGCGGCAGCACGATCGCTGCAGCGTGTCATTAATGGTGAGGTGCCAGCTTCTGATTGCAGCCGGCCCCCACTAGCTATGAAGCGCGCTCCGTATCCGGGAGAACCACCCAGGACGTAAAGTTACGTCCAGGGTCATCTGGTGACAGACTTCCATGACGTAACTCTACGTCCTGGGTCGTCTAGGGGTTAAACAGGGAATGGATGTGATATGCCATGTGTCTCTGTGGGTTACCTTAACCCAAAATGGCCAGAAAGGACGTTATTTGTTAGTAAGACACTTATGTCGGTGCCAAAATATATCCAAACAGGTAATGGACAGAATATGCCATGTGCCTCTTTGGGTTATCTTCACCCAAGATGCCCAGAAATGACATTATTTGTTAATAAGACACTTATGTCAGTGCCAAAATATATCCAAACAGGGAACAGACGTAATATGCCATGTGCCTCTGTGGGTTATCGTCACCCAAGATGCCCAGAAAGGACATTATTTGTTAATAGGACACTTATGTCAGTGCCAAAATACATTCAAACAGGGTGTGTATGTAATATGTCACATGTCTCTGTGCATTATCTTCACCCAAGATGGCCAGAAAGGACATTATTTGTTAATAAGACACTTATGACAGTGACAAAATATATCCAAAAAGGGAATAGATGTAATATGCCACGTGCCTCTGTGGGTTACCTTCACCCAATATAGCCAGCAAAAATTGTGTTGGGAACAGTGCCCCAATAAGCACAGTGTCACACACTAAGCTCAGGCAACCGATGTAACCTGCAAGTTGCAACACAAGCAACTAATTTAACCTGCAAGCCCAAATCTATACCTGCTTTCAGCTTGCCGCGCCTCCCAGTTCCCCCTGCCCATTGGGTGAGCGGGATATATATGGCAAGCTTACGCCAGGGAAAAGAGTTTTATCTGCGCCTTCTCTTTGGCGTATACCCTGCCGGATCCTTTGTAAATGTCCCCCTTAGTGTCTATTTATATATAAATATAAATATATATATATATATCTATAATATAATTATTTAAATCTGGGAAAAGATATTTCTCTTTCTTTTTGTACAATACATTGTATAGTCTTTCTGTTTCAGAACTGTATTTGCTTCTAGATGGGAATAAAACAGAAAAACTAACATAATACACATCAAAACATATGACATTAAAATACTGATACTCACAATTTACTTGTGACTACTTTGCTCCAAGTCACCTTGGCAGAACACCACAGAACAGCTTAAGTCTTAAAGTTGGAAAATAAATACCTTTTCACTTTCATAGATTCTAAGATAAAATATTCCAGAGCTACTGTTCCTGAATGTGATAGCAATAAAAAGACAGTGTAAAAAAAAGTTCAAGGATAACCACTGGAAGCAAACAGTGCTTCCAAACTCCAAAGATCTGTCTTATCTGTCGCTATTGTATTCTGTTTTATCTGGCAAGACAGGAGATGCAACATAGTGAAGTGCATGTAGGAGCTTCCAGTAAGCGAGTCTCTCCCTGTAAATGTACTGTGGTTTCCAAACATGAGTGATTTGCTCCGTACTCCATATAGTGAAAGTTATTTGATTCTGTCATTGAGATTGCTTAACTGTAATTGACCTCCTGTAGGCATAGTCATACATAAAAGGAGACTAATTGCAGTTAAATACTTTAGTCACTGGTACTAAATAAATTATAATAGAACTATAAATGATAAAAAGGATGTTTAATGTTGTCAAAGAGATGGTTAAACAGAAGGAGGGGAATTATTTTCAATATAATGCTATTTTTAGAGAAGGGGATAACTATAGTGGAAAATTACTTTCCTCTGTATCTTCCATTTAAAATCCTCGAGGAAACAGGTATCAATGGTACCTTATCCCTTATCACCTTGCAAAAATTTTCCCCAACACATATCCTACCTGTTGGACATGTCAGGGGGAATTGGCAAATAACTGCATATATGGTGGCTATGTCCACGGTTATCAACCTTTTGGGCTCAAATGCTTGCTCTTATTCAGAAAATAGGTTAAGCCCATCTGGGGACTTGCAATGGCATTACTGGGGCTAGATCTGGAGGATTGGCCCATTTTAGATCTCACAGCAACACTGAACATTCTTTTGGCCACCAGAGATTGCATAGCAAGGAGATGGAAAAATTATGTGGTCCCCACAGAAGCAGAAATTGGGGCAATAGTTAACAGTAATTACCAGAAAGCGAGATCATTGGCAATGTGTATGGGTTCAGTAACATCCATAGAGCGTAAATGGGGGAAATGAAAAGAATACGCTCTGAGGGAGTTTACAACTTTTGTTGCATCTTTTATTCCACTCTCTCATACACCCTCCAATGCAGCAATAGTAACATAAATGCTCGGGTGCTCGTTTCGAGTAATGAACCCCAATTAAAGTCAATGGGAAACTCGAACATTTTGACAGGGGACACAAGCTCGGCCCAGGGAAGGTTGCATGAAAATCTGTCAACCTCAGAAAATGATGGAAACACCACTGAAATGGACAGGAAACAGCATGCATGGATGCCTCTGAGGCTGCCTAATCACACCATTACGCCAAATTCTGGGTAAAAGCCTGGTGGTCAACCTCAAGACAATAGTGCTTACCCAGACCAATATGGGCAAGGCACATGCGACCAAGGTCAAAATCCTGAAGGTCACTTTAAAGGTCCAAGGCCTTGGAAAGTTTTTCCCAGCCAGTGCCTGACAAGCTGACTGCTCCCCTTCTCTCCCCCCCCCCCCTAATAAGTGACTTGTCTTTTTAAATTACTAGACTGGCCAGGGCTGGGGCATGACACCCCCTGACTACTTTAGCAGTTGGGGTAATTTTCCCAGTATCATGTCACTCACCACTTCTCCCCACCATTTCTGTTCTGGCAATCGAAGTTGTTATTATTATTATTATTATTATTATTATTATTATTATATTTTTTTTTTATTATTATTATTATAAATTGATTTTGAGTTTAAATTCAAATTAGTTTAAATTTTGAGTTTGAAGTTTTTTTTATTTATTCAAGTTTGTATTCGGCAATAATATGGTATGAAATAAACAATACAATCATCCAATAAAAATAGCCAAATTATGGCTAGGTTTTGCCTCCCACCCTCATCCATGAGAGGAAAATCATTGAAGGTAGGGACGAAGAAATAACAATAAAGTCTTCTAAAGAGGCCCCAGTGTTTGAATAAATAGACTTTTAATCCTTTAAAAAGAGTATCTAAGAGAAGGCAAACTTAGATTGAATTTGATGGAAAAACCACCCACTACTACCGCCTCTACCAACCTGATTGAACCTTTTTCTACCATTTTCACTGTTCCTGCTCCTTTTAGCTGTGGCGTGTATCTTGGAGATACAATAGATGACCTGAAAGCCCTGCAAAATAGCACATGAATTGAAGTCGATTTGAAATTTGAAATCGAAAATTAAAAAAACAGCCGATAAAGTGGCCTTTACCGAGCTGCTGACTTCTGCCTTTGAAACAGCTACAAAATAAAAGGAAGGCAGAATACACCCACAGCAAGTTTATATCCACAAATTATATGGTTCGAAATGGACAACACAAGGACCCTAATAATAAAATATGCCTGACACAGCATGACGGTGAGAACTCAGTGAACAAGGTAGATGAGGCAGGTGAGGAAACTCCCAAAAATTATGCCTGACAGCATGGCGGTGAGAACTCAGTGAACAAGGTAGATGACGCAGGCGTTCAAAATTCCCAAAATTAGGCCTGACACAGCATTGTGGTGAGAACTCAATAAACAAGGTAGATGAGACAGCAGTGGAACCTAACAAAAATTATGCCTGACACAGCATGGAGGTTAGAACTCAGTGAACAAGGTAAATGAGGTAGGCGTTTAACTTTCCAAAAATTATGCCTGACACAGCATGGCTGTGATGACAGAGTGACCAAGGTAGAAGCGGTAGCAGGTGAGCCTCCCAAAAATTATGGCAGACACAGCATGGCGGAAGAAGAATTGGCTGTTGGCTGAGAAGTGAAGGAGGAGGAGGAGGAGGAGGAGGAGGAGGAAAAAATATACGAAGAATCTTCATGTTGAGCTGCATTCCCCGGGTGGATAGTTGAATTCAGGTTAAATCTAGGCTTTGTTAATGTCAGTTGACAGGCTGGTACGCTTATCAGTGATAATGCCACCACTGCTGCACTGAAGACCCGCTCTGACAACATGCTAGTGGCAGGGCAGGCCATCACCTCCAAGGTGTACAGTAAAGCGCCAGTTGGAGCCACGTATCCAGCTTTGCAACGTAGTAGTTGTATGTAGCAGAGTGATCGGGACGTTGGTATGGTCAGCAAGATACTCTTTCACCATTTTTCTGAAGGCCTCCCCCCTACTCTGTTTAGACTGGGGATGGTTAACATAGTCTTGCGGGGGTGCCATGAAACTGTCAAAGGCCTTGGACAGTGCTCCCCTGCCGCTTGACAAGCTGCCTTCTCCACCCCTCCTCTCCTCTGCTTTTTGGCCTCTGGTGCTAGTGGTGTCAGATGGGAATTAAATTTTCAGCTTCTGCACCAGGGTCTGTTGATATTGATTCACTCTTATTCTGCGTTCCTTGGCAGGAGTGAGAGTGAAAAAGTTCTGTTTGTACCGAGGGTCCAGGAGGGTGAACATCCAGTAATCGGTGTTGTAAAAAAAAAAAATTAACCCGAAGGTCATGAAAAAGACAGCCTAACATGAAGTCCGCCATGTGTGCCGGGGTTCCAACATGCAAGAATTCCCTCTCCTCAATAACCTGACTCTCAATTTCCTCTTCCTCTACCAATTCCTCCTGTTCAGGACATACACACTCAACAGCTAAGGATTGAGCTTGATACCATCTTCAGTTGCGGCAGCAGTCTGCACCTATTCCTCCTGCTCTACTTTGTGCTGAGAAACAGACGTGAGGGAGGTCTGGCTGTCTAGCTGCGGATGTTCTTCCCCCGTCTCCTAAGACAAAGGCAAAGTCTCAGACTTCAGGATGAGCAGGGAGGTTTGAAGCAGACACAGCAGCGGGATGGTGGGGCTGATAATGGCAGCATCGCTGCTCACCATTTGTGTTGACTCGTCAAAGGGGTCCAGTACCTGACAGATAGACATCCACGTCCACTCCTTATTGTAGATTTGAGGAAGCTGACTGGCCTGACTACTGCTTCTTGCCGAGGTTGACATCTGGCATTCCACAATGGCTTTGCGTTGCTGGTAAACACTGGCTACCATGTGGAAGGTTGAATTCCACTGCGTGGGCACGTCGTACAGCAGTCGGTGAGCTGGCAGTTGCAAGCGCCTTTGCACTGCCCTAAGGGTGGCAGCATCTGTGGTTGACTTGCGGAAATGCGCACAGATGCGCCATACCTTGGTGAACAAGGCACCACTAGGTTGAACACGTGGGCAAGGCATGGCACATGTGTTAGGCTGCCAATTTGCAGAGCAACCACCAGGTTCCACCTGTTGTCACACAAAAACATGCCTGGTTTGAGGTTCCGTTGCGCGAGCCAAAAGTTGATCTGCACTGTGATGCCCTGCAACAGCTCCTGGGCGGTGTGCCTCTTTTCGCTTAAGCTCAGCAATTTCAACACCACCAGTTGGCGCTTACCCACTGCATTGCTGAGGCATCTAGCACTACCAAATGGAGGCGATGTACTCATGGAGGGAAATAAAGAGGTGGAGGAAGAAGAAAAGGAGGAGGAGAAAGAGGTATTGGAGGAAGAAGTATAGAAATCATGAGAGACCGTGACTGAGGTAGGCCTCACAATCCTTGGTTGGGCAGCACATGAGCGAAACCAGGGTCAGTTCTGTCCCAGCCTCCACCAAGTTAACCCAATGTGGCGTCAGGGAGATATAGTGTCCCTACCCGCCAGCACTTGTCCATGTGTCCGTGGTTAGGTGGACCTTGTCACTGACCGCATAGGTCAGGGCACGGATAATGTTATCTGACACATGCTGGTGTAGGGCTGGGACGGCACACCGTGAAAAGTAGTGAACAGAGTACCGAGGGACAGCCACCGCCATGAGGTCCCTAAAAGCCTCTGTCTCTACCAGCCGAAAGGGCAGCATCTCCAGGCGCAGTTTGCCTATGTGCACATTTAGGGCTTGTGCATGTGAGTGGCAGTGTATTTGCGCTTCCGTTCAAAGGTCTGTTGTAGGGACAGTTAAACGCTGCACTTGGACACCTTGCTGGAGGGTGTGAAGCATAGTGGAGGTGAAGGGGTGGGTGTAGGTCGGTAGGCGCTCGTACCTGGGGCCTGGGCGGGGGGACTGACTGAGCCAGCATGTGACACAGGGGAAGGAGCAGGGGTGTGACTTGCAGTAAGTGAACGGCCTTGGTTCCACTGAGTGGAGTGTTTACCACTCATATGCCTGCGAATGCTGGTAGTGGTTAGGCTGGTAGTGGTGGCTCCCCTGCTGATCCTGGCGTGGCACAGGTTGCACACTACAGTCCGTCGGTCATCCGCAGTTTCTTTAAAGAACCTCAAGACTTGCGAACATCTAGGCCTGGCCACGGGAGTTTGACTCCGTGAGTTAGCATGGTGGATCTGAATCCCTACTTTCCCTAGAGGGGCAGGCTGTGGGAAAGGAGGCTGAGCTGTTAGAGCAAGGGTTCCACCCTGAGACCCCGTAAGTTGCGAGAAGAAGCTAGGGAGTGAATGTCTGCGGTGTGCCACTGCTCCCTCCTCAACGGGTGCTGTTTGGACACTGCACAGTCAAGTCTGAGATAGCTGCACTACAGATCACAGTAAGCCAAGAAAATATATTACTCAGACCACTTTTGGAGGTAGTCGTATAGAATCTGTGTGTAAGTGGTGCTATATGGTGTTTGCCACCTCTTACATAGGACAATGACCTGTAAAGTTGGATATGGCTGCACTAACAAAAGAAAGCAACCCTGCAGACTGGCTGCATATGACAAGTGAGCAGCTTTCACTTCTAGTCCCATCTCTGAAGTGATTGGTCAAACACTGGCTGTGACGGGACAGCACTGCATCCAGTGATTGTCAGAGTGGCCTGTTACTTCAGAGATGGGACCAGAAGTGAGAGCTACAGCTGCGCTGACCGGGGTATCGCACAGACGAGGCCTGAGGACACCAGGTAATATGACCAGGTAGATAATAGCTTTATTATTTATACACAAAATCATCAGCCATAAGCTGTGGTACCTATTACATGTAGCAATGCATAGCCAGCAGCCGATGATTTTTAAACTCATCAAAAGACAATGATCATCTGGTGATCAGCTCTTCAGCTGATCGTTGTTTTAATTACACAGAGCGATATTGGCCTAAATCGGACAATAATCAGTCCGTGTATTGGGGCACTTAGTCACAGTCAGTCAGTTCAGAAGGTTACATGCCAGGACTGCTGCTAGTGTTGTAAAAGACTCACACACAAAAACTAGTTATATACATTAGTTGGTTATATACATTTATATACATATACATTTTTGTTTTAGAAAATAAAATATTATGTCAGAACCAAATATTACCCCCATACTGTTACTGAAGAAAACACACACATGTAAAGAAAGATCAATAATATAACCACTGCATGACCACCGCATAATGACTCTATATACTCACTATATACAGACCAATATTACTGCCATAGAATGACCACCACATAATGATTCTAAATACACACTATATACAGACCAATATAACTGCCATAGAGTGACCGCTACGTAGTGACCCAAAAACACACTATATACAGACCAATACTACTGCCATAGAGTGACCACGACATGACTCTATATACAGACCAATATTACCGTCATAGAGTGACTGCCCCATAATGAATCTATGTACACACTATATACAGACCAATATTACCGCCATAGAGTGACCACCACAGCAATCTTGTTGGGGGCCCCCCATTCCCCTCCCCCCCCCCCCAAAAAAAAAAAAAAAACTATACCGTGATCTATAGATGCCTGCTTACTGTAGTCGAGTAGGTGACTTAGTACAGACCCCTCCTCGCTCCTGGTTGTGTGGCTCAGCATCCTCCTCTGTTGTGCACGTGATGGTCAAAAGAGGCTGCAGTGCAGAGGAATATGCCGGGCCCTAGAGACAGGAGATGGGAGGGCTCAGTGTTCTCATATTGTATTTGTGTTAATAACTTTCTCTGTTTTAGGGCCATATTACATAGTCTGATATCCTGGGTAAGCAGCGCAATTCTGCTAGATTGGCGCTCGCTTACAGAGCCTATTATAAGGCTGGATCAGCCATCAGTCACACATCACTATTAGGCTATGTTCACACTACGTAACCGGCCGGCCGTTCCGTGACCCCGAATCATCTCGGCTGGTACTTAAGTACCGGCCGGATGATCTTTCCGGCCGCAGAGCTCTGATGCGGGCACATCAGCGCGCGCCCGCATCAGAGCTTCCCAGAGCACACAGTGAAGCAAGTGGCCGGAGCCGCTCGCTTCACTGTGTGAACTGACAGGGCTTTCTGTGTCAGTTATTTGCGGCCCCGTACGGGATCCTGGCCGAAGCGCATATGATGTGTATACGCTCCGGCTGGGATCCCATTGAAAGTAAGGCGTTGTTCCACCGCGCCAAAAGTACAGCCGTTGTTGCCATAGGCAACAACGGCTGTACTTTTACGTAGTGTGAACATAGCCTTAAACGCAGCGATGCACTGCCGGTGGCCAATGACTTTTGAACATGTAGAAAGACATGGATCAGTTAATGGGGGGGTGGGATTTTGCTAGGGAAAAGCAGTGTATTATGGCTAACCTTTTATTTCACCCAGGGCATCCCTACTGAATAATGTTCTCAAAAAATACAAAAGAAACGTCATTCAGTGTCTCACAGGTGATGTCTTCTTTGATTTGAGGCGTCACTTTACCCTTTTTGTCTCCATCCAGCCCAGACCACCATAATGATTTCATTCAGCTAAAATTCATCTCTTCAGAACCTGCCAGACAAACATCTTAGACTCCGCACTTTTCCAGCAACTTCTTTCCCTTATTCCAAACCATAAGGTCCCAAACAATAGTAATTCCACTTTTTGGTGTGATTTCCAGTAAAGTGAGTAGGAAGGTGTGTTGCCCCCTGTATGTAAGATCCCCTGCTGTTTCCCTAAATAGTTATAAAGTCTCTATGTCCCCATATAATAATAATGCCCCCTGCTGTGCCCCCATATAGTAATTATGTCCCCTGCTGGTGTGCCCTCCATATAGTAATATTGCCTCCTGCTCTGCCTCCATATAGTAAAAATACTCCTGCTGTGTCCTCTATATAGTAATAATGTCCCCTACTGTGCCCCATATAGAAATAATGTCCCCTGCTGTGCCTCCATATAGTAATAATGCCCCCTGTTGTGCCCTCCATATAGTAATAATGTCTCCTGCTGTGCTTCCATATAGTAATAATGTCCCTTACTGTGCCTCCATATAATAATAATGTCTCCTGCTGTGTCCTCCATATAGTAATAATGTCTCCTGCTCTGTCCCTTTATAGTAATAATGTCTCCTGCTGTGTCTCCATATAGTAATAATGTCTCCTGCTGTGTCTCTATTTAGTAATATTGTCTCCTGCTGTGTCCTCTATGTAGTTATACTGCCCCCATAGTAATAATGTCTCTTGCTGTGCCCCATATAGTAATAATGTCTCCTGTTGTGCCCCCATATAGTGATAATGTCTCCTGCTGTGCCCCCATATAGTAATATTGTCTCCTGCTGTGCCCACACTTAATGTTATACTGTGCGCAGAAATGCTCTGTGTGGTTTAGCAGCACCTGGGGCAAAGAAAAGTACTGTGCCCCCCAATGCCCCTAGAATTTAAGTCAACCCCCAGTGGTGTCCTGGTAGCTCTAGTTCCTCCACCAGTGGTGTCCTGGTACCTGTAGTTCTCCCCCCCTCCAGTGGTGTCCTGGTACCTGTAGTTCTCCCCCCAGTGGTGTCCTGGTACCTGTAGTTCCCCGCACCAGTGGTGTCCTGGTACCTGTAGTTCTTTCCCCCTCCAGTGGTGCCCTGGTACCTGTAGTTCTCCCCCCTCCAGTGGTGTCCTGGTACCTGTAGTTCTCCCCTTACACTGGTGTCCTGATACCTGTAGCCCCCCCCCCCTTAAATGGTGTCCTGGTAGCTGTAGTCCCCCTCCCCAGTGGTGTACTGGTACCTGTAGTCCTCCCTCCCCCCAGTGGTGTCCTGATACCTGTAATTCTCCACCCCCCCAGTGGTGTCCTGGTACCTGTAGTTATCCCCCTCCAGTGGTGTCCTGGTACCTGTAGTCCCCCCCCCCCAGTGGTGTCCTTGTAGCTGTAGTTCTCCTTCCGCCCCCAGTGGTGTCCTGGTACCTGTAGCTCTCCCTCCACCCCCAGTTGTGTCCTGGTAGCTCTAGTTCACCCCCCCCCCCCCTACTTACTTTCCTCACTCCAGAGCTGGCCAGGCCCTGGCATCTCCTGCAGTGCAAGTCTTCTCTGACAGGCGTTATGTGATAAAATGACGTTGTCACGCGCGGCCTGCCACAGAGGAGCTGAAAGGCACAGCGCTCTCCTGTTTCCAGTGCACAGGAAAGCGCTGTGCACGCAGGCCGCATCAGGAGATGTCGGGGGCCTGATGCGGCTCCCCACCACTGCCATAGATCCACCAGCCTGAACCCGGAACACTGCTTCTGGGTTCGGGCTGGTGGGGGCGCTGGGTGCCCTTCCATTTAATTCTGTCCTGTGTTTATATTATATATATATGTATATATATATATATATATATATATATATATATATATTACACACACACACACACACACAAATGCGTGCACACACACACAGTATACATACAATCTGTACTAACACAATACAGATCCAAACCATACAGTCCATACATGACATGTAACATACTACAGTCATCCATCATACACATTACATATACAGTATACTTACTCCCTCTAGCAGCATGCTGGGTATAATGGTGCATCCCCCTCATGTCCATGGCAGCAGGCTGGGATCCTGTCTGTACACATCCTCTGTCCTGCCTTATTGTCCTGATGTGCTGCAAACCTGGAAACTGGAGGCTTGCCACAGCATGTGGGGTGGAGGGAAGGGAGGTTTTCTTAAGGAAGCCATTTAAGGTAGAACAGGCACTGTCAATCTTGGCCAGAAGGAAGCTGCAGCGTTTGTCATGTAAACCTTGCTACAGCTTGCTGGCATAATAACAGCTGCAGTGGCCCTCCTTGGTAATTGGGGCCCTGGGAAATTGTCCTGCAACCCCCTTCCCCCAAACTCCAGCCCTGGCTACAGGGATTCTCCATCTAAGAGGCAGAGTGAAGTCTCTGCATCAGTCTCCACACAGAGAGGGAGAAAGATAGAAAGATAAAGGACCTGAATCACATGACCTGCAGGTACTCAATGTTACCATGTGGAACAATCAGCCCAACTACAACGAGAAAAAGGGGGAAGACCGAGGGTCTTTTTTGTCAAGTTGTCTCTCATTCCAACAATCTTGTGATTGACAGATCTGCCTATAAAGATGTTCTACAACAGATGATATTATTCCTGGTTAAATAGTTTTAATTACACTTCAGAGACGATTTTGTGTACTGATTGTGTGCTGATTATTCATGGTGTATACGTCTGCACATTCCAGTGTAAATGTTTGTGTGTCAGTGGTGTATCTGTATATATGTTAATAGTGACTTTGTGTGCATCAGTGGTGTGTGTGTATGTTTATGTACATAAGGAAAGAGAAAGGAGAGAAGGGGCGCCTTCTAATGCAGTAATATGTTTAAAACAAAGGGAGTGAGGATAAGGTAAACAAGTGTACGCTCACCTGGATGAGTTGTGCAAACGATAAGCACAACTCTATCAATCGCTATAATAACACCGCTGCCAGCTCCGGGTCATTCACGGTCAAACCGAGGAATGAAGCAATTAGGAAACACAGAGAGACCCAGCAGAGGCCATCTTAGACAGGGATACCTTTCAAGAGAACCAGGCGCAGGTGTAGACATCAGCTGTAGCAGTGCATAGGAGTGAGCGCTTGTTGCCAATCACCAACACGCTATGCAATCTTGGACCTAAAATAAAAAACTATTCAAAAAAATGCATTTTGATCTAGTATTAAGTCAGGGCCTTCCATAGGCATACAGTTCCCAGCACAGAGGCCCTCTTATATATCATTCCTGTGACCTGCAGTATCACTGAGCACTTCCAGGTTACCGGGCAACCATGCATAAAATCTTCTTAAAAAACTGTTCACATACCAATTACATAGTAATAAAAGTGTAAACTGCCTCTTACTAGTACCAAAAAAGCTCATAATCTGTAGAGGGAAGATTGATATATTCCCAGAGCTCTCAGTCACGTGACCAATCCGGTCACATGACCAGTTCTCATGAGAGTTCATAAAACACAGAGGCCTACATGACCAGACTTCTCTGGTCACATGATCCTATCACATGATAAGCCGCATCCCAGGTAACACTGAAGCTTCCAAAGTTCATCTAGCACAGAAACCAGCATCACCGGACTTCTGAGGTCACATGGTAATGCCCATTACATGATCCAGTCACGTGGTGATCCCAATCACATGACCCAGTCACATGTTAATCCCAACTACATGATCCAGTCAGGGTGTAAGCCGTCTCCCAGGTAAAGCTGATGCTTCCAGACAGCAAAGGTTATAGCAGGGATCATGTGTTATGTACAGTTACCAGAGCTCTATGGTGCTACATGGGATGGTCAGCGAGAGTCCTCAGCCCCTTCCCCTGTTATTACTATGCCACTCACCTCTGGGGCACCTTCTGCCAGGGAACTGTTGGCAAATCTTGATCTGCCTTTGGATTCTCTACCACTTTTTAGTGATGATGAGGAGGAGGAGGTAGTCCCTCAAAGGCAACAGGTGGAACGTGCAGAGACTGCAGAGGAGGTGTTGGCTGTAAGCCAGGGAGGGGCATCCAGTGCCACACCTGAGATCCTGTCCCAGCCACTGGAGGACAGTAGCAGTGGTGGTGATGATGATGTAGCAGTGGTGGTGATGAGGACGTGGCGCCCCCAAGCACCATTATCCTCAGCGTCATCAGGGAAGGAAATTGAGGTGCTACCGAGACAGCAACATCCCACTGGTGCAAGGAAGCGAGGCACAAGAGGGAGGGGTAGAAGACAATCTACCAGGCAGAGTCCATTACCTCCAAGCCTTGGTCCTGAGAGGGGACCCTCGGGCAGCGGTGGCAGTGAACAACCAACAAGACCCCCCTGTGACTGGCAGCAAACCACGTTCCTCTGTCGTCTGGTGGTTCCCTGCTGGCTAAAATCCACAGCGCATCGTTGGCTGATTTTATGCCACCTTCAGTACTATGGGTCTGGGCGCAAATACCCAGTTCAGCGCAGAACTGCGTATGTCCGGCCGGCACCCTAGTACTGAATGCCATTTGTTTAACGGTATAAAAATGCCCTGTGGATTTTACTCAGCAGATCCACAGCCACATGTGAAGGTAACCATAGGGTGAGGTTTTTTGGGAGTGACAAAAGCGAGGGTGGGAGGTCACTCCCATACCCCATCAGGGGTTTATCCCCTACCCACTTTTAAAGATAAGTCCAGGCAATTAATAACTTTCTGTACCCTTACTTGACCCAGAAACTTATAAATTGACCAGACTTATCCTTTAAGCCAGCTGGTGACAGCACTTAAAAAACACAAAAGCATACATCCATTGGATTGGACGCTACACTCGGTTAGGACATCAAACTGGTTTTAAGAAAAAAATATATATACATATATGTGTATCGCCAACAGCCATAGGCCCAGATTCAACAGGTTTGACACCAGAGTAGTTGCGTCAATTTGTAAAGCAAGTGCCAGTGAGGTGTCAATTTAATGAAAATTGGACACGTATTTTTGGATAATGGAACTGGGGTAAAGCCTTCTTGAATCTGTACCTTTTTAAATGTCCTTTCTTCACCTCATGGATTCTGTGGGTGAGGTTCTCTGTCTATTTTACCGTTTCCGTATCCTGCTAGACTAGGTGTAATGTTAGAGGGGGTGTTTTTTTAACATTGACTGTCCTGTGCTGAACTCTACATCAACATGTTGTTATGTTTAAGGGTGCCTTCACACCTACCGGATCCACAGCGGATCTCACTTCTGCGGATTCGAAGCGAGAACCGGTATTAATTCACCCCCATGATAGCACATATTCGCAGCGAGATTTACATCCTGCTGTGAATATGTGCTTTAACTCCCTGGTGCCCGCAGCCCCGCCGTCGCATCCCCGTCGCATCCCCCCAATCCCGGCCACATCCCATCAGCCCATCTCCGGCCCGGAGATCAGCTGAGTGGGACCGGAGCCGGGAGCCTCACTGCAGCCGCGCCGCCGAGCAGGTAATGTATGCTCGCGGTGGCGGGCCGGAGATGGGCTGATGGGGGGATGTGGCGCGGATGGGGGGGATGCGCCGCCGCCGGGGATGGGGAATGCGACAGCGGGCTGCAGGCACCAGGGAGTTAAAGCACATATTCACAGCGGGATGTCAATCCCGCTGCGAATATGTGCTATCATAGGGGTGAATTGATACCGGATCCGCAGCGGTTCTCGCTTCGAATCCGCAGAAGAAAAATCCGCTGTGGATCCGGTAGGTGTGAAGGCACCCTAAAGAATGAATTTTACAAACGTGCATATCCTTAGCTTCAAATTTTAGTTGTTTGTACTAGGTCCTTCTGGGTCCAAAAGAATACTACTCCTTCTAATGCCCCCACAGTCAATTGTCTATTTGGAAACATAGTGGGTGGAAGCTGCCTTCTCAACTTGTCTGTTTTTAAAAATACTGGCCTGAGAGCCATCAACTGCTGCCTTCTCCTGGTCCTCAACTGGTCTGTTTTTAATAATACTGACATGGAATAAATCAACTACTGCCTCCTCCTTCTCCTCAAGTTGCCTCTCCTCAATAATACTGGCCTGGAATAGATCAACTGCTGCCTCCTCCTGATCCTCAAGTAGTCTGTTTTTAATTATACTGGCCTGGAATCGATCAACTGCTTCCTCCTCCTACTCAAATGGCCTCTCCTCGATAATACTGGCCTGGAATCGATCAACTACTGCCTCCTCCTGCTCCTCAAGTAGTCTGTTTTTAATTATACTAGCCTGGAATCGATCAACTGCTTCCTCCTCCTACTCAAGTGGCCTCTCCTCGATAATACTGGCCTGGAATCGATCAACTACTGCCTCCTCCTGCTCCTGAAGTAGTCTGTTTTTAATAATACTGGCCTGGAATCGATCAACTGCTGCCTCCTCCTCCTCAAATAGCCTCTCCTCGATAATACTGGCCTGGAATCAATCAACTGCTGCCTCCTCCTCCTCCTCAAGTAGCCTCTCCTCGATAATACTGGCCTGGAATCAATCAACTGCTGCCTCCTCCTCAAGTAGCCTCTCCTCATTAATACTGGCCTGGAATCGATCAACTGCTGCCTCCTCCTTCTCCTCAAGTAGCCTCTCCTCATTAATACTGGCCTGGAATCGATCAACTGCTGCCTCCTCCTCCTCAAGTAGCCTCTCCTTGATAATACTGGCCTGAAATCAATCAACTGCTGCCTCCTCCTCAATTAACCTCTCCTCAATAATACTGGACTGGAATCAATCAACTGCTGCCTCCTCCTGCTGCTCAACTTATCTCTTGTCAACAATACTGGCCTGAGAGGCGAGCAATCTACTGCTGCCTCCTCCTGTTTCTCGACTTGTCTCTTCTCAACAATACTGGCCTGAGAGGCGAGCAATTAACTGCTGCCTCCTCCTGCTGCTCAACTTGTCTCTTCTCAACAATACTGGCCTGGGTGCAATCAAGTGCTGCTGCATCCTCCTTGTAAACTTTTTTTTTTAATATTTTTTGTCACTATTTTGGCACTTTTACTCACTATATTTTATTATTATTATTCCTATTAACCCTTAGACGACCCAGGGCGTATAGTTACGCCATGGAAGTCTGTCCCCAGACGACCTAGGGCGTAACTGTACGCCCTGGGTGTTTCTCCCGCTATGAAGCGCGCTCCGGAGCGGAGCGCGCTTCACAGCAGGTGGGGGCCGGCTGCAATCAGCAGCCGGGACCTCACCGGTAATGACACGCTGCAGCGATCGCGCTGCCGCGTGTCATTAACCCCTTAAACGCCGCGATCGCGGCGCGACCGCGGCGTTTAAGTGTAAGTGACAGGGGGAGTCCCCTGTCACCTACCGATCGGGACCCCCGCAGTGTGACTGCGGGGGTCCCGATCGGTAAAACGGACTGCCGGAGGTCTCTCACCTGCCTCCGCGCGGTCCGATCGGCGCTCTGGTCACTGAGCCTGCACAGGCAGGCTCAATGAGCAGAGCGCCGATAACACTGATCAATGCTATGCCTATGGCATAGCATTCATCAGTGTATAAATCCGAGTAGTGTATGTAAAAGTCCCCCAAAGGGACTTCAAATGTGTAAAAAAAAAAAGTTAAAAACACTAACACACTACCCCAAAACCCCTCCCCCAATAAAAGTTGAAATCACCCCCCTTTCCCATTATATAAATAAAACATATAAAAATAAATAAATAGATAAACATATAATATACCGTAGCGTGCGTAATTGTCCGATCTATTAAAATATAACAAGCGTCATTGCGAACGGTAAACGGCGTACACGAAAAGAGGGAAAAAAGTGCGCGGATTACCGATTTTATGTTACATTATATATATAAAAAAATTAATAAAAAGTGATCAAAACGTCCGATCTTCACAAATATGGTATTAATAAAAACTAGAGATCATGGCGGAAAAAATGACACCCCATACAGCCCCGTAGGTGAAAAAATAAAACCGTTATAAGCGTCACAATAGTCCCATTTTATTTATAATTAATTGCCAAAAAAAAGGATTTCATTTAAAAAAAATATATAACATTAGAGAATCTGCGTAAACCTGCATATGGTTGTGTTCGTACTGACCTATAGAGTAATGGTATCATGTCGCTGTTACCATATAGTGCATTACGTAGACACAGGAACCCCCCAAACGTTACCATATTGCATTCTTTTTTGCGATTTCACCAATTTATATCTTCATAAATAATATATTTGGAATTCCATCATACATGTTATGGTAAAATGAATGACGCCATTACACAGTACAACTATTCCTGTAAAAAACAAGCACTTACATGGCTTGTAGATAGAAAACTGAGAGTGCTAGAGCTCTTAGAAGGGGAGGAGGGAAAAACGGAAACACTAAGATCAAAATTTGCGCGGTCCACTGGGTCATTTTGGGCCTGGTCCTCAAAGGGTTAATATTATTTTTTTTTTCTCATTATTTTTGCACTTTTTTCCCCCAACTTTTTTCATTGTAATATCAACTGCAACTAAACAAAACTATATCCTATCACACTCCCACTATTGTAGCTGAAATTATTCAGCCGTTAGAGCAAGGTTCGTTTTCGGTTCGGACGAATCCGAACTTCACGAAAGTTCGCCGGATCGAACCGAACCGAACTTTTCAAAAGTTCGCTCATCCCTACTCTAAACCTAACCTATTATTTATGAGAGCGAATAAGTGACAAATGACTGTAAATTACAATATTGTTATTTGGTTTGATAATTGTTCGCTTCGGATCATTCACTTTTACTATTTAATGAAAAGATTAATCATCCACATGAGGAAAAGTTTCTAAAAAAGAAGTATTCGATTCAAAGGGTGCATGATCTTTTTGTCTCACAGTCATCACTAAGATAAAGCTTTGTTAGGATTTTGACAGTGCACGGTAGGTGACTCATATATGGCATAAGCTGTGATTAGTGCATTTTCCGCCCCTGCTGAGCCAAAAGACTATTCAGAATTTACTTTGTTATTATGATGAAATTACTGTCTTTAACCCCTTAAGGACAGAGCCTGAAATGGCCTTAATAACAGAGACAAATTTTATGAATATGACCAGTGTCACTTTATTCATTAATAACTTCGGGATGCTTTTACCTATCCGGCTGATTCTGAGATTGTTTTCTCGTGACATATTGTACTTTACATTTCTGGTAAATTGGAGTCGATACTCATAAGGAATCTTTATGAAAAAAACCCAAATAATGTGAAAAAATCTGAAAAAATGCATTTTTCCAACTTTGAAACTTTTTTGCTTATACAGAAAGTGGTTATACCACATAAATTATATATTAAATAGCATTAGCAACATGTCTACTTTATGTTGGCGGCATTTATTAAACGATCTTTCATTTTTTTTAGACAATAGGAAGCTTAAAACATTAGCAGCAAATTTTCAAATTTTCAGTAAAATTTCAAAATCAGATATTTTTAGGGACCTGTTCAGGTTTAAAGTGTATTTGAGGGGCCTGTATGTTATAAAGCCCCACAAAGCACCCCATTTCAGAAACTGCACCCCCCAAACTCTGCAAAAACATATCCAGAAAGTGTTTTAACCCTTTAGGGGAGTCACAGAAATAAAAGCCAAGTGTGTAAGAAATTTGAAAATTTTAATTTTCTGTGCAGAGATTTTATTGTAATCCAATATTTTTCATAATTATAAACCTATTACCAGAGAAATTCACCCCAATATTGATTGCCCCGTTGCTGCAGTTTATAGAAATACCCCATATGTGGCCCTATTGCGCTATTTGACGCAACCACAAGCCTCAGATATAAGGGAGCGCCTAGTGAATTTCAATGCCTCCGTTATATTTGGTCATTTTTGACCGTACCACTTCAGGTTGGCAGAGGCTCTGGGGTTCCAAAACCTAAAAAACACCCCTAAAGGGACACTATTTAGAAAACTACACCCCTCAAGAAATGTAACAAGGGGTGCGGTGAGCATCTGGACCCAACAGGTGCTTCACAGATTTTCCGAACAATATGGCGTGAAAAAAGAAAAATTTATTTTTTACACTAAAACGTTGTTCTAGCCTTCAATTTTTCATTTTCTTAAAGGGATAAGAGGAAAAAAAAGACACAAAATGTGTAGCGCAGTTTCTCACGAGTACGGAAATACCCTACATGTGGCGATAAAGCGCCAAGGGGGCGCAGGACGACCCTCCAAAGGGAAGAAGCCCCAATTGGCTTTTGGAAGCTGAATTTCACTGGAAAGGATTTCAAGGGCCATGTCGCATTTACAGAGCCCTCGTGCTGCCAAGACACTGGAAACCCCCCACAAGTGACCCCATTCTGGAAACTACACCCCTCAAGGAATCTAACAAGTGGTTCAGTGAGCATAGGGACCCCACTGGTGACGGGCACAAATGTGGAACAATGTGACGTGAAAGGGAATATTTTCATCTTTTCACTTTCATGGCAC
This sequence comes from Dendropsophus ebraccatus, assembly GCF_027789765.1. Lineage (NCBI taxonomy): Eukaryota > Metazoa > Chordata > Amphibia > Anura > Hylidae > Dendropsophus > Dendropsophus ebraccatus. The sequence continues at coordinate 78,438,715 of NC_091460.1, read as the reverse complement.
AAATGTGCCTGTCATCAAGGGGTCAATATCCTCACTGCACCCCTTGTTAGATTCCTTGAGTAATGTAGTTTCCAGAATGGGGTCACTTGTGGGGGGTTTCCAGTGTTTTGGCAGCACGAGGGCTCTGTAAATGCGACATTGCGTTCCTCATCCATTCTAGCCAAATCCAACCTCTAAAATCCAAATGGCACTCCTTTCCTTCAGAGGCTTGCCCTGTGCCCACATGGCGCTTTATGTCCACATGTGGGGTATTTACGGACTCAGGGGGAATTGCTCTACACATTTTGTTTTTTTTTTCCCCTCTTTTAACCCCTTGTGAAAATGATAAATTCAAGGCTAAACCAACATTATAGTGTAAAAAATGTAATATTTCATTTTCACGCCACATTGTTCCACATTTGTGCCCGTCACCAGTGGGGTCCATATGCTCACAACACCGCTTGTTACATTCCTTGAGGGGTGTAGTTTCCATAATGCGGTCACTTGTGGGGGGTTTCAACTGTCTTGGCAACACAGGGGCCTTTTGAATGCAACATGGCCCCTCGAAAGCCATTCCATCCAAATCCAGCCTTCAAAAACCAAATGGCGCTCCTTCCCTTCGGAGGCTTGCACATTTAGTGTTTTTTTTTATCTTTTAGCCCCTTGTGAAAATGAAAAAATCATGACAAGATTAATAATTTAGAGTAAAAATTTTACAAAAATTACACTAAATGTTGGTCTAGCCTTGATTTTTTCCTTTTTAACAAGGGGTTAAAAAAGAAAATCAACACAAAACCTGTAGGGTAGTTTCCCCTGAGTACTAAAATACCCCACATGTGGGCATAATGTGCCATATGGGCACAGGGCAAGCCACCAAAGGGACAGAGCGCCATTTAGAGGCTGGAATGGAGGATGGAGGCCATGTCGCAATTACAAAGCTCCTGTGCTGCCAGGACAGTAGAAACCCCCAACAAGTGACCCCATTCTGGAAACTACACCCCATTAGGAATCTAACAAGGGGTGCAGTGAGCATATGGACCCCACTGGTGACGGGCACTTACGTAGAACATGTGCCGAGAAAATAAAAAATACTATTTTTTTCATTTTCACGTCCCAAATGTGGCCGTCACCAGGGGGCCATATCCCCGCTGCCCCCCTTGTTAGATTCCTTATGGGGTGTAGTTTCCAGAATGGGGTCACTTGTGGGGGGTTTCTACTGTCCTGGCCGCACAGAGGCTTAGTAATTGCATCATGGCAAGTCTCTAATGGGAATGGCGGCCATACCTATTTAGCTGGGGAAAAGGGACAATTCTAATTTATTTGGGGGTATTAGGCCAATTATTGGTTTATAAGGTTGAAAATTACAGGAGTCCATCAAACTCAATCTGTGTTGATCCAGAGGAAGGCAAAAAACCCTCGTAAGGCAGACGACAGTAGCCTCATCACAGGGGAAAAATTCCTTCCCGACTCCATAATGGCAATCAGAATAATCCCTGGATCAACGTGACCTCTGAAATAGGAATAAGGGACAGAATTTAGATAATGTAGAACTCCAATGACGTGTGGTACGCCATGAAGCGATCCAGTATGCAGAGGCCGGGGGGATCAGGACAGGTGTCACACTGGAAAATGGCGTCTTTCCTGATCCCCCTGTTACCCCACACTCTGCACTTCTTCTGGGGTCTCCTGTTTTCCAGTGTGGGGGACGTCACCTGGAAATTGTTGTCCTGGTGCGATACGGGGTCCTTTATATCCAGAAGCGCTGGGTCCGCTCCATGGCTGCTAAATATTAGGGCGCTATTACTACTTCGGATATTTTTGGATCGTGCCGCAAGCTACAGTAGCTCGGGCAGTGAGGGACCGGAAGAGGGGGTGCTGGTATAAAAGTTATCCCCGTAAAGGTGGTAACCTTTATCCAGCAGTGGGAAGATCAGTTCCCGGACAATCTTCCCACTTGTTCCGAGGATGGGGGGGGCATCTGGGGCTGGATTCGGGTGTCCCTTCCTACATACACTATAAGGGTACGTGCACACTGCGGAATCGCGACAGTTAACCATTCGTGCATTCCACAGCTGGCACCCACCAGCGGAGTGATGCAGGCGCACGTCTCCATCCGTGTCATAGACTCCATTCTATACACGAGCGGATTCCGCTCTCCGTCCAACGTGTTCATTCTTTGGATGGACGATAAAATCCGCAGGTGCATAGATTGGAGTCTATGACACGGGTGGAGACACGCACCCGCATTAGTCCGCCGGCGGGTGCCAGCTGCGGAATGCACGAAGGGTTATCCTTCGCCATTCCGCAGTGTGCACATACCCTAATTCTGTAAGTGTACCCTGAAGTACTCTCACAGAGTTTGTAGAATTTCACGCCATACCGCCATCTCTTATTGGGACGGTACTGGCGGAAAAGACGTGTCTGGGGGGCAGCGTACGCTACGGATGATGAGGATGATGAGGATGAATGGCTGTTTTAGTGTCGGAGGCAATAATAACGTATGCGTCCGACGCCGAAAACACCCTGGGGGCCATCTTTATACGGGAATTAGTATATGGGGTATGTAGTGGTGTAGTGTCAAACTTTATTCAATGTAGTGTGGTGTAATGTAGTGTTTTTTACGTGTTTTTTACAGTAAGTATAAAAAAAACCTACGCCAACAAAGGAGTTGCTGATAAATGCCGCACTTATGTGCGGCACCTATCAGCAGACCGTGGCAGTAGACTATAGAAAAAAAAACACCCTACGCCAAAAAGTAGGAGTTGCTGATTAGCAGCGCACTTTCGTGCGATGCTGATCAACACTCAGCGGCGATAGGGTGCGGAAAATATAAAAAAAAAATTTGAAAAAAAAAAAAAAACTTTTTCTACATTCTGAACATCCCTGTAGCTGCTGATAAGTGTATTACACATATCAGCCGCTAGAGGGCAGCAGAGCGCAAAATCCGGAAAAAGCCGAGGCCGGAGCCAAAAAAAGCCGAAAAAAGCCGATGGGGACCGCCGGAAATAGCCGAAGACCCGACGGAAATACAGAGGACGCTGCAAACCCGGAAGACGCCGATCAGGACCCCCGGACAGGTGAGTAATCTACAAATACCTGCTCTGGACCCCTCAGCTACCTAGCTGAGGGTTCCAGAGCAGGTATTTACTATTTTTGTGGACTCTGATCGCCATGCCACCGGCCCGATCGCCGTGAACGGCCCCGGTGGCACCGTGACCACCATTACTTTTTACAGTAATGGCGGTCGGTGCCGTCCTCGGACAGCACCGACCGCCATTTTTTCCAGGTCATCGGGTCACCGATGACCCGGAAAGGTTCCGATCGCCGCTATTGGCTAATCTGAATTGATCAGCCAATAGCGGCGATTGTAAGCACGGGGGGTGTTAACCACCCCCCGTGCTGAGAAGCAAAGATGGCCTGCTATGATTTATAGCAGGCCATCTTCCGCGATCGCTGTGTGCGAACACACAGCGATCGGGGAAACATCGGGCGTAAATTTATGCCCTGATGCGTCAAGTACCAGGGCGCAAGGGCGTAAATTTACGCCCGATGTCGTTAAGGGGGTAAAGCCTAATATTTTGCAAGATGTCTTCTAAATTAGTAATCAGAGGATTTTAAAATTTGCATGTGTAATGATTGAATTTAATACATTCTAACAACTAGTATAAAAAAATATGCCCATTTCATTTGGGCCTTAAAGAGGTTACCCAGGATTAGAAAAAAAGCACAGCACCACCTTTTTCCTCCGGTTTTCCTACGTATTTCCTCCAGTTTTGATTTTGCAATTCTGCTCCATTCACTTCCATGGAACTTAGCTGCAAAACAAAAACAAATTGAAAATGTATTGCTGTTTTTGAAAGAAAGCAGACATATTTTCTAAGATATGATACAAAGAGTAAAAGAGGACGGCACTACCAGTATCAGCACGCTTCTGAAGAAGCGAGTCATAAATCCACGGGGTGCTCTTTCTAATATACAGGCAGTAACCATCATCAAAACCCAATAGTATGAAGAAAAGTTCAGAGGCACTCACCGTGAGGAGTCTTCTTTATTAGAAAAACATTAAAAAGCCAGGGTGTCTGATGAAATGTGCATGAGCATGAGAAACGGCTGTTATACTCTCCATATTGTGTGACGTCACTGCCGTCAGCTAGCAACTCTGTTTTTTTTAATGCTTTTCTAATAAAGAAGATTCCTCACGGTGAATGCCTCTGAACTTTTCTTCATACTACAGACATATTTTCTAAGCCTGGATAACCCCTTAAGGGTGGGTTTATACTGTATCCAAAGTGGATTTTAAGCTGCGAATTTGCAGCAAAATCTGCAGATACCTTCACTTCAATGAGATTCCATACTGGCAGCAAGATTGACATCCCAATGTGAGTATGCAAAAGTCAGCCGCCTTAACCCCCTGTGGCCCAGTACATACATGATCAATTCCGCACTCCGGTTTGCTTGGGGGGCTCCTGGCGGATCCCAATGTTCAGCCAATCAGTGCACTGCAGCGGGACAGCCCACTGATCGGTTGAGCACCAGGAGATGCCGGGAGCCCCCGAAGCAAGCTGGAGCGCGGATCCAGCAATGTATGTACCGGGTTAAGGGGGTTAAATCAGCTGTGGATACAGTATGTGTAAACCCACCCTTAACAACGCTAGCTAATGAGTTTACTTCATAGACAACAAGTTGACCCCTTAGGTGCCTGCTGCACCTGTCAGCATTCCGCTCCCTGATTTCATTGATCAATAATATAAGGGCAGACTAAAATAAAAGTGCAGACTAAATAGATAGGTTGGTCTTTTCTATGTTTCCATGATCAGCACCACTGCAGTAACTGTGGGGTACTGATCAATCTCCATGGCAGCCAGAGGCTTTAACTAAACCATTTTTAAGAAATTGGAAATTATGAATTAATAGCCCTTCTTATAAACTAGCAATCTCGCCTATGATATGTCTGATTAAATACAGACAGCATATTTGGTATAAGTGAAGTTTATTATATTCTGGCATTATTCTTATTTCATGTTGTCTGTAAATTTCCCAGATTCTGTTCTACAGTATATAATTGTAAAGTAATACTATTTGTTTATTATGTTTCCTTTGAATATTAAAATACAATAAAAATTCATACAATAAGAAAAGAAAGGCAAATCTGACACCAATACAGATAGAATGTATGTGAAATAGAAAAAAATACTGACTGATACAGGAGAAGATATATTTGGTTACAATCCCACAAGAAAAGCTTGTGTGGCATGCTAATTAATAAAAAGTTTTATTGTAAGATAACAAAAATAGAATGCATACAAGTATAAAAAATGCATAGATATAATTTTATTAAACAAAAGGAATAATCTTCCACATAGACTGATAAAAAATGGTAGCACTACCATGGAATTCTGAAGAATGTAGATTGCCATCTAGCTTTTCTATTTTACATAAAACTATTTCAATTAACAAGGCTTTTAACAGAAAATTTATACAATATTTGTCGCTAGTTAGTTAAATTGCAACATATTATTAAAAATCTAATATAATAACGGAGCTGGCAAATTCAAATTGGCAATTTTACTTCTCAGGAATTGCAGGATCATTGGACAGCAACGGTACGTTTTACCTCATTTACCGAGGTAATTGTGGTTCTTCTTGGGAAAAAAAAAACAACTAAATGATATAATAAAGTATGGAAATATTTTGCTTATGAGCTAATTTTTTTTAAGGAAGTATAGGTAACGCAGGTTGATACTGTATCTTGTTTATATGCTTGACTAGATACATCATCATTTTACTATAGCATACACCAGTTGGCGCATGTTTTGTATTTTACAGTCTGTACTTATTTTATTTAACCCCCTCCACACTTCAGGAACAGTTTTTCCCGTACTGCAGGACATCCTATTTCCTCTGTAGTTCTAACAAAATCTATCTAAGGGCTTTGAAGATGCGTCAGCTCAAGGGAGCTTGTGAGAGCTGTCTTTTCTCAAAATGACCTTCATAATTTTGGGTTTTTGGCGCCCATCATTACAATGACGACTGTTTGTACATTATTCTAGTTTGGCCCCCTTTGGGTGTGGTTCTTTTTTGAAAGTCCAATAAATTTTGTGTTAAAGACAGTAAAAGGACGTGGAAAAAAATGTGTGTGAACAACAAAATAACGTCTGTTGATTGCAAAATAACGTCCAGGCATAATTGCCATGGACATTAATTTGATGTTCACACAAATAACATCCGTTGGTCAATACATTAAATATTGGGTGGCCATCATTTTATCAACTTCAATGCATTCTATTAGCTTTATTATAACTTGTTAATAACGGATGTTATTATTTTTTTTTTAAAGTGGATGCTTTTTCTTTAATTATTATTATTTATTTATTTATTTATTTATTTATTTTACTTAGTGCAAACATATTCTCAACATAATGATCCTATGGTGCAAGATTTATTGCAAGATTGAGGCACCAATGCTCATTGGTCATAAAAGAGTTAAGAATATAGCAGAAAAACGTAATACATTAGGAAAAAAACAAGGCTCAGCTACAGCTTTTAAAAAAAAAGTATTACTGTATTTGTTTTCTTTGCATTTTAGCGGTGTAAACTTTCTATTCCTTACTCTATGAAGAGTTTCCTTTCACCTTACAGTCAATAATTGTTACCATAACAGCAAACAGTTGACATGGTAACGGGGAGTACTTCTTGTCAAATAACATTTGTATGCTTGCTTACCTATGTCAAAGCTGCTTTTGATATTTTTCTGTCTTTTTATATTTTCTATCTTTATGTCACAATGTACATAATGTTTCATCTTCTCAATGTTCTGTTGCTTTACAAAGTTATGTATAGTGATGAGCGAGTACTAAAATGCTCGGATGCTCAATACTCTAGACGAATATTTCCCGATACTCGACTGCTTGTTTCAAGTAACGAACCCTATTTAAGTCAATGGGAAACTCGAGCATTTTTGCAGGGGACCCAAGTTCGGTAGAGGGAAGGTCGTGTGAAAACCTGTAAACCTCAGAAAATTATGGAAACACCACGGAAATGGACAGGAAACAGCAGGGGCAGCATGCATAGATGCCTCTGAGACTGCCTAATCACACCATTATGCCAAATTATGGGCAACAGCCTGGTTAAAACAGAGGTAGGCATATGAACGACCCAAAAACTCAGCCTGACACAGCATGGCAGTGAGAACAAAGTGAACCATTAAAACAGAAATAGCATCTGAACCACCCCAAAACTTAGCCTGACACAGCATGGCAGTAGCACATGAACCACCCCTAAATTTAGCCTGACACAACATGGCAGTGAGGACTCAGGGAACCATTAAAACATAAGTAGCATATGAACCACCCCAAAATTTAACCTGTCACAGCATGGCGGTGAGAACACAGGGAACCATTCAAACACAGGTAGCATATGAACCACCCAAACACTTTGCCTGACACACCATGGCGGTGAGGATACAGGGAACCATTCAAATACAGGTAGCATATGAAAAAAACCCAAAATTTTGCCTGACACAGCATGGCGGTGAGACCACAGGAAACCATTCAAACACAGGAAGCATATGAAATACCCAAACACTTTGCCTGACACAGCATAGCGGTGAGGACACAGAGAACCATTTAAAGTGAGGTAGCAAGTGAGCCTCCAAAAAATTAGGCCTGACACAGCATGGCGGTGAGGACACAAATTTCCATTAAAGCAGAGGTACCATTTGAACCACCCCAAAATTTTGCCAGACACAGCATGGCGGTGAGGACACAGAGAACCATAAAAACATAGGTAGCATATGAACAATCCCAAAATTTAGCCTAACACAGCACTAACACTAGTTTTAAGACGTGGTCCAGGCATGGTACATGTGTGAGGCTGCCGAGTTGCAGAGCAGCCAGTAGGTTCCGCCCGTTTTCACACGCAACCAAGCTCACTGCTAATTACACAGGGTAATACAATACAGTCTTTTTATTATTATTAAAAATACCTGTTCAGTGGTCAATCCTGCCTTCAAAATGGCTACAACATCCAAGGAAGGTAGAAGGTACTTGTGAAAGGATGGCAGGTGACACCCTTAAGATGACATTTAACTTTGAATTTGACTGTGTACTGACTGGAGTCGTGGATCCACTGGACCATCACTAGCGATGGCGTAAGCCGCACCAGGCAGCGGAGTCTAAGGGGCCGCAGGTTTTCACCAGAGCCCGCCTCAGGTCGCTACCCCTGGCTTGGCTTGCTAGTGACGGCGGACGAGGTGTAGCAGGAACAGTAGGCAAGCAGGCAGACAGGCAGGTAGGCAGCTGGATACAGGGAACCGCAGGTAGCAGAAACAATGTGCAGGAACACAGGATAGGCACAAACAGGTAGCTGGGACTAAACACACTAGGAAGCATGCAGAGGCTCCAACACCTGTGGTGGGGCAGGGCTGCAATTTATAGGAGAATCTCAGAGCAGAGCAGCAGTCAATTAAAGGCACAGTGACCCTCTAAGTTATAGCAGAGCCCGCGCGCGCGCTCCCTAGGAGACAGGGACGCGCCCTTCGGGCTGACAGGGAGCTGGAGGAGGAGCCCCGGCACAGAGCAGGAGATGGGGCAGCAGCGGCGCGGCGAGAGGTATGTGCCGCGGCAGCGGATGTGACGGTACCCCCCCCCCCCCCTTAGGCCTTCCCCCGCTTGCCTGCAGGAAGTTCTTAATGAGATCCCGATCTAAGATGTTGGCTTCAGGTTCCCAGGCTCTCTCCTCTGGGCCAAAACCTCTCCAGTCAACCAAAAAGAAGCGTTTTCCTCTAACAGTCTTCATTGCCAGGATGTCCTTAACAGTGTAGATGTCAAAAGATGCTGTTTGCGGAGGAATAGAGATGGTCTTCTGGGAGAACCGGTTAAGAACCACCGGCTTCAGCTGAGAGACGTGGAAAGATTTGGGAATCCGCATGGTGGGAGGCAGGCGAAGCTTGTAGGTGACCGGGTTAACGCGCCTCAACACTACGAATGGTCCTAGGAAGCGTGGGCCCAACTTGTAACTGGGGATCTTGAGGCATATATATTTGGCGGAAAGCCAAACCTTGTCACCAGGAGCGAAAGTTACTGCTGGTCTCCTTCTCTTGTCTGCCTGAGCCTTCATCATTGAAAGAAGAGGACAGAGGCAATGGGGGACATGGGTGTTGTCCATAGACAATGAAGAACGGTGACTTGCCCGTGGAAGTAGAGTCCAGGTAATTGTAAGAGAACTCAGCCCAGGGAAGTAGACTGGACTAATTATCTTGGCGGGCAGACACAAAATGCCTTAGATAATTTCCTAGAACCTGATTGACCCTCTCAACTTGCCCGTTGGTCTGGGGATGGTAAGCCGAGGAAAAATCTAACTTCACCTGGAGCTGGGAGCAGAGAGCACGCCGAAATTTGGAGATAAATTGTTACCCTCTATCAGAGACGATATGTTTAGGTAGTCCATGCAAACGGAAGATATGCTGGAAAAACAAATTGGATAGACGAGGAGCGGACGGCAGACCAGGAAGAGCCACAAAGTGAGACATTTTAGAAAAGCGATCTGTAACCACCCAGATGGCTGTGTTCCCTGCAGAAGGGGGCAGATTGGTGATGAAGTCCATGCCAATGTGCATCCAGGGGCGATCTGGTACTGGCAAGAGGAGCAGCAAACTGGCTGGTCTTAAACGGGAGGACTTATTTTGGGCACATGTGGTGCAGGAAGCCACAAAATCTCTGACGTCTTTAGATAAATTTGGCCACCAGTAGAGGCGAGAGATAAATAGCTTTGTCTTGTGGACCCCGGATGCCCGGCAACCAAGGAAGAATGTCCCCATTTCAGGATTCTCTTACGGAGTGCGGCAGGCACGAAGGTCTTTCCGGGAGGAACATTTCGAAGGACTGAGGTGGCGACCGGCATTAGGCGGTCAGGGGGTATCATGTGGTGAGGAGTCTCCGCTTGTCCCAGGACGTCGGATGCTCGAGAGAGAGAGCGTCGGCCTTCACGTTTTTCTCTGTAGGAAGGAAGTGGATGACAAAATTGAACCGGGAGAAGAAGAGCGACCATCGAGCCTGCCTGGGATTAAGTCGCTGGGCCAACTGGAGGTAGAGAAGATTTTTGTGATCCGTCAAGATGTTGACTGTATGTCTTGCCCCCTCTAGAAGATGGCGCCACTCTTCTAGGGCCAACTTAATCGCCAATAGCTCACGGTCCCCTATGGTGTAGTTTCGCTCAGCCGGGGAAAAAGTCTTAGAGAAAAATCCACAGGTCCTGGCCCTGCCCGAAGAATCCCTCTGTGTGAGAAAAGCTCCAGCACCTACTGAAGAAGCATCGACTTCCAATGAAAAAGGCCTGGTGGGATCCGGACGGGACAGAACCGGAGCAGAAGCAAAGGCTGACTTCAGACTGGTGAAGGCTTTTTCAGCCTCAGTAGGCCATCGCTTAGGGTCTGCTCCTTTCTTTGTAAGAGCCACAATGGGCCCTATCAGGGTGGAAAAATGCGGAATAAACTGCCGATAATAATTGGCAAAGCCCAAATATCGTTGAATCGCTCTGAGTCCAACGGGACGTGGCCACTGAAGCACTGATGAGAGCTTCGCAGAGTCCATCTGCAGTCCACAATCGGAGGCTATGTATCCAAGAAAGGGAAGGCTGGGCTGGTGAAACACGCACTTCTCCAATTTGGCATACAGGCGGTTAGCCCTAAGTCGACGTAGCACTTGGCGTACTTGAGCCACATGAGTCTGCAGATCAGCGGAATAGATGAGAATATCATCTAAGTATACGATGACACAGACGAAGAGGAGGTCACGGAAGATATCGTTGACAAACTCCTGGAAGACCGCAGGGGCATTACAAAGGCCAAAGGGCATGACCAGATACTCGAAGTGCCCGTCCCTGGTGTTGAAAGCAGTCTTCCACTCGTCCCCCTCACGGATGCTGATCAAGTTGTAGGCTCCTTTGAGATCCAATTTGGTAAAGACCCGAGCTCCACGGAGACGGTCAAATAACTCAGAGATGAGCGGAAGGGGATACCGGTTCTTCACCGTCACCTTATTAAGGCCCCAGTAATCGATGCATGGACGGAGAGAACCGTCCTTCTTCTGGACGAAGAAGAATCCTGCGCCGGCAGGAGACGTGGACTTGCAGATAAAGCCCTTCTGTAAATTCTCCTTAATGTAAGAGGACATGGCCTCAGTCTCTGGAACGGAGAGAGGATACACTCTACCACGAGGGGGAGAGGTCCCGGGAAGGAGATCAATGGGACAATCATATGGTCGGTGAGGAGGTAGAGTGTCAGCCTCTTTGGCAGAAAACACGTCTGTCAGGTCTTAATATTCTACTGGGAGACCAGATAGT